>NC_053490.1:121884000-122187750 GCF_905171775.1 Rana temporaria | reverse complement strand
AAAATAAGCTGAAATATTCCTTTTTTTTTTTATAGCAACCCAAGCAAAAGATATTTTTTTTTTTTACAATATACCATAATATCACCTTGTGATTAAATGTTGTATGCCCGGCATGAATATTACATTGTATCATGTACATAACAGATACATGCATATATTATTTTGACTTGCTAAGATAGTCAGCAAATGGGTCCTGAAGGATTGCTAGGGGCTAAAGCTGCACTTGCATATTACAAGATAACTGTACCATCTGTGTGCAATTTCCTTTGAATTTGCCAACAATAAGTAGATGGGTGGGCCAACCTTTTCAAGGCAAGACAATCCATTCAAGTCTACATACAATCAGGTAGGCCCTCAAGCTACAAAGTTGTTGGTAAATTTAAGGTGATTGTACAATCAGGGTACAATTTGTGTGGCCATATTTACAGTCCCAGAGCAACTAATAAATCACAGACGCTTAAGCCTTTCCATATACTGTTTAGGCGATCATCATAAATATGATTTAATTGTCTATGGGGCATTTCCAGATGCAGATTATGAAATCGTTTTCACACTTCATGCATGTTACACTAAATGAGTAATAAAAACATGATACTAGACCTACAGATTGCTCATTACAGGCAACTTAAAAGGAAATATGATTATGCATAGCAGGTACTCCTCTCACTAGGTTTTACCATAGTGATCTATGGTCTGCCAAGTACTGTAGCACCACTGCTGGGAAAACACCTTACTCATCTAGACTGATAGGGTTTCTGATTTCACTACTACTATTAACTTGCTATGAATAATTTAAATAAGCCATAATATCAGAAGAAAGTCGTTTTAGCTATGGCTTTAAGAGACCATTCTTACTGATCCTTCTAAAAGCAGTAGTCAACAGGTTGGGTTTGATTTTTCAGTGTGGTCTCCTATTGGGGCTGGGGGTTTCCCCGCAAACCTTTATTACCAATACAAACCTATATAAGTTGCATCATATTCTGAAATGTGTCATAAAACTGCAAAACGTATTATTACATAGCATCAAGTCAAAGCCAAGGCTTTATCCCATGCTGCATTTAATTTTATATATATATATATATATATATATATATATATATATATATATATATACACACACACACACACACACACACACACACACACACACACACACACACGATCCAAATAAGACCAGGGCACCTAAAAGTTAAATTCCCTTTACCACTTTTTTTCTGTTTTTAAGACTTAAAGCGGTACATATAGTTTAACAAAAAAAAAAAAAACAGGAACTATAGCAATGTGAAGCCACTATGCAACAATTTGATGGTTATAATAGCCTGCCAGTTGCGGTAACACATTCCTCCCGATTTAAAAAACTAGAGTATACGCTAAACTGGATGGACCAGTGTGTTTATTCAACCTTACCAACTAAGTTGAGTCGTTGCCTATAGCAACAAAACGATTGATCCACAGTCAACAAAAAAACACAAGCCTCAATAGGTTACCAGGAGAAAAAGCCAAGCTATCATGTAAGCCCCACTATGTATGCATTCCCTTTCTGGAGTAATGAGACTTGATTTGTTACAGGTGACACAGACCTGAGAGTGATTGAACTTCACTCCTACCAATACATCATGCTACTAGATGAAAAAAATACAAAAAGCCCCCAAAAATAATACAATTCATCTACTGCTGCACTACTAAAACCAGCATGCCATGATATGTATGCGAAGTTAAGAAATGAGAATTTAGGTTGCCAACTTGCTTTTGAATAAAATATCAAATGGCACACACACCAACAGTGATACATTCAGGGCTCGTTCTCACCATGTCTGCTAAGCTGTGCATTGATTAACACAGGCTCAACACAAGGACATAAAGAAAACTATTGTCTTTTTTATGTCCTCTGTTCACACCATACAGGTGTGATGCATAAAAATGCAGTGCGTCTCCTTTTTTTTTGTACAATACACAAAAACAAAAAAACAAACGCGCATCAAAACCATCCATTATCATGATAATAAAAAATATTTAAATTTTGACCTTTCGTGTTGCCTATAGAGAAAAAAGGCAATTCAACTCATAGTAAGAAACTATTATTTCTCCAGGTGTGTGAATTAACCCGAACACCAGTTCAGAATTATTTTTAATGTGAAAAACAAAAAGGCAACCTTTTTCAGTGGCAGTTTTTTTTTATAAACCGTATAAACTGATATTAGTTAAATAATGGTCTTTGCTGTGCATCTACCCCGGTGTCATTATCTTCTTATCACCAAGGGCTATCCCTTTAAGGATCAGGTAAAAAGAAATGGGTAATATCTGTGTCTGATAAGAAGTATGATGCATCTAAACAGTGTAAATACAATTTAGCAAAAACAAAAAGAGAAAATAAAATAAAAAAGGTTTTTGGGTATATAGATACAAAATTATATATATATATATATATATATATATATATATATATATATATATATATATATATATATACACATACACACACATACCTGAATTTTGTTACAACATATAGTATATATCAGAATGACAAGCAATAGTTTCTTACCTGTAAATAAGCCTGTAAAGTGTTCTCTCTATTAAGAAGGACCAGGGAAGCCATGAGGTTGAGCCTGAAGTTAGTGGCAGCGTTTAGTGGATCCTATCATCCCCTTCCCAGATCAACAACTAGATGATTCTGTCTTCCCAAACTCTCACTCACTGTTTGATCCTGCACTGTGCAAACTTTTTTTTTTTTTGAGACTAGCAGTCAGCCAATCAGGAGTGTGTGTTTGGGTTGTCTTTGATGTGAGGAAGCTAACCAATCATTAAAATAGATTGAACCGTTTTTCAAAGCAGGGTCTAGTTGAATCTTCCTTTAAATGCACAGACCCCCTGCTGCTGGTGTCTGTTATGTATGCATATGGAGGGCTCTGCTGCTATCAGAATGTATACAGAGGTTTTGTGGGGGATCTTGTTTTTCCTCTATTTCATCTCTTTTAAAGCTGCCAAGTGTATCCTGAGCACATTTGTGGTCATTATAAGAAAGCATTGTGATAGGAAACAACCTAGATATATGCATGAGACTTGTACACTAGAGGCCTCATTTTGCTTTCCCCTGGTACCTCCTGGCTGCTGTCGGGTTAAAGTGGTTAATAAATTCATTTATCTCCGGTGAGGGTGAGCAGCCTGGTGCTGTGCTGCCAATAAAGAGCATCAGGTAAACATCTGCCACGTCAAAAACAACAGCACAAGGTACCTGTCATGTTGTGCTGGGAAAATGGCTGTTTTATGTCACTTTTACATCTTTTCTAGCCACAAGGCTGCTATGAAAAGTGAGGATGAGGATATCAGGCTGATCAAGGGCCAGGTATTGACAATTTCACCAAGCATAAAAATGCACACGGATATTGTGATTAAGAGGCATCCTCCGAAAAAGGTTAATTTCTAAAAGAATATAATGAATATTACATTGCGTAGAGACTATCATTTTCACATCATTCATTTTTTATGTGTTACATTTTTAAATAGATCCTGTTGGAATTCCAAGCTCTTTACATTGAGTAAAGGCAGCAATAATCATGACAGATCATTAGACATGTTCCATGTGTGATGAATTTTATAAGGCCAAATAATTGCGTGACCTTCACAAGCACTGCTTCGATTGGCCATAATGCTTACTGTAGTTATACAGTATAGTACATGGACACCCAGAGTTGGTGTCTTCAAACTTTAAAAAGAAAATAAATAAATAATTACTAGTATTTAGCCCCCATTCACATCTAGGCGTTTTAACGCCTGTAGTGCTATGCCGCTGCCGCCAGAGGGATGAAAACACATGTCCCTCTATGGAGATGGTTCACATCTCCACGCCTGCCGCCTGAAAAAAGGTCCCGGACCTTTTTTTCAGGCGGCTTTCGGCGTTCGGCTAGGAGATGGGAACCATCTCCATAGAGGGGGTCAATCTGGGGCACATCTAGGCGGACAATACCGGCGTTTTGTCGCCGCAAATCGCGGTACAAAACGCTGCTATTTGTACCGCGATTTGCGGTGACAAAACGCCGCAAATTTGTCTGCCTAGGTGTGAATGGAGCCTAATATAGCACTGACCATTTACACTTTACCTATTGTACATTCACATCAGTCCCCTCTTTTAAGAAGTTTACAGTCTAAGGGCCAGATTCACGTAGACTAACGGCGGCGTAACGTATCGTAGATACGTTACACCGCCGCAAGTTTTCATCGCAAGTGCCTGATTCACAAAGCACTTGCAATGAAAACCTACGCTGGCGGCCTCCGGCGTAAGCCCGCGTAATTCAAATGGGCGTGTGCCATTTAAATTAGGCGCGCTCCCGCGCTGGACCTACTGCGCATGCTCCGTTTCAAAATTCCCGCCGTGCTTTGCGCGAAGTGACGTCATTTTTTCGAACGGCGACGACGTGCGTAGCATACTTTCGTATTCCCGGACGTTTTACGTGTGCTGTCTAAAGTTAGGGCAGGTCAAACGACGCCTAAAATTGGGACGGGAAACTATACTAGCAACGACGTACCAAACGCGAAAATCCGTCGTGGATCGCCGTAACTGCTAATTTGCATACCCGACGCTGGAATACGATACAAACTACCCACAGCGCCGGCCGCGGTACTGCATCCTAAGGTCCGACAGTGTAAAACAATTACACCTGTCGGATCTTATGGCTATCTATGCGTAACTGATTCTATAAATCAGTCGCATAGATACTCTGAGAGATACGACGGAGTATCTCAGATACTTTGTCGTATCTCCGCTGTGAATCTGGCCCTAAGTTCCCTATCTAACATGCATACATACACATGCTAGGAACAATTATCCAACCATATCTTTGGAGTGCGGGAGAAAACCCACACAAACACAGGGAGATGGGCTCGGGCGTGTTCGAAATCCCACATGGCCGATCCCGCCAGGAAGCCGACACTGCACAGCGCCGATCACAGGAAGTGAGACATTTGCTGGTCTGCAGTAAGGATGAGCTCCAGCGTGTTCGCATGGTACACATGCAGAGCCCGCCAGGAAGTCTGCACAGCGCTGCGCTAATCACAGCCAGGGAGACATTTCCCGATCTCTGCAGCTGAGCATCTGGACAATGTCTCCCTGGCTGTGATTAGCACATCGCCGTGCAGACTTCCTGGCGGGCTCTGCACGTGTACCATGCGAACACGCTGGAGCTCATCCTTAGTCTGCAGCTGCACATATCGGGAATGGTCTCACTGCCTGTGATTAGCGCTGTGCAGTGTCGGCTTCCTGGCGGGATCAGACATCTGGGATTCCTAACACGCCCAAGCCCATCTCAACTGAGCCACTGTGCTGCCTTGCAGTGGCACAGTGGTGTGTGTGTGTTTATGGTTTAAAAAAAAGCAATATGAAGGTGACATTCTGCCTCCTGGCCCCTTGTCAAAGCTCTCTGAAGAGAATCCAATGTGGATTGCTCTTTAACCACTTAATCACCAGGCCTATTTTGGCACTTCTCTCCTTCATGTAAAAATCACAATTTTTTTGCTAGAAAATTAATCAGAACCCCCAAACATTATATATTTTTTTTAGCAGACATCCTAGGGAATAAAATGGCAGTCATTGCAATACTTTTCGTCACACCTTATTTGCGCAGCGGTCTTACAAGCGCACTTTTTTTGTGAAAAATTAATTTTTTTGAATTAAAAAATAAGACAACAATAATTTTTGCCCAATTTTTTTATATATTGTGAAAGATAATGTTACGCCGAGTAAAATGATACCCAACATGACACGCTTAAAAATTGCGCCCGCTCGTGGCATGGCGTCAAACTTTTACCCTTAAAAATCTCGATAGGCGACGTTTAAAAAATTCTACAGGTTGCATTTTTTGAGCTACAGAGTAGGTCTAGGGCTAGAATTATTGCTCTCGCTCTAACGATCGCGGCGATACCTCACTTGTGTGGTTTAAACACCGTTTTCATATGCGGGCGCTACTCGCGTATGCGTTCGCTTCTGTGCGCGAGCTCGTCGGGACGGGGCGTTTTAAAAAAAAAAAAATTTGTTTTCTTATTTATTTTTATTTATTTGTATAATTTTTTACACTGAAAAAAAAAAAAATATATCACTTTTATTCCTATTACAAGGAATGTAAACATCCCTTGTAATAGAAAAAAGCATGACAGGTCCTCTTAAATATGAGATCTGGGGGTCAAAAAGACCTCAGATCTCATATTTAGGCTTAAATGCAAAAAAAGAAAAAAAATGAAACTGTCATTTTTTCAAATGACAGAAAAAAAAAATGTTGCTTTAAGACGCTGGGCGGGACTGACGTTTTGACGTCACTTCCGCCCAGCAGAGATATGGGGACGGGTGGAGGTGATTTTTCCCTCAGTCGCATCCCCACACAGGTGCCAAACGGACCCGATCGCCTCCGCCGCTACCGACGGCTCCGGTAAGCGGCGGAGGGCGCGGGAGAGCGGCGGGAGGGGGGGGCCCCTCTCCCGCCACCGATAACAGCGATCTCGCGGCGAATCCACCGCGGAGACCGCCGTTATCATTTACAGGACCGTTGGCACTAAAGATGGATACCTCGGTTGTGGCAGCAGCTGCTGCCGTTACCGAGATATCCATCTTTAAAGTGCCGCCGTTAAAATACGTAAGGCGGTCGGCAAGTGGTTAAAGGGCAACAAGTGTTAATGAACCCTTGGGCCAGTTTCAGCAGTTTATAAGAGGAGTGTGAACAGCAAGCTTTGACAAAGCATTTGCAGAGCTTTCAGCAAGCCTTGTTGAAGCTTTTAAAGTACCATTCAGCTCCAGTTTGTAAATGTTGAACACAGATCCCAATAGGAGTGTTGATTGCCACTTTAGCCTGGGTTCACACATATGTGAACACAGACATCGCATGTGATTCGCACCTGCATTGCTGTGTCGATCACATGCGATGTCTGTGCAATGCAAGTCCAGCCATACAGTTGTATGGCTGAACTGGCATTGGATTTGTGCAAAAAAGGTGCAGGAACTTTTTTCAAACCCATGCGATCTGATTCCTGTCCGAATCCACAGTTCAAACTGACATCTGTGAACCAATCTGGGGGTGTCAATAACATTGTATTAAAGTAGATATTTGCCAGCACAACACAAAGTAGCATCCAATTATTTATTGCATGATCACAACACAAGAATGCAACGTTTCTGAATCACGCAGGACCCCTTCACATGCCTGACGAAGGGGTCCTGCGTGACTCCAAAACATTGCACTCTCCTTGTGTTGTGACTATGCAATAAATAATCGGTTTGGACACTACTTTGTGGCGATCCATGATGTGCTGGCAAATACTGTATTTATTGGCGTATAACACTCACTTTTTTACCCTGAAAATAGAGGGTAAACTGTGCCTGCGTGTAAGGCCCCGTACACACGTCCGAGAAACTCGACGGGCAAAACACATCGTTTTGCTCGTCGAGTTCCTTGTGAAGCCGCCGAGGATCTCGGCGAGCCAAGTTTTCCCATTGCCCAACGAGGAAATAGAGAACATGTTCTCTTTTTGGCCCGACGAGATCCTCGTCGGTTTCCTCGGCGAAAAGTGTACACACGACCGGTTTTCTCGGCAGAATACGTCTCCCATCGAGTTTCTTGCTGAATTCTGCCGAGAAAACCGGTGGTGTGTACGGGGCCTTATACGCAGGGGGCTGTGGAAAGTTGTTTACCTGAAACTTCCATCTTAAAGTTAGGGTGCGTGTTATACGCCGATAAATACGGTATCTACTTTGTGACTTGAACCAGTACCCAGCTGGTTGTTGCTGCAGCACCCAAACTTTGAGAGCTTATCCAGGAATGTGTGTGATTGGAATATTAAGAATTAACATTGTATTGACACCCACAGTGGTTTGCAGAGGGCAGTGTGAACTGTGGAATGCGATGCGGGAACCGGCACTGGAATCGCGATGAATTCTGCATCGCTATAGCACTTCTTGAAGCTTGTTGAAAGCCTGCTGAAGCCTGCAAACAGCTTGCTTAAAGTAGCAATCAACACCCCATTAGGATCTGTGTTCAACATTCACAAACTGGAGTTCAACAGTACTTTACAAGCTTCAGCAAAGCTCTCTGATAGCTCTGCAAATGCTTTATAAATGCTTGCTGTTCACACTGCTCTTATACAAGCTGAAGTCCTTGTGAAACAGGCCTTACTGACCTGAAAATGATGATCCTTTATCTTCAATACTTTGTGAGTCAGTGACCTGACATCATTCTAACCCAGCATGGTGCTTCCTTGTTCTTGGCCAGTGATTTAGACCCCTTTCACACTGGGGCGTTTGCAGGTGTTATAACACTAAAAAGCAGAGGGCTTTCACACTGGAACGGATGAAAAAAAAAAGTCTTGCTAGCAGCATCTTTGGAGCGGTGTGTTTACCGCTCCTGCCCATTGAAATCAATGGGCACCGCAGCTATACCGCTGGCAAATGTGCCTCTGCAGGGGCGCTTTGCGGTGGTTTTAACCCTTTTTCGGCTGCTAGCAGGGGGTAAAAGCGCCCCGCTAGCGGCCGAATAGCGCAGCGAAATTGACGGTAAATCGCCGCTAAAAAAAGCGGCACTTTACCGCCGACGCACCCACCGCCCTAGTGTGAAAGGGGCCTTAGAGATCATTTAAGCTGGGAACAAGCAGGAAACTAGCATTTGTAACAGGTGGTCAGCAATGGCAGGTTCCCTTTAAATGAAGCAGACATGATTAGATGCTGTGCAGAAAAGAAACAAAAATAAAAATGTCCTTTCCTCTAAATTGTAGAAGGGCTTTGGTTCCAGTATCACTGCAATGAAGGTTCTCTGCCATTCAATCATGGTCTTCTGAGTTTCCCAGTTCAAAGCTGCTCCAAAGGATTAATGGATCATCGTTGGAATCAGCGGAGAGTAATAGAAAAGCCTCTGACAATCTGTACATAATTAATGTAAACATGTACCTTCTGTTGATATGTACCCAGGGGCGGACTGACCATTGAGTCACTCGGGCACTGCCCGAGGGCCCCATGCCACTAGGGGGCCCCATCCGGGTTGCCAGGCTCAGTAAAACCAGGGACAGTATGTAAAAATCTGTGTTTTTTTTAGATCTGTCCCTGATATGTCCGAAAATGACATGCTTTTAATGTGAATATCCCAAGATTTTAGCTGCCCGCCTCTGCACTACCTCCTGGCATGGTGGCCATCTGTAAGCCAGAGGGGCCCCATACTCTTCTATTGCCCGGGGGCCCCATGAGTTGTCAGTCCGCCCCTGTATGTACCTTTTATATAAAGCAGTCTTTGGTTGCCTTTTTGGGGAAGCCTCCCCATTTACACCTGAAACCTGAAACAAGACACGTGACACCGGGGAGGGAAATGGCTAAATGGGCCCAATTTGGACATTTTCACTTAGGGGTGTACTTACATTTGTTGAGTTATTTTAACCGCTTCAGGTCTGCCTCCTGCACATATACGTCGTCAGAATGGCACGGACAGGCATATCAATGTACCTGTACATCCCCTTTAAATGCCTGTCCGTGTCGTGATGTGCTCGCGACCCTGCTGCCATCCCCGTGAGTCAGACCGCGGGTCCCGCGGACTTGAACGCCATGGGAATCCCCGCGATCGTCTTACAGGGGTATAGAGCGGGAAGATGCTTGTGTAAACAAGCATCTCACCGCTCTGACTAGTGACAATGACACTGATCTTGGCTCCGTGTACTCGGAGCGGAGATCAGTGTCATGTGACACAGAGCCCATCCCCCTACAGTAAGAAACACTATGCAGTTGTGTAAACAAGCATCTCCCCTCTCTGACTAGTGACAATGACACTGATCTTGGCTCTGTGTACTCGGAGCGGAGATCAGTGTCATGTGACACAGAGCCCATCCCCCCTTCAGTAAGAAACACTATGCAGGGAACACTTAACCCGTACAGCACCACCTAGTGGTTAACCCCTTCACTGCCAGTGTCATTTTCACAGTAAACAGTGCATTTTTATAGCACTGATCGCTGTGAAAATGACAATGGTCCCAAAAATGTGTCAAAACTGTCCGATGTGTCCACCATAATGTCGCAGTCATGAAAAAAATCACTGATCGCCACCATTACTAGTAAAAAATAATTTTTTCATAAAAATGCCATAAAACTTTCCCCTATTTTGTAAACGCTATAACTTTTGCGCAAACCAATCAATAAACCCTTATTGCGATTTTTTACCAAAAATATGTAGAAGAATACGTATCAGCCTAAACTTAGGAAAAAAAAGTTTTTTTATATATATTTTTGTGGATATTTATTTTGTTTATAGCGCAAAAAATAAAAACCGCAGAGGTGATCAAATACCACCAAAAGAAAGCTCTATTTGTGGGAAAAACATTGCACGACCGCACAATTGTCAGTTAAAGCGACGCAGTGCCGAATTACAAAAAGATGCCTGGCCCTTTAGCTGCAAAATGGTCCGGGGCTTAGTTTGTTAAGGGGCAGCAAATTTACACTGTTATACAAGCTGTACACTACTACTTTACATTGTAGCAAAGTGTATTTTCTTCAGAATTGTCACATGAAAAGGTATATGTGAGGGGTGTACTGACTTTTGTGAGATACTGTATGTCCATCCACTGAGCAGACTCCTCTGTCACTATATACACCTCACAGGTACGATGGAGGGGCTCAGGAAAATCCATTGACTCTTCCTCCAAGAATGCTGTGTAGAAGTCTTTGTTCTAAGTTGCCCTACCCAAGGGCTTTAAAAAGAAGCATTTTTTCAATTTTGTTATGCCTACCAAGTACCAAGCATGTTCACATTTCTAAGCATTACCATACATTTTTAAATTGTCCCCTGCTTCCGCCAACATTGTACATATCTAATGCTGCGTACACACGATCAGTCAATCCGATGAGAATGGACCGATGGACTGATGGTCCGTCGCGCCTACACACCATCGGTTAAAAAAACGATCGTGTCAGAACGCGGTGACGTAAAACACAACGACGTGCTGAAAAAAACAAAGTTCAATGCTTCCAAGCATGCGTCGACTTGATTCTGAGCATGCGTGGATTTTTAACCGATGGTTGTGCCTACTAACGATCGTTTTTTTCCCATCGGTTAGGAATCCATCGGTTAAATTTAAAACAAGTTGACTTTTTTTAAACCGATGGTCAAATAACCGATGGCGCCCACACACACCAATGAAAACTGTCCATCAGACCATTCTCATCGGTTTAATCGATCATGTGTACGTGGCATTAGTAGGAATATAGGCCTAACTGAGCTATTAATGCCAGGTAGTGTAACAGGATGATTTTACAAACGGGATCATCTGAGAAAGTCTGATCTTTCACTTTGCAGTTATCAAATTCCCAACTTTAAGATTTAAAGGCTTTGCTTAGATGAGATTTAAATGGTGCACTTAGCGTGCAAATTTCAAACCTGCAAAGTGCCCCCAAAATACCCACCCTGATAGATGTATTGCGAAGAAATGGCTCAAAATACATATGGGCTATTGGCATGAAGTAGGTTAGGCACATGGGGCCAAATCCTCAAAGATCCTGCCTAACTTATTTTTTCCCATTTAAGTTACACTGCCTTAAAATTTCTACCTAAGTGACCGATCCACAAAGCACTTACCAAGAAATTTTCGGCCGTGTAACTTAAATGTCTCCGGCGCAAGGCGGTCCTCTTCTGCAGGGGGCGATGACAATTTAAATGAGGCGCGCTCCCGCGCCGGCCGTACTGCGCATGCTCGTGACGTCATTTTCCCAACTGGCAGCACGCGAAATTACGTTACGCCGGGCTTTGTGGATTGTGATGGGACAATAAAGTTGCGTCGGGTAAAAAAAAAGTTACGCGCAGAAAAAAAAAATTCAAATTTAAAAAAAATAGCGACGATCGAAAAAAAGGTCTGTTTTTACAAGGTGTAACTAGTTTACACTTTCTAAAAGCATCCCTAATTTTACGTAAACTTACGCAGAAAAAACAAAGCTGAAAAGCTTTGTGGATCTCCGTGAGTGAGTGAGTGAGTAACTTGTATAGCGCAGCAAATGCGAACTTAATCACCTCAAGGCGCTTGGCATCCAGAGTTGTACAGGTCTTCAGAAGAGGTGGGTCTTTAGCTTTTTCCTGAATGCCCGATGGTTTTCTTCCAAGCGGATGGTCGTGGGTAGAGCATTCCAGAGCCGCGGTCCTTGGATCGAGAATCTTCGTTCTCCTTTCCGTAAGTCCTCATTTGCATACGCAAAGCGGCATTTCAACGCGAAATGCCCCCAGCGGCGGATGCGGTACTGCATCCTAAGATCTGACAGTGTAAGTGTCTTACAGATGTCAGATCTTCTGCCTATCTTTGGAAAACTGCTTCTGAGGATCAGTTCCAAAGATAGGCACAGGGATACGCAGGCTGAACAGCAGATCCGCCTGCGTATCCCTTTTGAGGATTTGGCCCATTGACCTGAATGTTGTATTAGCCATTAGTGCTACAGCTCCCGAGTGCATTGCATTCCTATGACCGTGGATAGAATACTACTCCAGCAATTGTGTGGGAATTCGTATAAAGAAAACCTTATAATAAAATTTGAAATTGCATTTCACAATGTTAAATGTTATTTTTTATTATTGTAACCACTGATAACATGCTTTGTTACCCAAGATTACTATGAAAACTGGCCTTAGGCCTCCTCTTTAACGTCTGGTGTTTTTACACTTTACAGTTGAGGGTTTATTTCTATTGCCATTATTTCTGTAGATGCGTTTTATATATGAAAGGAATTATTCAACCACTGCCATTGTTCCTGAACCTGTTAAAGGCAAGAATCTATCTTCACACACATTCAATAGTTAGAATTAAAGTGAGTTTCTTGCCCTCAGCAGCTGGAACTAACACTTATTTAAACAGTAGTTACATTGTATTCAGTACATTATAACAGAAGGCAGTAACAATGTGGCCTGCATCGGCATGTAATGAAATAAGCAGCTCAATTACAATACAATACTGGGAAAAGCAGCAAAAAATAAACACACTGATCAAAAATCAACAAGACTGCTGTGTCAACTGAACTGGTAATGGTCTTTGTTTACCTGCACTATTAGGCACATTTGATTGCGCACATTCCCAACAAAGTTCTCTATATGTGTGAAGAAAATCTTAGTTCAAAGGCATTTTCCACTTTTAACAAAGACATGGAAAACGCCATGACTGCGGCTGGATGCAGGATGGCAGGAGCCTACCACCCGGACCCCATAATCAACTGTTTGCTGATTGCAAAGTAAACCTGTTAATACACACATGCCACTGCAAGGCTACAGGACTACATTGCACCATATGGCTCCTGCATATACCCTAGATCAGGGGTCTACAGCCCGCAGACCACATGCTGCTCACTGTCTCTCTCTGATGAGGACCCCCATGAAAGAGCACTCTTATGTAAGGGGGGGGACCCTGATATAAAGAAACCTCTAATGAGAAAAGTGCAGGCTGAATGTATTTTTAGTCAACCTTTATTAACTGATCAAGTTTATTTGGAATGTATTTTTCTGTTCTGAATCATATCATGCTAACTATAAAAAAGCCCAAGTAAAACTTCATGGGACAGCAGACGGGAAATAACCCCTTAACACTTTTATTAAAATAAAAGAGACAGCAGACAACTGTTGGATGTTAAAGGCCGCGGTTGTTTATTATTGGTTTCAAATTAGTGTGATAAACACTTTAAATAACATTTCAGAAATAAATAAGCATAAATAACCTAGCCACTACGGCTCAGGCTGCCAACACAACTACCCAGCTTCAAACCAACCAGAACACTTGAACCAGCTTAATAAATAATACTATTTTATTCATAAATATATATAAATTACATAAATATATAAAAACATAGCTAGTCCCCCTTTGTTGAATTATTATTATTATTATTTTTTTTTTAAAACAAAGGTGACACTACCACATAAAAAACAGCCGCGACAAAGATATAATAAAGGGGGGAGGGGGGGGGAGAACACCACAGCTCCTATGTCTTCTGAGGTGAATGAGCCTGAGCTAACGGAACCCCGTTTATATAGCCCCAAACGGGCTGGTTCCGACCAGTTTGAACTGGCTTTTCCCAGGCTTTCTACACGAGACACGGGAGAAGTCACCTGTACTCCTCTCCCAGGCCACGTGAGCCCTACCAAGTTCCCTCAGGGAGCATAAGGCTCCCCAGGGGGAACCTGAAACTGCCACCCGTCGCTCTCCCATGAGGAAAAGGGGGGCTAAAAACTGCCTTCCCCCTTTTCCTGTCATTCTTTTAAATGTTTGGTCAGTCATTTACAAAACGAATAACTTTGCCCCATGAATATTTGTAAACCCCTGCCCTAGATCAAGCATATTAAACTGGTGACTTGTGGGGCTAAATTCAGCCCCCTCACAATGTTTGGCTGCCCATGTCTATTTTAAAGCGTGTTAAAGCCCAAGAGTAAAGATTTCATATATTGCAGCTTAGAAGTCCTTACATGTGGTGTCTTCATTTGGCATAAAGGTGAGGTATTACCGCGCTACCAAAAAGATAAGGGGGGGGGGAGGGAAAGAGGGGAAGGGAGGTACTGCTGCAGCATTAAAGGTATGTCAGACCCAAAGTGAAATAAAATGAATACCCATTTTGGTCCAGTAGGCTGTTATGGGATAGGCTCACTTTTGTTGCCAGCAGTTTAGACATTAATGGCTGTGTGTTGAGTTATTTAGAGGGGACAGCAAATGTACACTGTTATACCAGCTGTACACTCAGTACTTTACATTGTAACAAAGTGTCATTTATTCAGTGTTGGCACATGAAATTATATACTGTAATAAAATATTTACAAAAATGTGAGGGGTGTACTCACTTTTGTGAGCTACTGTAGGTGCAGTCTCGGCTTGGAATACTTATAGGGTGCAGTATGGGTTCGGTATGTATTGAGAACACTTGGGGCCAGATTCACGTAGCCCGGGCGCAGCGTAACGTAACCGATTTAAGTTACACCGCCGCAAATTTTCTGTCTAAGTGCCCGATCCACAAAGCACTTACCTGGAAATTTGCGGCGGTGTATCCTAAATCCGTCCAGCACAAGGCGGGCCAATTCAAATGGGGCGGGTACCATTTAAATTAGGCGCGCTCCCGCGCCGGACGTACTGCGCATGCTCCCGACGCAAATTTCCCGACGTGCTTTGCGCGAAATTACGACGCGCCGACGTTTTGTGAATCGCGACGTGAAAAAAAGACTTGCGCCGGAAATTTTTTTTTTTTAAAAATTCAAAGGCGACGCGGGAAAGACGGGTATACTTTTACATGGTGTAGTAATTTTACACTTTGTAAAAGGTGCCCTATCTTTGCGACAGCAAACTAACACTTGCGGCGACGTAACGACGGGAAAAAGTTTCGTGGATTGCCGTAACTGCTAATTTGCATACCCGACGCTGGTTTACGACGCAAACTCCCCCCAGCAGCGGCCGCGGTACTGCATCCTAAGATCGGACAGTGTAAAACTATTACACCTGTCGGATCTTAGGGATATCTATGCGTAACTGATTCTATGAATCAGCCGCATAGAAACAGGGACACGACGGCGTATCAGCAGATACGCCGTCGTATCCCTTTTGTGAATCTGGCCCTTGGTGTCCTGCTCTGAGTGGCTCAGTCCTTGCTAGCAGTATCAGAAATGGCAAAATAGCCCTCTCACCAGTTCTTGAGATGCTGCAGTGGCTGTAGAAGGGGGACCCCCCTTAGTCTTTCCCTGAAAGCATCTGGGAAGCAGAGGGTGAGTTGATGCTTCATTCTCCCTGTGGCAGTGGTGCAGGTGCTATGATGTGGGCAGTGCTGCACTGCCCCTGGGTGTTCTCACTCCCAGTCTCAGGCTTGGATCCCTACTGGTATAGACTCCAGCTGGCAGGCGAATATTGAGGCAGAGCTGCTCTTTCCCTAACTCCCTTGGTGCCAAGAGGGCAGTTACATAATTATCATTACACCTCCTCCTGCACAGTGATCTGTAGTGTAACGATTATAGGATAGCCATTATATGGCTTCCGTCCCAAACTAGAATTCCCAGGATTCTCAGCACTCTGCATAGACTTCTATGGGCTTATTTTTTTTTTAATCCACTTTATTTTTATTTTCCTTTTCTTATTTTCATACATAGATATGCCTTTTCGGCATCCATTGCAATCCAATTAGAATACATTATACAACATTTTTACATTCACATAATATTCCAATGTACATCTCTTTATTTTTATATCCCAACCCCTCCCCCCATCCAATACCCTCCCCCCTGTACGTGCAATGAGTTTTCTTGCCAAATATAGCAATCTTGTTACCATATAATACTTCCCTTTTATATACTCTCCAGGGTCAATGGCCCCTAGAAAGTATACCTTGGGATCCAATGGAACTGGTACCTGTGCTACTCTAGTAATACACTGGGATACTTCCTCCCAGTACCTATGAGCATCTCCAAATTAAATGTATGAAATCCCCTTGCTGAACTTTGCGATTTGCTGTTCGTACGTTTTCAGTACCTCATCCGCGTATAGCTGCGAAAATAACCAGATTCCTCTCTTTTTCCAGGAAGTAAGGCCTGCTAGATCCTGTAGCTCTGCATATCTAGGATTGTTCTAGGATTGTTCCATATTGGAGTGAATGGTAACACACCCTCTGTCCCCACAGTCTTCCGTAGTTTCCCCCATACCTTTCTGAGGAGGGTTCCTGTGGGTGCTGAATGTGGCATACTGGCATACTGGGCAAGCCCATCTCAAGATGGGAGGCTGCCTTTAATATGCGAACCGTACTAATCACCAAGTTTCTATTCGGATCCTCTCTTTCCTCCCGTACCCATCCCGCCAGCTGTTGTATCTGAGAGGCCAAAAAATAAATTTTGGGGTGAGGTACCGCCAGTCCCCCCCTATCCTTTGCATATTGTAGAGTGGCTAAACTAATCCTAGCTACCTTTTTCTTCCATATCAGCTCCCGCATCTGGGTGTCAATTCTTTTAAACTTCTATGGGCTTGCTTGGCATTAGTTCTTCCCCTGCTGGCCAGACAAGGACATCAGTATCTCAGTAGAGGGAGAGAAAATTAAGGGCAATGACTCCATCTCCATATTGCTGTAGGCTGTAGCCCAGCACCTGGCTACAATAGTATATTATGTTATTAAATTTCAGAATGTTTGGTCACCTTACTTTCTCCTGAAAAAGCGGAGTACTCCCACAAAATGCGTTGAGGCTTTGGCCCACCTGAACATCTCAATTTACTCATATGATGGTTAACTGATGTGTTTATTTATGTAATACCAATGTACAGTATATGTGACAATAATGTTTAGCTACAAATTAAGGGGGCACTGAATATATTTGAGGAGCTATATACTTGTTTTCTGCAGATATGATTCATGCAGAATAGATCAGTAGACCAATATACAGTATGTGATTTTTAATTCATATATTAATAAACGTATGTTATTCTAATCAACACTGAATATGTTGTCAGTAACTTGAAAGTCCCTTTTCAATAGAAATCCCTGGTTGCTAGTAGTGAATATTGTAGTTGGGGCCATTATTATTTTTAACATATAAGTCAATAAATACACTTTATTGCCAAAATTATTGGGACACCCTTCTTGAATCATTGGATTCAGATGTTCCAATCACCTCCATGGCCACAGGTGTATAAAATCAAGCACCTAGGCATGCAGACAGCTTGTACAAACATTTGTGAAAGAATGGATCACTTTCAGGAGCTCAGTGAATTCAAGCATGATGCCGTGATAGGTTGCCACCTGTGCAATAACATCTGTGAAATTTCCTTTCTACTAAATATTTCACGGCCAACTGTTAGTGGTATTATAACAAAGTGGAAGCAACTGGGAACAACAGCAACTCAGCCACAAAGTTGTAGACCACGTACCTGTGAAGGGAGGAGGAAGGAGCGGCGTGCTGACGTCACCATTGTACACCTCGCTATCATCCGGAATAACGAGCGACAGTGAGAGCCGGCCGGCTATTATGATACACACTTATTTTATTCGATTTACATGTGAGTGCAACCATTGTTTTTACTATTACATTTTATTACGGAACTACTCTATGTTGGCCTTTTTCCTCCTTTTTGGTCATCCGATTTGGGAGATCTATCTGAATGTTATAAAGGCGGAACACATTGAAGCTCTAGGACACTCCAGGTGCTTTTAAAGCAAGGCTGCTGAGCCACACGCTTATGTGATCTCTTTCACAGGGATCAACTGGAGTCGGTAAGAAGTTTAGAGATAAGATGTAGAGGTTTCATCTGTCCTGTCATCAGACACTTTTTCTCTTGGACTTGTTCTGGCACTTCTTTTTCTTCGATTGATTTGTTTGGAATCACATGGGATTTTTTGATATATATGGACTACCGTTTACCACATAGACATATGTCACTTACTTGTATTTGCACAGGTGATTCTGTGTGCACAAGATTTTTCTTATTAATTTTTAATGTTGTCACATTGAACATTATTTACATGCAACATAGCCAATTTTTATTTATACTTGATTTTTATGTTTTATCTGGCATATTTAGCAGCAGCAGCACATTTTTTCTCTATTGATATTGTTTTGTCACTATTAATTTCAATATGCATTATTGAGACCTGCACAGTATAACTTCCACACCATTTGCACTTCCTGTTCAAACATGACTGTGCACCAGTGCACAAAAAAGGTTCATAAAGACATGGATCAGCGAGTTTGAGGTGATGGAACTTGCCTGGCCTGCACAGAGTACTGACCTCAACCCGATAGAACAACTTTGGAATGAATTAGAGTGGAGACTGTGAGCCAGGCCTTCTAGTCCAACATCAGTGCCTGACCTCACAAATGCGCTTCTGGAAGAATGGTCAAACATTCCTGTAGACACACTCCTAAACCTTGTGGACAGCCTTTCCAGAAGAGTTGAGGCTGTTATAACTGCAAAGGGTGGGCCAACTCAATATTGAACACTATGGACTAAGACTGGGATGCCATTAAAGTTTATGTGCGTGTAAAGACAGGCATCCCAATACTTTTGACAATATATTGTAAGTCTGCGGGCCCCTAAAGAGTTTGCTTTGGCCCTGAGTTCTAGAAAGCCTGCTCTATTGGATACCTGGAGGAGCCTGCTATAACACCCAAATGACAATTTAGTAATGTGAAGATAGACACAGTTGGACACCCTGGCCCGGATTCAGATATGAGATACGACGGCCGGTCGTATCTATGCGACTGATTCAGAGAATCAGTTACACATAGATATCCCTAAGATCCGCCAGGTGTAAGTGTCTTACACCGTCGGATCTTAGGCTGCAATTTCAGGCTGGCCGTTAGGTGGCGCTTCCGTATATTTTACGCAAGGAATATGCAAATTAGTATTTACCCCGATTCAGAAACGAACAACCGCCCGGCGCTTTTTTTTTACGACGTTTGAGTTCGGCTTTTCCGGCGTATAGTTACCCCTGCTATATGAGGCGTAGCTAATGTTAAGTATGGCCTTTGTTCCCGTGCAGAGTTTTGAAATTTTACGTCGTTTGCGTAAGTTGATTCACAATTGAGCTGGGCGTAAGTTACGCTCACGTCGCTTTCATTGACAAATAGCGACGTGATTTGGAGTATGCGCACTGGGATACAGTCGCGGTCAGCGAATGTGCAGTTCGTTCGGCACGGGGACGCGTTTGATTTAAATGTTACACGCCCCCCTACCCGCGGAATTTGAATTCCGCCGGGTGATTTACGCTACGCCGGCTCAACTTTACAGGCAAGTGCTTTCTGAATAAAGCACTTGCCTGAAAAACTTGCGGCGGCGTAACGTAAATGAGATACGTTACGCCAGCAGAAAGATCCGCTGATCTTTCTGAATCTCTTAGTAGTGATGCGCAGTGCTTGTGCCATGCTGATTGTTTCATTGCACTGTTAGCTGGCCATACGTAGTTACATTTTCGTTCGAACATAGGTAGGTAAATATCGTTGGTCAGAACATTCTTTCTTGCCATAACTGAGTCAACTAATTTCAATGGCAAATCCTTGAAATTCCATCTAGACTGGTTATTTGAATGGAATCCCAGATATATTGAACAGGTTTCATTACAATATATGTGATTTTATCACAAAACTACATTCACAGGTCGAAAAATGTATTAGTTTGAGAAACATTTTCCATCTTGCTCCTTCGAAATTTCTCGTAATTTCAATCGGAAACAAATGTCAATTTGACCCCACTAGCCCTAAGAAAATTGAACTAATGTTCCAAAAACTAAAAATATCAAATGAAGTTCTATAGCTTTAGCCTAACAGACTTGATAGCCTGAGGCCATGTTATCCAGACTGTCTAGGCTTTAGGTGACACTATAAATGCTGCCAGTTTTTTTTTATTTTTTTTATAAATGCTATTATGATTCTATCACAAAATACATGCATGTAATTTAAATCAAGGTAGAAATATGATGCCAATATATCCGTGGTGGATTTGCCGCGATATCACTTTTATCAGCGGCGGAAGAGGTGCCCATCCCCCTCCCACCGCATCCCCGGTCATCTTCGCCACTTACCGGATGCGTCGGTAGTGGCGGAGACGATCCGAGGCTGCTCCCTGAGAGGCAGGAAGTTGAGTGAGGCAATGATGACTCCCACTCGACTCAATGATGACCCCCACTCGTCAAATGTAACTTCCGCCCAACAGCCTTAACCACTTCCCATCCCAGCCATTGTAATATGACTCCCGCAGAGTGGCTCCGTCATCCTGGGCAGGCATCATATGATGTCCTCAGCTTCCCGGCGTTGTAGGGGTGCGCGGCGGCCGCAATGTCTGCTGGGTACCCGCGATTGCTCGTCACAGAGCAGGACAGTAGAGCTGTGTCCTGTCAGGGGAGAGGAGACAGATCGATTGTAACAAGTATATAGGAACACTGATTGATCTCCTCCCCTAGTCAGTCCCATCTCCCCACAGTTAAAATCACTCCCTAGGTAACACATTTAACCCCTTGATCGCTCCCTAGTGTTAACCCCTTCCCTGCCAGTGACATTTACACAGTAATCAGTGCATATTTATAGCACTGATCGCTGTATAAATGTCAATGATCCCAAAATAGTGTCAAAAGTCACCAATGTGTCTGCCGCAATGTCGCACTCCCGATAAAAAGATCGCCACCACTACTAGTAAAAAAAATAATAATAATAAAAATGCCATAAATCAATAACCTATTTTGTAGGCGTTGTAACTTTTACGCAATCAATATACGCTTATTGCAAAAAGAATTTACCAAAAATATGTAGAAAAAATACATATCGACCTAAACTGAGGAAAAAATGTGTTTTATTAAAAAAAATTGGGATATTTATTATAGCAAAAGGTAAAAAATATTGTGTTTTTTTTTTCAAAATTGTCGGTCTTTTTTTGTTTATTACGCAAAAAATAAAAACCGCAGAGGTGATCAATTAAATATAAAAAATAGGCTTGGTCCTTAATACTGTCCATACATTACAATACTTCTTAGAACAGGGTTTTTTTTTGTCGTTGTATTGCTTAAATTGTGCTTTTTTTTTCTCTATAAACTATTACTTTTGTTGTGTCAATGTTTTCTTCATCCTATTTTTTTTTTTGTTGCACCTGAACCCTCAGGAGTTAGATCCTAACAAACCCAATGTAAGAGCCTTAATGAAGTGTTCTCCGGTATAATTCAAGCTATTACTGAGCACTATAGCCGAAAGAGTTAAGTCTCCCAGGGAGCTCAAATCAAGGGGAAGGGAAACTGTATCAAAGGGTTTTATTAAAAAGATAGAGAGAAGCATCTGTGTTTCTTTAAGGAGGCGGCTGGGAGTCCCTGTAACGTGTTTTATTGGGGAGAAGTTGTTAATTGCTCTGAGCACTGGCTTCCTGTCTTCATAGTATTGCCCAGCTGGGCTCTTTGATGTGCTAACAACATGAACAACATTTTGCAAATATTCATTATTACAACAAAAGTCTATGCCTCTCTCCAGCAGTAACTCACACAATGGAAGTTATTTTACCATACTGTTTTATATTGAAAGGGGAAAGTTGATATAATTGATGCTACTGCTATTCTAGGGAACTTGCATATACGTTCATTTATTTCTAATCAGAGGAAGCTCTAGACTGGCCATTTGTAGACATTATGTAACTTATAGTGCATTCTACTGCCAAAACATCCCCCACCAAACATACCTATGCACACGTCTATTCGTTTGGTACCATAACACACTGCGTTTCCAGCAACGGGCAGATGGGGACAGCTAAATTTAGTAGCATGGTTTTGGTTCCTGCATGCACTAATTAGAGTAAGAAAACCGTGGGCTGGATTCAGAACGGAGATACGACGGCGTATCTCCGTATACGCCGTCGTATCTCTGAGTGTGCATGGTCGTATCTATGCGCCTGATTCAGAGAATCAGTTACGCATAGATTTCCCTAAGATCCGACTGGTGTAAGTGTCTTTACGCTGGCCGCTAGGTGGCTCTTCTGTATAGTTACGCGAGGAATATGCTAATTAGGTATTTACGCCGATTCAATAATGTACGTCCGGCGCATTTTTTTATGTCGTTTACATTAGGCTTTTTTCGGCGTATAGTTACCCCTGCTATACGAGGCGTAGCTAATGTTAAGTATGGACGTCGTTCCCGCGCCGAGTTTTGAAAATTTTACGTTGTTTGCGTAAGTCGTTCGCGAATAGGGCTTTGCGTAAGTTACGTTCACGTCGAAACCAATGAGGCTTTGCGGCGGAATTTTGAGCATGCGCACTGGAATTTTTTCAAGAACGGCGCGTGCGCCGTTAGAAAAATACGTCATACGTGGGGTCACGATTCATTTTAATAAAACACGCCCACATCATCCCCATTTGAATTACGCAGGCTTACGCCGCACAACATACGTTACACCGCCGTAACTAAGGGCGCAAGTCCTTTCTGAATACGGAACTTGCGCCCAAAATTACAGCAAGGTACGCCCGCACAAAGATAGAGAAATCTATCTGAATCCAGCCCCGTGTCTAAAAGCTGTGGCTGAAGTTTTAGGCTGGGTTCACAATGTTGTGCTGCAGTAACCCGTGCTTTTTGCCTGTCATTACTGCAATACACAAATAAATGCATATTTTGCACATTTGCACACTGAGGTGCCATGTATTTCTAATAACACCCCAACGCACCCCTTGCCAACAGATGCATGTTGCAGCACACCACAAGGCATAGTAACACACTATTGTGCTACAATGTGTTACAAAAATAAAATAATATGTACCTTTATTGGTTAGAATGTAAGTCCTCAGGAGCATCGTATACTATGGTATTGAATTGTATCATAACTGTACTGTTTCCTTTTATAATGTAAAGTGCTGTGCAAACTGTTGGTGCTATATAAATCTTGTATTCTAATAATAATAATACAAATATTATTATTATTATTGCACTGCAACAGTCTGAGCCTAGCTTAAAGAGGAGTTCCACGCCCCCCCCCCCCCCAAAATATTGTAGCTTCTGACTTTTTATATTAGGACACTTATCTGTCCAGGGTTCCCGTGATGTCGACACCACGATTTTCGGATCAGGTCTCGGGTGCTGCCGCCGCCATTCAAGTTAAAGCAGAGGTCCACACAAAAAATGAATCTCTGCTGTTCGGAACCCTTCCCCCCTTCCGATGTCACATTTGGCACCTTTCAGGGGGAGGGGGGTGCAGATAGCTGTATAATACAGGTATTTGCACCCACTTCCGGGCATAGATAACCGCAGAATCTGCGTGTATCTACGCCACTAGCCCCCCCCCCCCCGCTGTGTTCTTGAAAAGACACAGTTCCGAGAACACAGCAGGGACCAGTGAAAGATGCGCAGTGTGACTCGCGCATGTGCAGTAGGGAACTGGACAGTGAAGCCGCTACGTTTCACTTCCTGATTCCCTCACCGAGGATGGCGGCGGGGGCAGCCGAGAGACAAGCGATTGCTCGTCTTCTGCTGCCGATGTCGCGGGCACCCTGGACAGGTAAGTGTCCATTTATTAAAAGTGAGAAGCTGCAGTATTTGTAGCTGCTGGCTTGTAATATTTTTATTTTAGGTGGACCTCCGCTTTAAGGGAAAGCAGTAGTGAAGCTTTTCAGCTTTGCAGAAGGTTCCCTACTGCACATGCATGAAGCCCGCTG
The DNA here is from genome assembly GCF_905171775.1 of Rana temporaria. Classification (NCBI taxonomy): domain Eukaryota; kingdom Metazoa; phylum Chordata; class Amphibia; order Anura; family Ranidae; genus Rana; species Rana temporaria. Next base: position 122,163,647 of record NC_053490.1, on the reverse strand, counting down.
CACTTTTTATTTGGCCTGGCGACGAAGGAAAGAGGAGAGGAGCCGAACTTCTGAGGGACGGCGCCGCAGCGCTGTCTTTTGGAAGTAGGGAAGGGTACTTGTCAAAAATAGGTGCCCATTTTCCCCTCCCCCCTGAAAAGTGCCAAATGTGGCACCGGAGGGTTGGAGGAAGCAGATAAGCAGAGGTTCCACATTTGGGTGAAACTCCACTTTAAGTATGACATGTTTATGTCATTCTGAGACATTAGAGCTGGCCATATACTGAGCTAATTTTATTTGGTTTCAGATGAACCAGCTGAAAATTGCTCTGTAGGTGTCCCAGTTGAAGTGGTCAGGTTTTTCAACCAAACAGCAGCTACATTCAGGCCCGGATTTACTCCCTTTGCCTTCCCAAGGCCGGGTCCTTTAATGCCGTCCCCCGCCAAAAAAAAACTGAACGTCCCCCAACCCATGCCCATCATTGCCGCCTCACCGTGCCCATCATTGCAGCCTTACCGTGCCCTCATTGCAGCCTCCCTCACCATTATTACAGCCCCCCTCACCATCATTGCAGCCTTACTCTGCCAAACAATGTAGCCTTACCAGTCAGTGTGTGCATTACGCACATCGGGCATCTTCTGCTCCTGCTGTGTCACGGAGCTCACTGTGAAAAGTTTGGGCTTGCTGTAAACAAAGTCCCGCCCTCCTCCTAGACCAGCTGGTGTGATAGACAGAACACTGCCTCTATCACACAAGCTGGTCTAGGAGGAGGGCAGGATTTTTATCACAGCGCGCCCAAACTTTTCACAGTGAGCTCCGTGACACAGCAGTCTCCCGCTGTGTGTTACAACCGGCGCCGCCCCTGCCCCCACTGCCGCCCCGAGGCCTGGCCTAGGTGGCCTTGTCGGAAATCCGACCCTGGCTGCATCCATAAGGTGCAGCCACTGTTTTGGTTTTATGATATTATACAAAGTCCACAGTAAAGCCTAGTACACACAATCAGAATATCATACGAAAAATATCACTTTTGTCCGAAATTTTCTGAAGGGACAAACACAAAATATTTTCTCGTATAATACAAGATAGTATGACTTTCGTTTAATCAGTACAGTTTTCATCCAAAAATACAATACAAATACACTACATCACTTCTGAATTTTTATTCTGTCGTACGAGAATTTTCGTACCTTAGTAACGTATTAGTTTTCAATATGGAGACTAGCATGCGAAAAAACAAAATGGACGATCATTCGTCTGATAATCTCATTGTGTATAGTATACTAAGCTTTAGAGACTCTCAAAGTGGATAAAAGAATGTGTCTGACTTTTTATTCATCGTTGGGGAGGGGGCAACAGGTTACTGGATGAAGGTGAAATGTTCCAAACCAAATAATACGATTTTCTTCCAAAAGGTGTCTTTCCAATGTATCCCACTCATTGTTCACTTCTTCCTAAACTGCAGGTAACAAATGATGCTCAATGTCCATAGAGACGTTAAGCTGTGTCCCTACATTTCTTGGAATCGGATCAGCAATCAGTAGACTACTCTTTTTTTATTTCTATGCCTGTATTTTCATTGCACATTGCTATATGTTACATGGTTTATTGTCCTACCTTGTTTGATGATGTATGTGTTTTACTTTGTTACATCCTGAGATTAGATTTTGTGAGACATAACACAATATTTCAAACAAATTAATATCACAGCTCATAATTAGCATTAAACTTGCCCTACAATATTGACCAACAAAATTCTCTGGCCTTTGGGTAAAAGACAGAATCACACGTGCAAATGGTCCTCTTCCATTCCTGTTGTCATTTGAATGCCTATTTGTGCCTTTGGTCCATTGATGCCCCCCTCTGTGATATTGTTCCCATGCTAATTACAGCCGACACTACAGATAGCCAGAACTAATTTCTGTCTTATTGTCCTGCTAATGTGACCCTCTGCCAGGGTTACTGTAGATTTTCAACATGGTGAGGGGGGGTTCTGTATCTGCTACATTGGAGGGAAGCATCAGGTCCCATTGTTCTCAAGGGGGTTGAAGGACAGTTTCAGTGAGCAGATAATAAATAAAGCGCTTGTCCATTTATTGTACATAAAGTACAATAGACAGGGAGTGACATATGGTCAGCTGAAGATTGTTCAGGGAATTCTTTTTGTCTGGAGGGAGGATCTATTAATGAAGACACATAGGCCTGTGATTATTAGTCTTTAGTTATTACTTCACAAGTAACCCATAGAAATACTATTGATGTGCTCAGTTTGATACAAATTAAGCTGTCCTTTCTATTGCCTATAGAATGTAAAAGGGGGGCACAACCTTTTGGGTCCCCCTTCATGGGTCAGCGGCTGCCCCCTCTCTTTTCCCCTCAGCTCAGGTATAGGATAGGGAAGGTGGCGCCTCCCCTTTAAGAGGAATACGTGCTGCATGGGGGAACTAAGTAGGACTTCGGAAGGTGCTGGGGGTGCTAATAAAAAGGGGCCAGAGCAGGAAATGATCCTCTTTAGACCTTCAAGCAAGCAGCTTTGTCTCCCCCCACCCGTTGTGGCAAATTTATGTGTTTTTTCCGCCACCCTGGATCCAGGTTGGGCGTTGTTCTGTGAAAAATATTGCTTGAGTTCCAATAACTGGGCATCATTTTGTAATATGATAAGAGCCGGTTCACACACAGGCGGCACGACTTTGGGGGTGACTCGGCAAGGCGATCTCAAGGCGTCTTGCAAAATGACTTCTGTATTGAAGTCAATGCAAGTCGCCCCGAATCGCCCCCAAAGTCGTACAGGAACCTTTTTCTAAGTCGGAGCGACTTGCGTCGCTCCTATTAGAACGGTTCCATTGACTACTGCGGACCGCGACTTGTCAGGCGGCTGACTCGCCTGACAGGTCGCCCGTGTGTGAACCGGCTCTAAAGATTTCATTGTTTGTTTAATAAAGTTAATGAAAATATAAATTTTATGGATTTTGGTAAACCAATAAATAGAGCCGCGGCCATTACATGCCATTATCTGTGTATTGGTCTTTTATTTAGGGTTGTGGGTCTGGGTTGGGGGGTTGTGGCCTGCGATCCCATGTAATATTTGATTTCCTAAGGAAAGGTCCCCAAAGCTGAAGATCTGACCTAAAAATATAACCCTTTTATACTGCCAAAGTTTAAGAGAAAATTGATGTTACTTCTGTAATGGGCAAGGATTCCCAGAAAAAATATAAAATGCAGCCTACATATATTTAATCACAGCAAGTCCTGCATACAACACCAAAGATCAGACTAGTGAAATATGGTCCCACAAACATGCAAGTTGGCACCAGGTGAGCTTGGACAATTTTGCTCATACAGGAGGGAAGGAGTATTGCAGGTGCTATCTGATCTTGGGGAAATCGTTCATGGCCAGTTGACTTTCAACCTAAATTGTTGAGCCAGGGAACTTCAGCCGGGGGTGAATTTGTGCTTTGTTCCTTTACAGAAAAACACAATAGGTGTATGTGTATTCTACAAAATGTACACAAATAAAAGCACATTCTTCTAAGAAGACAGTATCAAACGTCTGAAAGGTTTTTTTTTTTTTTTTTTACATTATCTTTTGTTAGTGAAGTAGAATTGGAATTGTGACACTGACAACAATATATACATTACATCCTGTGTGTATCTTATAAGTATACATAATTAAAGCGGTATTAAAATCAAAACCAAAAGTTTATTATATTGAAGCTTTCCAATCATTAGATGTGGTGGCTGCATTTGTTTTTTTGTTTTTTTTTGGCTAAATAAGGAAACGAATGCAGCAATCACATGTAAGAATTGGTTATCTATATAATAAATGTTTGATTTTGGATTTAAAGTGTAAATGAAGGTAGAATTTTTATTTTATTTTTGGATAGAGTGTAGAGGGATTAAGATCCCTGTCAGGTTTTTATTGCTGCCGGTAGAGATTCACCCTGTCTGTTTGTCCTGTTTACTGGTATCATTGAACGTGAAAGTAAAAGAAAATCCCAGATTTTGGCTTGACATCAGATACTAATACAGGGAAAATTTTCCAATGGGGAGTTCTGGTGACCTTGATGACACTCCAGGGTTCTCTCACTTTATTATTATTATTATTATTATTATTATTATTATTATACAGGATTTATATAGCACCAACAGAAATGAAGGCAGACATAATGCCCTGTACACACGATCACTTTTTGTGATGAAATAAAATGACATTTTTAAAAATGTCATTTAAAATGATCGTGTGTGGGCAAAATGTAATTTTATGTCTTCTGAAAAATGACACAAAAAAAAATCGAACATGCTTGAATTTTTTATGTCATTTTTTAAAATGTAATTTGTTGTGTCATAAAAAATTATCGTGTGTGGGCAAAAATGACGTTTTAAACCAACACATGCCCAGAAGCAAGTTTTGAGACGGGAGGTAAAACTACCATTCATAATGGAGATCGCACATTCATCACGCTGTAACAGACAAAAAAGCACGAATCGTCTTTTACTAACAAGTAACCAGCTAAAAGCAGGCAAATAGAACTTCCCCTTTATAGTGCTGTCACTTTGTTCATAATTTTTCAAAAATTATGGTGTGTGGGCAACATCATTTTTAAGGATGAAGTTGGAAAAATGTCATTTTTTTTCATGATAAAAAATGACATTTTTTTTCATCACAAAAAGTGATCGTGTGTACAGGGCATTAGAGTTAAGCCTCATACACATGATCGGACTTTCATCAGACTTTTCTGTGGATTTTGGTCCGATGGGGCGTTGGCCATGAACTTGGTATGCATACACACGGCAGAACTTTTTCAGCCAACTCTTACCAAATCACGTGGTTTTTCAGCTCTTTACTGCCACCCTTTGGGCAACTTCTGCTATTGTTGTCTAATCTTTAGCATTGGTTCTGAGCATGGGTGTTTGTACTTTGGTCCGATGGACTTGTGTAAACACGATATGGATTATCCTCCATTGGACATTTGTTTTGCTAGAAAGTTTAAGAGCATGCACAGCAAACATTTGACCGTTGAAAAACCGAAAAAAAATTGTCCGATCGATGGAGCATACACATGGTCGGATTGTCCGATAAAACACGTCCGTCGGACCGTTGTCAAAAAGTCCGATCATGTGTAAGGGCCTTTGCATTACAATTTGGTACAAGAGGACTCAGAGGGCCCTGCTCATTATAGCTTACAATCTAAGAGGGAGGGTCAATTGATACAAAAGCTAATAGCTGTGGGGGATGAGCTGATGGAGAAAGTAAAACAGTGTATTAGTTAGAAGCAGGATAGGCTTTCTCCACTGCTTGTCGACCAGCCGCCCCACATATACCTGCACAAACCAACGTACCCATACTGTATGTCGGTCCGTGCATGTGAGATTGCGGGCATGTGCGCACGCTGCGTGCCACGGGTCAAGCGGACTCAATGTCTGCTGGCTGCCTGCGATCGTTGTACACAGAGGCAGAACGGGGATCTGCCTTTGTAAACAAGGCAAATCCCCATTCTGACAGGAGACATCTCAGAGATCTGCTGTTCCTAGAGATTGGAAACAGCTATCTCTGTCATATGCCTGGCAGCCCATCCTCCCTACAGTTAGAACACACCTAGGGAACATAGTTAAAGCGGGAGTTCACCCATAAGTTTTTTTTTTCCAAAAATCCCCTTAGATTCCTGCTCGTTTTGTCTAGGGGAATCGGCTAGTTGTGTTAAAATATGAGCTGTACTTACCCGTTTTCGAGATGCATCTTCTCCGTCGCTTCCGGGATATGGGTCTTCGGGAGTGGGCGTTCCTTCTTGATTGTCAGTCTTCCGAGAGGTTTCCGACGGTCGCATCCATCGCGTCACTAGTAACCGAAAGAAGCCGAACATCGGTGCGGCTCTATACTGCGCCTGCGCACCGACATTCGGCTTCTTTCGGAAAATCGTGACGCGTTGGATGCGACCGTCGGAAGCCTCTCGGAAGACTGTCAATCAAGAAGGAACGCCCAGTCCCGCAGCCCATACCCGGAAGCGGCGGAGAAGATGCATCGCGTAAACGGTAAGTACGGCTCATATTTTAACACAACTAGCGGATTCCCCTAGACAAAACGAGCATTAATCTAAGGGGAAAAAGTGTAATTTAGGGGTGAACCTCCGCTTTAACACCTTGATCTTCCCCTAGTGTTAACCCCTTCCCTGCCAGTGTCATTTATACATTGATCAGTGAATTGTTATAGTACTGATCAATGTAATAATGTCACTGGTCCCCAAAAAGTGTAATTTTGGGCCGCCGCCATTACCAGTAGCCATTACCAGCTATCTTTGGGATATGTATTATAACAGAAAGTAAAAAATATAGTTTTTTTTTTCAAAATTGTCACTCCTTTTTTTGTTTCATAGCGCAAAAAATAAAAACGCAGAGGTGATCAAATACCACCAAAAGAAATCTCTATTTGTGGGAAACAAATTATGTCAATTTTGTTTGGGTACAGCATCACACGTCCGTGTAATTGTCAGTTAAAGCGGCACAGTGCCATATCCCAAAAAATGACCTGGTTAGGAAGTGGGTAAATCCTTCCAGGGCTGAAGTGGTTAAGGAGAAGGGTTTTCAGGGATCGTCTAAAGATGGATTAATTAGGGGACAATCGGACAGATTGGGGTAGGGAGTTCCAAAGGATGGGAAAATCTCTGGAGAAATCCTGGAGGTGAGCATGGGAGGAGGTGACAAGGGAGCTAGAGAGCAGGATGTCTTGGGAGTGTTGAAGAGAGCTACTTGGTTGGTATTTTGAGACTAGTATAGTGATGTAGCTGGGGGCAGAGTCGTGGATGGCTTTGTAAATTATTGTTAGTACTTTGAATTTTATTTTTTTGGTGAGTGGAAACCAGTGGAGGGATTGAAAGAGAGGGGTGGAGGACACTGAATGGTTGGTAAGGTCGATGAGTCTTGCAGCAGCATTCATTATGGACTGAAGGGGGGATAGTGTATGTAAAGGTAATCCAATGAGAGAGTTGCAGTAGTCGAGGTGAGAGATAACCAGCTGAATTAGAAGCTTTGTGCTGTTATTGGTTAAAAAGGGGCATATTCTAGAAATGCTGTGGAGACTAAAGCCCTGTACACACGATCGGTTTGTCTGATGAAAACGGAACGATGGACTGTTTTCATCGGACAAAACGATCGTGTGTGGGCCCCATTGGTTTGTTTTCCATCAGTGAAAAAAAATAGAACATGTTTTAAATTTCTACTATGGATAAAAAAACGATAGAAAAAAACGATCGTCTGTGTGGAAGTCCATCGGTCAAAAATCCATGCATGCTCAGAATCAAGTCGACGCATGCTCGGAAGCATTAAACTTAATTTTTCTCAGCACGTCGTAGTGTTTTACTTCACCGCGTTTGGATACGGTCGGATTTTTGACCGATGATTGTGTAGGCAAGACTGATGAAAGTCAACTTCATCGGATATCCGACTAAAAAATCCATCAGATATCCGATCATGTGTACAGGGCTTAAGGAAGCATGATTTGGACAGGGATTGGATGTGGGCCTGAAAGGACAGTTCAGAGTCTAGGGTTATTCCTAGCACCCTGGCATATGGGGACGGACTGATAGTTGTGCCATTGATCTTGACTGAGAAGTCAGGGGAAGGGGCACATGGGGGAGGAAATATTATGAGCTCGGTATAGACAGATTCAGTTTGAGGAAGTGGGGTGACATCCAGGCTGATATGTCTGTTAGCAAATCAGTGATGTGTGAGGAAACTGAGGGTGGGGTGAGCTGAGTGGTAGAGAGATAGATTTGGGTGTCATTGGCATATAAATGGTAGCAGAAGCCATGGGAGGTTAATAGCTGACCCAGGGAGGACGAGTAGATCGAGAATAGTAGAGGCCCAAGGACAGAGGAGTTTGAGAGGAAGAAGTGGAGTTGTAAGTGACACTAAAGGAGATAGGTAAGATTCGAACCAACAGAGTGCACAGCCATGGTGACCCAGCAAATTTAGTTTTATTTGAGGAGGGGGTGATCAACTGTATCAAAGGCAGCAGAGAGGTCCAAGTGTAAAGCCCTGTACACACGATCGGTTTATCCGATGAAAACAGACGATAGAAAAAAACGATCGTCTGTGTGGAAGTCCATCGGTCAAAAATCCACGCATGCTCAGAATCAAGTTGACGCATGCTCAGAAGCATTGAACTTCATTTTTCTCAGCACGTCGGATTTTTGACTGATAGTGTGTAGGCAAGACTGATGAAAGTCGGCTTCGTCGGATATCCGATTAGATTCCATCAGATATATTCGATCGTGTGTACAGGGCAATAGAGTTTACGATAGAGGGTGACCGTAGTATTTGAGAAGGAACAGGGTCCAGGGGGCAGGAGAATAGGTGGGCGTTACAAAAAAGTTTAGTGACTTCCTCTATAGTAGCTGGGTTAAACAAGAGTATTGATTGTGCAGGAGGACAAAGCCTGTAAAGTGAGGGAGATATCTGTATGGAGATCTCGAGATTTTTTGATGTATCAATCTTATTTTTGAAGTTATTTACTCTCACTTCCTGTTTTGGCTATCACACAGGAAGTGAAGAGAAATCTCCCCAATGGGATACAGATGGCAAAAAAAGCTTTAATACGGCTTTAAGTTGAGATATGTGCATTCTCATTAAAACAGTCACGTGTTTTCCCACAATCATTTCTGCAAAACAATTTTATTAAAGAGGAATTCCGGCCGACCTCCCCATTTATTTATTTTTGGCTCAACTTACCTAATGGTGGTATTTGCACATTTCAGATACTCGCTCATCCAGTGAATCCAGCGTTGACCCGCTGCTGAGATCCCCTCATGCCTGGCCACAACTCCATCCTGCGCCACCATGTTCTTTCTGATGTCATTGAGTGGCCCTTGGCTATTCCGGGTTCAGTAGGCTGGCATCTCGTTGACGCACCCATAGGCCTGCCCCCTCCTCCTGTTCTTGAATGGAAGGCTATGCCTCCTGTGATATGTGGCGTACATATCCTAGGAGGCACAGCGTGAAGTGCGCACGTCATTCGCCTAAGGCAAATGACATGCATTGGGAGGCAGGGCAGACTTTCAATAAAAAAATAAATAAACAAACAAAACAAAAAATGCCCTATTCATACAGAGGAGGGGTGGAGAGGCAGGATCGTCCTCAGGAGGGTGAAGGTAAGCTTAAGTTCAAAGCTATCAAAACTGGAGCCGGTAAAATCTGGAGCAGCCAATCAGCTTCTATCTTCAGGTTGCTCAGTTAGGCTTTTAAAATGAAATTCAGAAGCTGATTGGTTGCAATGGACAGCTGTTTCAGATTCTGGCTGCTTCAGTCTTAGCAAATTCCCCTCTCTGTATTCTGACAGTGGCTGATTATTATTATTATTATTACCTTCTATCTGAAGTCCCTGGTTGATCCTGCCAGTCACCTTTTTTCCTTGTTCTAAACTGACCGCACAAAGCCCAAAGCTTGTTCATAAGTGTATATTGTACAATGAAGTGTCTGTAACACTTTGGGGTTATTTATGAAAGGAAAATCCACTTTTCACTACAAGTGCAAACTACAAGTGCAAAGTGCACTTGAAATTGCACTGGAAGTGCAGTCGCTGTAAATCTGAGGGGTAGATCTGAAATGAGGGGAAGCTCTGCTGATTTTATCATCCAATCATGTGCAAGCTAAAATGCTGTTTTTTATTTTCCTCGCATGTCCCCCTCGGATCTACAGCGACTGCACTTTCAAGTGCACTTTGCTCTTGTAGTTTGCACTTGTAGTGCAAAGTGGATTTGCCTTTCTTTCTTAAATAACCCCCCATAGAGTGCAGAGGTCAGGAGCTATCACTAAGCAAACTAGGCAGCTGCTAGGGTGCAGCCATGGCCAGTTGTTGCTGGGTCCAAATCCCCCCCAGACCATCTTGCCCAAATACCCAGTCAGCATCCCTGCTGCCACAGCCGCACTGCTCTTTAACAGCGCAGGCCATGCAGCAATCAGAGCTGTCCCTGAATGTATGGCAGCTGACAGCATCCACCGCTGCCACTCCCCGCTGTGCTCAGCACTAGGATTTTGTTGCTAGGGCGCCCATGTCCTAGCAAACAATCATGTGCTTGCCTCTCCCCCAGGCACCGGTATTCAGGGGAGGAGGAGGAGAAACTTCCTCCTCCAAACCTATCCGGTCCCAGTGCCCAGTCTTCCAGCTTCCACCTGTCCTGTAGCCAGCTGCTGGAATGAAAAGGAACGGATCCTGATGTAAGCCGGAATCTTCCCAATACTTTCTCCCATGCACTACCCCAACTATTCTCTTAAACCCCTCTGCTTTCCTTACCCCACTCTGCTCTTCCCTTCTAACTTTGGAGACCCTATTGAAAGGGAATGGGCTCTAGGGACCATGATGTAAGGGGGTTTTGGGGACCCTGATGCAAGGGGGCTTTAGGCACACTGATGTAAGGTTGCTTTAGGAATCCTGATATAAGTAGGCTCTGGGGACCCTGATCTAAAGGGGGCTCTAAAATCCTAATTAAAGGGGGACTCTGATGTAAGGGGGAACTCTTGCGTCCCCAATGTAGGGGGAGACTCTGAGGACCCTGATTTAAGGAGGAGGGCTCTGGGGGACCCTGGTGTAAGTGGGGGCTATGGAGACCATGATGTAAGTGGGGACTTTGGGATCCTAATAAAAGGGGAGACTTTGGAGACCCTAATGAAAGTGGGGTCTTTGATGTAAGGGCAAACTCTAGGGACCCTGATTTAAGGAGGGGGAACTATGTGGATCCTGATGTGAGGGGGCACTCTGTGGGCCCTGATTAAAGAAGAGGGGACTCTTGGGACCCTGTTGTAAGGTGGGGGGGTGACACTGGGGACACTTATAAAGAAGGGGGACTCTGAAGACCCTGATCTGGGGGGGGGGAGGTTTGAGGACCCTAATGAAAGGGGTATACTCTAATGTAAGGGGTCAGGCCCGGGGGCCCAGGCCTAATGCTGTGTAAGGGGCCCCAAAACTTCTGATGGCTGCCCTGTTCCCCACACACTGCCCCAACATTTGCATGCCACTGCAGGATTGGATGATGTTAGCTGGAGATTAAGCTGTCTCCTGCAAACTTCAGCCAATCCATGAAGAAGAGGTATCAGCCAATGAGGTGCTGCACAAGCTGTGCTGCACACAACATCACTTCCTCCCAGCTCCCCAGTCAGTCTCCACACGGAGCTATCATTGGCAAGGACATGAGAAAGCATCCCTGCACAGGCTGCATTTGTAGTCTTTATTATTTTTTGCCTAGGGTGCAAAATACTCTCACACCGGCCCTGTTAATGGCTGTGTAATGTACAGAGTTTAAGGGTCAGATGTACGTAATGCACAGAGTGCAGGGGTCAGTAGTCTGTAACATACAGAGTGTAGTGGTCAGGAGTGAATAATGCAAAGGGGTGAGGTGTCAGGATTGTGTACCACATAGAGTGCTGGGGTTAGGGGTGTGCCATGCACAGGGTGCAGGTTTCAGGAGTATCGGGAGTGTGTGTAGCGCTCACCCCTGGAGGAGCCACTGGAAATAAACAGGTCTCCTTTACCAGAGGCTGCCAGGCCCAGACACCAGCTCCAAGCACACCGACAAACACAGGCTCAGTATAGAGAATGTATTTTTGTGGATTAATTGGAGTAATAGAAAAGGAGAGAGGGATAAGAGTGCAGAATACTCCAAAATGCAAAACCAGTACAGGAGAACAAATTCTCAAACACAATTTCTTTAGCAGCAGCCCTTGCTGGAGGTAGAGGGAATAGCCAGGTAGTCTGAAACTCTGAGTCTCAGTCATTACAGCAACCTCTGGAAATAACCCCTAAGAACTCTTTCACATGGACGTGTCCGTGTTACGGTCTCCGCTTTGCTCAGCAGGGATCGCTCCATTGATTCCCGCTGAGCAGGCAGATGACAGCTCCACCTCTGTACACTGTGCAGGGATGGACCTGTCAGAGCTCCGCTCTCCCCTATTGGGAATCGGATGAAGACGGACCGCAGAGTCCATTTTCATCCGATCCGCCAGACAGATGGAAAAAAGGGTTTTCATCTGTCTGAATTTAGTGGATGTAACCGCTGACATCCGTCGCTCCATAGACCTGCATGGAGCGTCCGTTCAGGTCCGCCTAAAAAACTGACAGGCGGACCTGAAAACTGCCACTTTTTATGATTGGTTGTGAAAACCGGTCGTGTGTATGCTCCATAGCAGTTTACTCGACAAGAAAACTGCCTGCAAAAAATTAGAGCCTATTAACTCTATTTTTTTCTCGTTGTTTTTCCCGTCGTTCTTTTTCTCGTTGTGAAAACCGCTCGTGTGTATGCTTTCCCAAGGGGGAAAAAAACGTGCATGCTCAGAATCAAGTATGAGACGGGAGCGCTCGTTCTGGTAAAACTAGCATTCGTAATGGAGATAGCACATTCGTCACGCTGTAACGGACTAAAAAGCACAAAGACTGAAAAGCTCGAATCGTCTCTCACCAAACTTTTACTAACACGAGGATCAGCAAGAGTAGCCCAAAGGGTGGTACCATTTGAATGGAACTTCCCCTTTATAGTGCCGTTGTACGTGTTGTATGTCACAGCGCATTGCTCGAGCGTTTTTTTTTAATGAACGTGTGTACGCAAGGCAGGATTGAAAGGAATCACGACGAATCAGGTTGAGAAAAACAAAGTTTTTTTGCATGACAGGAAAAATGGTCGTTTGTACGCGGCATTAAGCTTATGTACACCTGGAGTGAGTAGGTCAAGATCCTACTTGCAATGTCCAAGGACAGCTGTCATTCACCCAGATTCCATGCAACACAATACAGTGAGAGAGCTTCCACAGCTGATGCCTCCATTAAATGTCTTTCAGTCTAAAGTTCCTTCAAGCCCTCAGCCAAGCACATACTGATGCCTACACTGGCTACCTCCCAGTGACAGCATCCCCAGGAAAATCACACTGCTGAACATGCCTCGCAAACATTTATCTTCTACCCAGCCACCTCCCAGGGACTGGCTTAGGTCAGATAAATATTCATAAACAATTAAGTGGCGCTAAAAAATAATAATAATGATGTTGAAAGTGATATGACAATAATAAATCAACACCACATGACAATATAATCAAATAAAAAGTCCATGTATAGAAAATCAAACAGTAGTGGATCCCCGAAAGATGCACCGCCAATGAATGATCTCGTGTGATGGACGATTCTAGACACCACAGTGAAATGGGAATTAGTAAATATGTGAATGATAACCACCACCGGGAGGGGAGGCTTTCCAGAAATATTGAACCCTACTAAGCATACGCCTAAAGGGTCAATATAGCTTGTTTATAAGTTGATGGAACCACATCAATCGGATCTGGATATGCAATTGAAACGATGGCTTGAAAACATCACTTTAAACCAGAGCAGTGGGAGTGACAGCGTCTTGATAACTCCCAAGAAATCAGATCGTATCCAAGGTACATAAAAGAAAACGAAGTCGCATAGTGTAATACCGTAGTAAAAATGAAATTTAATAACGGTTAAAAACACTTACAGTTTCAATGGAAACAAAGGGCATCAATAAAAGGTTGCGCATGGCAGCAGCAGAGTCCCGACGCGTTTCGCAATATTTTGCATCATCTGGGGCACCCAAAAATGTCCCCCTCCTATCATTAAAGATCTAATCCCTGAAATTCCCCTCTCAGTACAAATCTTCCCGCTCCCCCAATTTCTCATCTCAGCACAAATGCTAATTTTCCCCAAAATATTTTCTCTGTAAAATTCTCCTCCCCTAAGCATCATGGCCTCCAGGATCAGTCCCCTCTTTCTCCCTGAACTTACCAGACCTCAGATGCAGCACAACAAGCAAGGAGATTGCTCCAAACCCAACCCCCCCATGACTTGTATCATGTGATATGTCAGAGTCAATGAGGAACCTAGGGAAATATCCATCACCTCTGAATTTTATTGCCCTCCCGTGTCAGAATACACTGATCAGCATCTGCAGCCTATTTGCTGCAGTCAGCTGATCGACAAAAGTTTTCCAACAGTCCTGTTCAACAGAAGTCGTATGCAATGTTAAAGCGTGACATGTTTGGTATCCATTTACTTGGTGTAACATAATCTTTTACATTTTACAAAAAAAAGTGGGTGTTACTAAAATAATTAAATTGTATTTTTTCAAAACAATTTGCGTTTGAAAAAACGCTGCTCAAATAGACATACAAATTGCAACACACACCATTTTATTCTATAGGGCCTCTGCTTAAAAATATATAATGTGGGTTCTAAGTAATTTTCTAGCAAACAAAAAATTATTATATTTTCAATGTATGACAGAAATGTCAGAATTGGCCTGGGTGGCAAGTGGTTAACACTGCATGTGGTATACAGCAGTGTGTATATATATATATATATATATATATATATATATATATATATATATATATATGTGTGTGTGTGTGTGTGTGTGTGTGTGTGTATGTATGTATGTATGTATGTATGTATGTATGTATATATATATAGTGTGTGTTTATATATTTATTAATTCTAATACATATACAGTCATTGAAGGGAGCTGTTTAAAGCTTCTCCTTAGGTTGGCTCTGCCAAATGATATGCAGTAAGTAGTGTGTTTTTGGAAAGCAAACCAAGTCAGTAGGCACCCAGCCGAGACCACGGAACAAGGTCCATCTCTTCTTGTAAGATTTTGCCTTCCCTGCTGTTAGACAAGCCAGCAGGGTTTCTGTTGAGAGGGAAGATTTAAAACAGGTAATGATTGAACCAGCCTGCAAAATAAGTCAATATGAGACACACTCATGTCTCCAAATAGTAATGCCTAAGAAACATTCACTTTGAAAGTGTAGAAAGTAGCACATATATATCAATAAAATTAAAAATAATAAAATTAGCTATAAATAAGAAAAAAAAAGATCACACGTCAAGTGTCTCCGATGACTAACATATTGAACTGTATAAGGTATATATAAAATGTTAAAAGTTTTAGGATTAAGTGTACTTTTAAAGTGTCAGGCCCTGTACACACGACCGAGTTTCTCGGCAGAATTCACCGAGAAACACGGTCAAAACCCGGATTCTGCCGAGAAACTCTGTCGTCTGTACAGTTTTGGCTCGATGGAGCCGCCGAGGAACTCGACGAGAAAATAGAGAACATGTTCTCTATTTTCTCGTTGTTCTATGGGAGAAGGCGGCCCGCCGAGCTCCTCGGCGGCTTCATCCCAAAACTCGACGAGGAACTCGACGTGCCAAGCACGTCGAGTTCCTCTGTCGTGTGTACGGGGCCTCATAGCTTCTTTAACATACCCAGGCAAATATATATAAATATAACCTTTCACCTACTCTTTGCTACTGCTGTTCTTTGAGAGCTGTGCTGGCATCAACAAGATGTCAACTAATATGAAAGAAGCTTTCTATGTAACAGTTTGCTGGTACATATCAGGAGTATACAAATCTAAAGGGATGCCACCTTCCTTCTTTACCTTCCCTCCTCATATTTATTTATATTCATTCTTTCAGACACTGTACTGAAAGCGTGGTCTTTTAAAAAAAATAAGATTTTAGAACTGCTTGCGTTTAAAGTGGAGGTTCACCCAAAAATCAACTTTCTGCCATTAGATCCAGCATACTGCTGACATCTGCAGTATGCTGTTTTTTTTTTTTTTTTACTTATCGTTTATCATCCTTTGTTATCCGCCTCCGAGCGGGGATTTCTGTGGGGAATAGGCGTTCCTAAGCCACGTCACGCCTTCCGAAAATACCCAAAGTCACACTCGGGTGTTTACGGCGCCTGCGCCTGCCGTGTAGAGCTGACTGCGCAGGCGCCATAAACACTCGAGTGTCACTTTGAGTATTTTCGGAAGGCGTGACGCGCTTTAGCAGCCCGTCAATCAACTCCGCTTGGCTTAGGAACGCCTATACCCGGAAGGAATCCCCGCTCGGAGCCGGACAACAAAGGCTGATAAAACGATAAGTACAAAAAAAAAAAAAAAAACAGCATCCTGCAGATGTCAGCAGTATGCTCGATCTAATGGCAATAAGTTGATTTTTGGGTGAACCCCCACTTTAAATCAGTTAACAGGGATTTTGTGAGCCTTTGATCTGACTTTAGATTCTCTGGACCAAAAGTGCACTAAAGCAGTGCAGGTACCTTTTCAAAACTGCCGCAACTTTAAGTCGCACCAATTTGAATGGGTGCCATTGAAAAGTTGCATGACAAGTCGCAGGTGTGAATGGAGCCTTAAAGGATTCGTAAAGGTTTTTTTTTTTTTTCTAAATAGGTTCCTTTAACTACTACCCCACCGCGCCATAGCGAAAATACTGCTACAGCGCGGTGGAGTTATTCCGGGACGACGTCCCTGGGACGTCCTCCCAGAATCCTTCACTCGCGCGCCCCCTGGGGCGCGCTCCCGGAATCATCTGTGAGCGCCGGGTCTAGAAGACATCACAGATCGCGGTAAATCGCCGCTGACGGAGCGATCACTTGTAAACAAACCGGTTCCTCCCTCTCCTCTCTGTACCAATCGGTACAGTGTGAGAGGAGAGGGGGGAGAGCGGCAGCAGCAGCAGCTGCTGTGGGATGGATCTGTGACACATGCAGTCACAGATCCATCCCTCCCTCCCTGTGCAATACTCTGCAATTAACCCCTCATACTCTGCAATACCCCCATACCCCCCATACTCTGCAATTAACCCCTCATACTCTGCAATACCCCCATACCCCCCATACTCTGCATTTAACCCCCCATACTCTGCAATTAACCCCCCATACTCTGCAATTAACCCCCCATACTCTGCAATAACCCCCCCATACTCTGCAATAACCCCCCCATACTCTGCAATACCACCCAATACTCCGCAATACCACCCAATACTCCGCAATACCTGCTAATATGACAGAAACAAGATTTTTTTTTTTTTACCGAATTTTCAGTGTTTTTTCTTTTATAGCGCAAAAAATAAAAATCGCAGAGGTGATCAAATACCACCAAAAGAAAGCTCTATTTGTGGGAAAAAAAGGACAAAAATTTCAGATGGGCACAATGTTGTATGACTGAGTAATTGTCATTCAAATTGTGAGAGCACCGAAAGCTGAAAATTGGTCTGCTGAGGAAGGGGGTTTAAGTGCCCAGTGGTCAAGAGGTTAAGCTAGTGCATTGTTGATTCACTTACCTTTTCCTTCCATTTCCCTTCTAAATGTTTTTTTTTCTTTGTTTTCTTTGTCTGAATTTGTCACTTCCTGTTCCTCCTTAGTAAGCTGTTCTGGTTGACTAACCCCCATGGATGATGGGGGAAAGCTTACTGAGGAGAAACAGGAAGTGAGAAATTCAGACAAAGAAAAAAAAATTTAGAAGGGAAATCAAAGGAAAAGGTAAGTGAACCGACAAAGCACTAGCTTAAAGGAACCTATTTAGAAAATAAAAAAAACAAACCTTTACACAACCCCTTTAATGTCATGCCCATTCTCTTGGTCTTTTTGTCATGTTCTGCTCTGGGTATGGGCCACATTGTCCTGTTAGATATCAATTGGGTCAGTGGTCTGATTCAGGAGTGAGAGAGAGAGAGCTGAGAGTATCAGGACCCACTTCAGGTTCGAAGCCTGTAAGGAATTGAGACAAAGGGCAAGACTCAAGCCCTGTACACACGATCGGTTTGTCTGATGAAAACAGACCGATGGACCGTTTTCATTAGACAAACCAATCGTGTGTGGGCTCCATCGGTTTGTTTTCCATTGGTGAAAAAAAATAGAAAATGTTTAAATTCTTCCTATGGATAAAAAAACGATAGAAAAAAATGATCGTCTGTGTGGAAGTCCATCGGTCAAAACTCCATGCATGCTCAGAATCAAGTCGACGCATGCTCGGAAGCATTGAACTTCATTTTTCTCAGCACGTCGTAGTGTTTTACATCACTGCATTGGACATGGTCGGATTTTTGACAGATGGTGTGTAGGCAAGTCTGATGAAAGTCAGCTTCATCGCATATCGGACGGAAAAATATATCGGATTAGATTCCATCAGATATCTGATCGTGTGTACAGGGCTTCAGAGAAGTGGGAAGGATGCCATTCATCTCTGCCTATATGTAAATTCAACTGAAATTTGGGTTCGCCCCGAAGACAACAGTACTGGAGAATGCCTCTGAAGGACTGTAATTGCTGGACTACACCTTAGCGGGTATGCCGGGGCAGCACTCAGTCTCTAGTTATAGTTAAGGATTTAGGAATAATAATGCCTTGCCTGCTGGACTTTAAGATGTCTATTTTTCATTTTTTTTCTAAGTAAAACATTGTCCCTACCTGGTTTGAAATTTCTAAAGAGGTGTATTGTAAGTAACCGGCACACACAGAGTTCACCTAGTGGGTCTTAACACATTGGGGTATGAAGGTATTCGTGAGGAATGGAGTATTGAGAAGACACGTGTGGTTGCCAAGATTAAACTGAAGTGTAACCAATAGCCTGTCAATAGTGTGTAACTGTTGTAGGTGGCACGGCCTTTACAAGCGAGAGGGATTGTTGGCACTTCTTCCACCAGTAGTCTGTCTCCCATAGCATTGGGAAGGGATTGCACCGCAGAGATTCCCCATCATGTACAGAGGTATAGAAGATCAAGTTAAGTTAAAGGGGTTGTAAAGACAAAAATATTTTCCTCTTAAATTAAAGTCTGACAGTAGTTGATAAAGTAAAAAGTAATGTTTTGCATTATAACTAGTTTGATACCTGTTGAAATCAAGCTGTTTTATTCACCTCTGTCACTCCTGAATCATTATTCTCACTGACTTCCTGGTTTGCGGTGCACATTCATTCTTGCTACATCACAGCCTAATGGGAACTACAGTTCCCATTAGTCTTAGCCTCCATGCCTGTGAGGGATAAGAGAGCATCTTCACGCAGGGCTGTAGTCATAGGGAGGGGGTGAGCACATTCTGCTTTCCACCATACAAAACGGCTCAGATGCTGGTGGAAAGCAAGAAGAGGAGAGACAGGAAATGGCATTTTCAAACCTGGATTACTGTATTTTGGAGGTCAAAAGGAAAAACGAGGTAAGTGATATTTAAATGCTCTTGCTTACAGCAATCAATTGATCTAATAAAAAATAAACCTTTAGTGTTCCTTTAAGTGCACCTGGGGCGTCCGTGCAGAATTGTTCAATTTACACTTTGCTACTAAGGAGTAGTAGTGGAAAACACTGGACAGGTGGATGTGGACATTGGCTCAGCGTGTCCCACCTAATTGCAGATTACAGAGAAGTAGTACATTGACATGGGGATTGACATGGGGAACCGAGAGTTAACCAGAGAACAGTTGCAGTGTTACACGATCGGAAATTCCGACAAGAAAAGTCAGATGTGAGCTTTTGGTCGGAAATTCTGATCGCGTGTACAATGCCTAATGTAAAAAAAAAAAAAAAAAGGGGTAGAGAAAGGAAGCGCCACCTAAGTGCAGTATTAAAGAGGTTCTTTTAATGACACATTGTAAAAAACACACTTACTGCTCCTTCTATTGGCCTGTCACGTGACCTGTGAGGCTGGAACAGACTACATCCTGAAGGCCACAGGACAGGCCTGAAGACTCCACACAATCTGCTTTCTTCACTTCTAAAGCAGCCCATGGATCCGGGACGAGGACTACAGGATGTTACAGATGAGCCTTCTTTCCTTACCTTCTTGTAAGTGTGTTTTTTACAATGTGTCATTAAAAGAACCTCTTTAATACTGCACTTAGGTGGCGCTTCCTTTCTCTACCCCTTTTTTGTTTACCACAGAGTCAGCTCTCTGAGGACAGCAGCCGCCATTGAACAGTCACATCACCTGCATTTTTAACCATTGAACTGCCTGTTACTACTATTACCAATGGACTAATCACCTACCCATATATGTACTTTGTATCTGCGCTGACAGTTACCTCTCCTATTCTATACAATGCCTAATGTAGCCCAGAAGAACCTGCGTGGAGTAGGCCTTCCATGTGATCCAGTACATGCTGCTTCCTGCTTCCTGTCCTGAGGCTGCCTGGTCACCCCAACTACCACGCTCCACTCTTTGCAGCAGCAGCACCATCTTGGGACCCTGGATTCCTCCTCCTCCCAGCTGCAGATACACCTATGACTGTAATGGATGAGATTATCTACACACTCTATTGTAGGTGCCATCCAGACCATATGCAATGTATCCATTATGAAAGTTTCCTTGGTGTCTTCCCCAGCTAGGAATCCTTTTAAGAACCATGATAAACATAACTCATCTTACTTTATGTGAGTTGCTAATTGTCTTCCTTTAATAAATGTTTACACACCCGCTACACTTACACTTATGCCGCATACACGCGATCAGATTTTCAGATGAAAAAAGTCAGATTCCGATCGTGTGTGGGCCCCATCTGACTTTTTTCCATCGGAGAAAAAAAATAGTTGTTTTAAATTCTTCCGATGGAAAAAAATCCGATGGGAAATTCCTATCGTCTGTGTGGAATTTCGTCTGAGAAAAATCCATGCATGCTCAGAATCAAGTCGGCGCATGTTCGGAAGCATTGAACTTCATTTTTCTTGGCTCGTCGTAGTGTTTTACGTCACTGCGTTTTGGACGGTCGGAATTAAGTCTGACAGTGTGTATGCAATACGGCTTGAACGGAATTCTGATGAAAAAATCCATCGGATTTTAGACCATCGAATACTCCGATCGTGTGTACGTGGCATAAGCCTGCTTACTTTGCACTTTTTGTTTGTTTGACGCTTAGAGATCTCTTCAATATCTCAGAATTTTTGCGTTAAGTGTGCTGGATTGTTTTTTTCAACGGTTCATAAAGCCATAAGGTTTATCCCGAGGATTTGGACCGCACTATACTTTTCATCAATGTAGTTTGTCCCAGCCCATAATGTACCTATGGCGCCATATTTACATTTTTTTAAATCAATTTGTGAAAAGCTAATGCTATTTAAAAAAATTAAATTCTTCATTCAATTTAATGTGTTTTGAATTGAGTAAAATATATTGACGCCTTCTGCTGCTAGATAACATGTCACACCATTCTCTCACCCTCTGTGACATTGAGGACACTTGGCCTGTATTTTTCTGCATGTGAACAATATAGTTCATAGAAGGTAATGATGCTGACAAGCAGTTCATTTTATTTAGCAAGGTAGCCTACTTTACAACAATTATGCTTTGACAAAAGCAAGAGCACTAAGTCTGGATTCACATCTATGCAGTTTTAGTGATTTTTGCATTTTTTCCTATGGAACATGTTCTGTAGTGCAAATCTGCAAAATGCAAAAAGCACTAAAAATGCATTGGTGTGAATCCAGACTTAATCCAGAATCCAGACTGTTGGACGTAATTTACCCTGGCAAACCATTGCGACACGGTGAGTGGGGATTGTTGTTTCCACATGCTTGGTATGCATGCCCTAGCAGCATTCAGGAGATGTTTCAGCAAGGACTTGCGGTATTTCTTAAGCCCTGTACACACGATCGGTCCATCCGATGAGAACGGTCTGATGGACCGTTTTCATCGGTTAACCGATGAAGCTGACAGATGGTCAGTCGTGCCTACACACCATCGGTTAAAAAAACGATCGTGTCAGAACGCGGTGACGTAAAACACAACGTGCTGAAAAAAAACGAAGTTCAATGCTTCCAAGCATGCGTCGACTTGATTCTGAGCATGCGTGGATTTTTAACCGATGGTTGTGCCTACTAAATACGCTAGACGCACCATTGATTTGCTAGTCAAATATGCAAATGAGGGAGATACGGCGATCCACAAAAGTACGCTTGTGCAGCGCAGGCTACGCCCTGTGCGAATCTGCTGTTTTCCCGGCGGAAAGTTACACCTTATAAAAGCTGCCTTAACTTTACACCAGACGTGTGCAGGTCAGCTAAAGCAACACCATTAGGGACGAGCTGAGCACACACACTTGCAGGACAACAATCTGTATGCCAACATGCCAGGGGCATCCATGCTCATAGATATACTAGTGAATTTAGAGGCGCGCAGAAGGAGGAGGGAACGGAGGAGGAGGAGGAGGAGGGCACAGGAGAGGATATACTGAAGCCATCATGGAATTAACCACAACCCTGAAAGATGACATCACCAGACCAACACAACGCTCACATGCACTGGAGCCACTGGTCAAGGTCATAGCAACACTGCATTTCCTGGCCACTGGCTCTTTTCAGCGTGAAGGTGGAGTGGTGGCTGGGATGGCACAATCCTCCATTAGCAGATGTGTGCACCAGGTTGTCCCTGCAATCCTGAGACGCATGGCCAACCAAATCATCAAACCCACCCAGGAGGACCTGCGGATGAAGACAATGACAGATTTCTATAGAATTGCCAGATTCCCACGCACCGTGGGGGCCATTGATTGCACACATGTGGCACTACAGCCCCCCCCCATGAGACAGAGCACATGTACCGCAATCGGAACCACTGGCATTCCATCAATGTACAGGTGATAGCCGATGCCCAATACCTCATATGGCATGTCCGTGCCAAACACCCAGGATCCAGCCATGACAGCTACATATACCGTCAAAGAAACATCCCAAGAGAATTTGAACAGAACGTGTATGGGGACAGCTGGCTGGTTGGTGAGTGACATGGGTGTCAGTCATGTCTGTCCCCCCCCATGATACAGACATCACGAGGGGCACATGCATGACTAACATCCTCCTGTCTTTTCCCTTCCAGGTGACTCTGCATATGCACTTGGACCCCATCTCATGACTCCATTCCGGAACCCCCAAACCCCAGGAGAGGAAAACTACAATGCTGCACACATACGTACCCGTGCATTGGTGGAACGCACCTTTGGCCTCCTGAAGTCCCGTTTCCGGTGCCTGGATAAGTCTGGGGGTACCCTGTTGTATTCCCCAAACTGTGTGTGCCAGATCATCGGGGCATGTTGCATTCTGCACAACTTCGCAGTGAGAAGGGGCCTGGAGAGTGACATACGTGATGATCTGACCCCCGAACCAGACATTCCCCCCCTAACCGAGGGTACCCCGTCTTCTGAGGGAAGAGCAGCCAGGAGACGCCTCGCAGAAGGCACCTTTGCACAGTAAACATACACATTAATCATGGCACAATGAGAATGCATGCATGCACACCACTGTGGTCCCTAGCACACACACCCCACATCCTCATCGAATTGGATTAGACCGAAGTACACCACACGGTACTAGGGAGCAGCAACGCCCCGCCAAGGCTCCAATTATGTCACTGTACATTCATACACCATTCACATGGACCTGGGATCACTTCTCCCTGGTCCTGGGGAACCCTACTCCACCAAAAATGAGGGTGACACCCCTTTTCTGGCAGGAATGTCACCCCCACATTCATACATCATTCACACACATAAAACAAATCATATTCACATTACAAATCCCTAAAAAATAATAATAATAAAAAAAAAAAAAAGCACATACCACATTACCGACGGCATGAGCTACGCCTGGGCCGGCCACGGCCAACCAGGGGAGACTAATGGGGGGGGAGCAGGGGAAGGAGGAGCCTCCCCTGGTGTCTGTACACCTGCTGGCCTGCCCTCCAAGGCCACGGCGATTCTGGTCAGGCCCACAGTGAGGGCTGCCGTATTGGCCTGGACAGCCTGGGTATTGTCCTGGACAGCCTGGGTCAGGGCATTCACCTCCAGGGCCACGCCTGCTGTGGCGGTCTGCAGGTCACAAAAGCAGGTGATGAACGCCAATGAGTTGGTGCCCACATCATTGACTGAGTCTTTTATGGAGCCCAGGCTGTCCTCCATCTGGGCCAAAGTCTGGGTGACCTGACCCAGATGGTGGGTCTGACGGGCCTGGTCCCTCCGCAGATTTGCAGGCAGAAAGTCTGCCACCCCCTGGTCTTCTGGGTGGCCTTCCTGCCTGTAGCTGAGGCTTGTGGCCTGGGAGGAGGGGAGCCCCCTGGGGGGGGAGCCCTGTTGTGGGAGGAGTGGGGGGGCTACCCCTGATGGATGCCTGACTGCTGCCAGCCTCAGGGGGAGCCACATCCAAAAGCCCAAGTATTTCCCTGGCAAGGTCAAGGTGATCCTCCTCAACCTCCCCCCTCATCCTCCTCCCCCCAACCTCCTCATGAGGTGAGGTGTGGCCACTCCCCTGCCCTGAAGACTCCTGCCTTTCTTGGGGCTCTTCAGCAGCCTGTTGTCCGGGGTATGGAGCAGACTGGCCAGATGGCCCAGCACTCTCCTGGCCATCTGTGGATGACACAAAACATACACAGGTTGGAGGATCCACACACTTGGCACATATTCCCCCCCCCCCCCCCCACACATGCTACTCGCCAGATAGAAAAAAAAATTAACTTACCTGTCCTCACGGCCTCATCGGAGTCAAAGCCAGGCAGGCCCACCACTTGCTGGCTGTGGAAGCACTGGGCCACCGCACGCTCCTCATCAGTCCACCTGATGGTGCATGGTGGCCCCCCTCCAGTGCCCCTGGCATGTGCCGTAATCTTGGCTAGCTTATCACGGACCAGGCTCCTCAGATCATTGATCTTCTTTGCTATCCCACTGGGGGTCCTCATTCCCCCCTGCATTGATCTCATTGGTAATGTCCTGAAGGATCGCCTTCTTCCTGGCCGGGGTGATGTCCCGGCTGTCGGGGCCATGTAAAAATCGCCCATATCGGGTGATGGCCCTAGCGAGTATTTGCTTCTCACGTACCGAGAAGTTGAGCTTTCTCCTCTTTGTTGCCATCTCACCCAACACTCAGCACCAAACAGACACAAAAATCAGACAGGACAAACAGACACAAAAAGACACAGAACAAACAGAGACAAAAAGACACAGAACAAACAGACAAAAATCAAACAGCAAAAAACAAAAACCACAAACAGACAGCTAATACAGACTCCAAAAACCACACAGAAAAAACAGACACAAAAAACACTCAGAAAAAAAAAACACCTACTACAAACTCCTCTAACACTCTCCAATAAATCTTTCCTACAACACTCCTACACAAACCAACACACAGCCACAGACAACAGAACAAAAGCACCTCGCTTTCAGGAAGGGGAACACAGGGATGTACTTTTGCAATGGAAGGGCGTTTGTCTGGGCCTATTTATACACAGGGCGTATCTCACTAAGTACGCCGGGACTAGTTTCTATCTCACTGATTGCGCCGGGCCGAGTTCTGAGCATGCCCAGTGAGGTGCATATTCATGCGCGCATGCGCAGTACGGCTGGCCCTTCATTTGCATGGGGTCACGGCTCATTTCAATGGAGCACGCCCACTTCCTTCCCACTTTCAATTACCCCACCTTACACCTCGGAATTTACGTTACGCTGGCACAAATTTGGGCGCAAATACTCTGTGGATACGGTACTTGCGTCACGAAATTGACCCGCCGTAACGTAACAGAGATGCGCTACGCCAATCTAAATATGCGCCGCATATGTATATATAATATAATTTATTTTAGTTTATTTATTTAAGCAAACAGCATGGTGTAGTTTGATTTAGGTAGGTAGACTGTCTTAGTGTTGACAAGTATGATAAGAGAGCCATTGCTCCTAAACCTCTGTTTTAAAAAGCTAAGTAAAGTACATTATAGAAAAGCTTATAAGATACATTCCCTTCCCTGGATGAGAAACAAGTGGAAGAAGATCTGTGTTAATATGTTAACCAAATCAGCTTCAAAGACTCTTCTAGCGAAGGTTGAACAAATTAGACATGGCAATCAGAAAACCATAGGGGATGTGCTGGGTCTTCACATGTCTGCCAGAGAACGCTCCCTGTTTTCCTCAATAATCTTCAACAATTCCGCTAGAGGACAGATAAAACACAGACAGCAGCGGGTACCCTGCATTGTCCCATGAGAGAACAAAGGAGGAGGTAGAGAAAGTTCAAGTTTATCTCTGCCTCATTTCTCCTGAAACTAAGTACACTTTTTCCCATTTTTTTCACTAGGCAACTTTTTATGCCGTTTAATGTGCAACTTGATAAATACTTTTCTCTTTCCTCCTGAAAGGAAATGTCTTCACTGAGTTATAAGCATATGTGGTCTTAATAAATGTGATTCGTTATTTTCAAATGCTAATTTTTCTATGCAGTAAACCACAGCATCCAATCAGAATCCTTCCTGTGCTGGACTTGAAATGCAGAGTGAATTCTGATTTGTGGCTGTCTTACTGGACTTAAGAAAATGCGATTGCATGCATGGCCAAATGGTCAAAGCTTTTTAAAAAGGATCCATTGACCATCAGTCAGAAAGACACTTTTTATGCAATAAATATTTTTTCCAACTGAAAGTTCTTGTTGCTCCTCCCTTTTTACAGCTTGATTGTTGGAAATTATGGTTAAAGCATAGTACAGCATTTGCCCTCAGCAGCCACTGCTGTGTCGGGACCTGAAGCAACCTTTTTTTTCTCATTGGCAAAGGAAACAATTGGTGCCAGCTTGCTCAGTG
This sequence comes from Rana temporaria, assembly GCF_905171775.1. Classification (NCBI taxonomy): domain Eukaryota; kingdom Metazoa; phylum Chordata; class Amphibia; order Anura; family Ranidae; genus Rana; species Rana temporaria. The sequence continues at coordinate 122,137,284 of NC_053490.1, read as the reverse complement.
ATTGTTCTATAACTACCTTAGATTTCAGGTGCTCTGGCCAAATTTAGTAATTCAGTAAGGGTTGGTTAACTTGACTACAACTTTATGGAGTCTGTTTATGAAAAATTCAATTGGTACTGCAGGGGAGCAGTGAGCATGCAGCCCCCAACCCCCCCTGCTAATCTGATACTAGACCGGATTCTGTTCAGCATTGTGATGGACCAGCTTTTAGTGCATGGAAGGGAGTTCCAGCAAGGGTAGCTAATGTACCAACTACCTGCCTCTACCTGGGCAGGTAGATTGTTACATTCTTCTTTGGGGAACTGATTTTAGGGGCTCCTTGGACCGTTAACCAGTTCACCCTGCATGCGAGTAAGAAGTTACATTGTATATAAACACACTTACTTTCCAGGTTCGAGTGATGTCTAAAGATGTCCTGTAGCATCTCATCAAGTAGCAGAAGCTCAGACGAGGGTGTAGCACAAGTTTCCTCTTCCTCATTGCTGAAATTCTTACCACTGGTATAGATTAAGGTGCCCATAAAACTCTGAAAAGGAACCACTTGGCATATTTCTCAGTGATCCTTTTCTAAACAGACTAATTTGCCAATCTAAGTAGTTTTCATACCTTCTTTTAAGACCATATACGTACACTGTTTTAATAAATCCAATTCTTATGTGCACTGATCAGTATAGGCTGACAAATGGACAATACATACATATATAATATATATATATATATATATATATATATATTTTTTTTTTATTTGAATAATTTGTTTACTACTGTAATTGTATCTGCAAATTACAGTATTAAACAGTACAATTGTTAGTGACATCTGTAAGCTAAAGGATATTTTATGTGAACCCATCTGCAGCCACCACATGTTCTTTATGTTATTGTTGACATAGTGATTGCATAATCATGAACCACATTTATTGGTTCATGGCCAGAGACAGCTTATTCGCAAAGATTTTTCAGCTAGTGGCTATTTCTCTTTTGACATTGTGCTCGGCTACTAGCTGTTAAAGGACAAACATAGATTAACATTCCCTCAGTAGAGGCCTCATGTATGGGAATGTAGGTTACTACAGGTTGTGGATAGCATATAAACAAGTAAATAACATTTCAAATAAAATATAATTATTTTAAAAATTACAGACAAGGTCTAGAGTTGGCTAATGCAAGCCATTCAGAAACATGCTTTCTGTCATCAGCAGGACTGGCTTTGCCATTGGGCACAGTGGGCAGTGCCTAAAGGCTGCAGAGGCAAAGATGTGGCATTTCTCTGCATGTTTTCCATTCAAGCCCAATAAAGGGGAAATTGTGAGCTCCTGAAATGTATTGGCTGTAACTGATATTTTATCAAGACTAATACATCTATACTGCACCTGTTATAAACATGTGTTGCTCTCATTCTTTACATTTTCCGTATAGTTGTTGGCCATCAGCGATAGAAATACAGCCATTTCATGTAGGCTTATTTCCACATTGTCGGAATGTTCTAAGCCAGCTAAAACTAGAGAATTGGGAAAACTCTGACAATTTCTTGATTCCAGCAACATGGTGTGTGCCTACAGGCCTACAGCCTATGTAGTGGAAATCCGGCTTTGGTCTATTGCAAATGAGAGGACCATGTGCAGTATGTGTCTCTTCTGGCTCGCATTTTCCATAAACATATCAAATCAAAACCACGCATCTCAAAGAGTGATGGAAAAGATAACTGGTTGAATACAAGCTTCTGAATAAAACATCTTTTGGTAAAGCCTCTTATTTAGTGGGAAAAGCACAGCATGAGGAGTATCTTTGTTACGACAAATTATGCTCTCTTATATTGCCTGGCATTTAACCATTTCTTGTGCACAAATGTTTTGTTTAAAATTGCTGACCCATTTGGATGCTCTGTATTGCTCAAAGCAAACAATGAGGTAGCAGCTTGTCTAAGCCAGTGCAAGACTGGGATCTTTTTTAAGATGAGGGATAATTTAGAGTAGAGGTATGCAACCAGATATATCTGGACAACTTGGAAGAATTCAAGGATCCTTGGTGTGTCACAGTAGTGCCCTTTGCCCCCCTTCACATCACCACCATCTGTAGTATCCTGTGGCCTTCCACGAGTGTCCTCTGCTCCCCTTAATATCATCACATCATCCTCCCCACAGTAGTGTCCTCTTCCTCTCCCACAATACAGTAGTGCCATCTGCCTCCCAATACAGTAATGTCCTCTGCCTCCCCATAGCAGTTTCCTCTGCCCCCCCCCAATAGCAGTTTCCTCTGCCCCCTTAAGCCCCCCACTGTAGAGTCCTCTGCTCAACTAATAGCAGTGTCCTCTGCCCCTTCACATCACTCCCCCACTGTAGTGTCCTCTGCTCCCCTAATAGCAGTGTCCTCTGCCCCTTCACATTACTCCCCCACTGTAGTGTCCTCTGCCCCCCCTCTCCCCACAGCAGTGTCATGTGCTCCTCAAAACAGTGTCCTCCGCCCCTCCTCACATGACTCCCACTGTAGTGTCCTCCACTCCTCTGCCACCACCATAGATGTGCCCTGTGCCCCCAAAAGCAGTGTTTTCTGCCCCCCTTTACATCACCCCCCCCCCCAAATGTAGTTCCCTCCTCCCCCCCTTCACAACCCCCACACTCGATGGCTTGCTGACCCCTGAATTAGAGTTTTTGTTTTTATTATATTAGCTTTAATTACCGTATATTTCCCAAGCATACAACTAAAACATAAATATATAATCAATATATTTTCCTTGTCAAAGTATTTTATTGAATTAATATGATAATCAAGTACAAATCTTGTGTTATACAAGTTGTAATAAGTTATCCAACTTGCAACAAGTTTTAAAAAAAAAAAACTTCATGGTCCACTATATACTGTATGTACCGATAAGTAAATTATATAAACTCAACAGAAAATAGAAAAGTAAATAAATCATTACATCAAGATATTCATGACTGTTGTTTTTAAATACTATTTATCATAGAAATTGTTTTACTTGGACCTGGAATATTGAAGTATAATTAGCAGTACTTTATTACTGTTTAAATAATCAATATATTTTATAACCTCTCCTTTACAATAAATTTCTTTCAGATTATGGGTTAGGGGTAGTCATTGGGTCTTTTCTCATAAAATAGGGGCATGGAGCAGCCATACTGTCAGTGCATTGAAAGTTAACTATAAAGGGCCATTTAGAAAACTTTACTTTAACTCTGATTACTATATACAAGAGATAGTGCAGCGCTAATAGCAAGTCCATAAAGAAGTCATCCACTTGATCTTCAAAACGTGACTATATGTAGAAACATGCGGGTGATGAGCGTGGAATATAGTGAGAAACCTCCACCAATGACAGAAATGGCTGCTCACCTCACAGAGTAGACGCTTTCATATACGCTTTCCCATCAGGGTATGATCCAGGCAAAAGGCTCCAAACAGGGACCAAGCAATCGGACTCACAGATATTTCCAAAGAGGGTTGTCCAATCATGTAAAAAGATGACAAACCATAGTGCTCTCCGCAGTAATAATATGACATTTTTATATAAAATGTAACAACGTACAAACATAGGCACTATATCCAGTGCCAGGAAAACAGTGCAGTATCTAACACAGTGGAAGGCTGCGGGTGACGTCACATTCTTCCCTACCGAACGTTACGTCCCTTAGGGGACGGGGGTGGGAGGAAGTCGGTTTACTACCGCTTTAATGCATTCTATTAGGGTGAAAAATGTTCTGCATGCAATCCCCAGACAACCCCCATCCCTTTATACTTACCCGAGCCCAGTATCGATCCAGCGATGTGCACAAGAGCAATAGCTCTGTCTGCTCTCTCCCTCCTCATTGGCTCAGAAATAGCCAGTATGTAGCACTACCCCCACAAGGGCTACTGATAACTGCCTACCCTGATCATGCACAGCTAGGCACCATGCATTTTTCACTTGCATCTGACCACAAGAAGTCAGTCTCTGGGCTTGTTTTTTTGTTGTTTTTATTAGGGCTGTCCAACTTGCCAAAAAATTCATGGGCACAACTTAATTCCTCTGTACAAAGTAAAGATACTGGACTGTTCTCTTTTCTAGACACCCTCAGTCCTTAAGAATCAGCAGCCGAAAATCCCTTGAGGACTAGGAGCTCTTAGTCTCCCTTTAGAAAAATAGCACAATATGTTGTAAACTGCATGCAGCAGTATCCCCTCTTCTTTTTTGAACTGCTCCCAGCTCTGCTGCCTGCAGGAACTACCAGCCCCCCTGGCTGCTTGTCTGCCAGTCCACCCAGCTGCTCCCAGGGCAATGGATAGAAACGGTTAAGCACATCGCTGTCCTTCTGAAAGCTTGCTACATGTGGCAGTCGCTCCCCTTGTGGATGCCCGGATGCACTGATGTACTCACTCTGTCCTCTTTGCTCCCTGCTGCTCCTTAGGCAAGATTACTTCTCAAACCATAATGCTGATAGGATCTTCCAAAGCTAGCCCAAACCCCCCCAGACCCAGGGGTCCCCCCTAGACCGACAGCCTCCTCAGCACTGCCTCTTCTACCTGACTCCCTGCTGGCTAAGCTCTGTCATATTTAAGGGCTGATCCATCCACCCTGCCAGGATATTTTGCCTGGGGATTGGTGAGATTCCCATAAGTATGCAGATCAGGACCTCCTGGCCTCCGCCTACTAACTTCCAGAAGATTCTAGATCAGGGGTCTCAAACTGGCAGCCCTCCAGCTGTTGCGAAACTACAAATTCCATCACACCTCTGACTGTGGGAGTCATGCTGTAACTGTCAGCCTTGCAATGTCTTGTGGGACTTGTAATTTTGCAACAGCTAGAGGGGCGCATGTTTAAGACCCCTGTTTCTAGATCCAGGGGGGGATACAATAGATCTGCCTCTGTAGAGTAATCCAGCCTTACCTGCAGTAACCCTGGCCCAATTTCTGACTCACAAACTAACAAAGAGTCATAAGCTTGAGCTTAAAGTGCATGTAAACCCTCACATATACCCAGTGAAGTGAACAGCCTCAGATGATACACTGAGATGCAACAAATCTCCCTACATGGATTTTACCTGTATATCTGCTGTCTTCAGCATGCTATCTTCTTTAGAAAGGGCACATTGTGTTAGAAATTGTCTCTTCATGTTCAGCACCGAGAGTGAAGTCTTGGCATACACTGTATGACAGCTGATTGGAGGAAAGGCACACACCCCCCACTTCACATAGACAGAAGGAAGGAATGTGCTGTGTATAGACCAGCTCTCTGCTAATCTATTTATAGCACCCACCCCAACACAAATTTCAGACTGGTTTTATCTTGGTTGTCAAAGTACTTGTCAGAAGTTATCATGCTGATAACAGAATAACGGAGCAGCAGAAAGACACAAGACTTAGTGCTTTGGATAGAGATAAGAAAACACTGCAGATATATGTGCCCTGGTCAAATTTCATAAATCAGGTTTACATCCACTTTAAGCAAATTTGCCTATACTGGCACTAGTAGCACATTAGAGCTACAAGTATACCGAGTGACTCTTGATGCTGGTAAACACTACTAACACAGAGAGACGTGAACTCAAACACATACACAAATATAAGCATTGCTCAAAAATAAATGTAAGAGAGAGGTGCATGTGCGGCGTGGAACGGACATGTGCGGAGGAGGGGGGTACATGTTCAGAGCCGAGCGGAGTGGACATTCCTGCCTGAAGCTCTGCTCACAGGAGAAGGCAAAATCCATATAATAGTGGCTGTACGCGAGACACCCACATTCACATAATACCTACCTGTGCCCAATGAGTTCCGGGAGCCAGCGGTGTATCCATAAGTGCTCCTCAGAAAGATATGAGGAAGAAAAAATACAGCTAAAATGGCACCACCGCCATTCTCCTCAGCTACCTCATGCAGCGCTGTGAGAGCCTCAAGGTCAGACACACAGATACCAAAAATTTCAGAGTAATGCCACTTACACGCGTTCGGTTCGTCTGATGAAAACGATCCGATGGACTGTTTTCATTGGACGAACCGATCGTGTGTGGACCCCATCGTTTTTTTCCCATCGGTGAAAAAACGTAGAACATGTTTTACAATTATCTGATGGTTAAAAAAACGATTGAAAAAAACGATCGTCTGTGGGCAAGTCCATCGGTTAAAAATCCACGCATGCTCAGAATCAAGTCGACGCATGCTCGGAAGCATTGAACTTCATTTTTCTCAGCACGTTGTAGTGTTTTACATCACCGCGTTCTGACACAAACGGATTTTGAACTGATGGTGTGTAGGCAAGACTGATGAAAGTCAGCTTCATCGGATATCTGATGAAAAAAATCCATCGGTCCGTTTTCATCGGATGAACCGATCGTGTGTACGTGGCATAAGAAGAGTGTGGGAAGTGGGATTCTGTGTGTGGGGGAAGATTCCTCACAGAGTGAACATACATCCCCAGCAATGTTAAAACAAATTAAAAAAATGTTTCAAAATGCTTTAAAGCGTACCTATGACGGCATAACTACTAGCCTCACAAAAGAAATGAAGGCAAGATGCTCAAATTTACACATAAGAGGTATTCCTGAATCTGTAATAGATTTACAAGCCACAATGTTAGCACTATTCCAGGAATTACAGCCGGCCATTCCATTTGAACGCCTTGAAATGGACAGACTTCATAGACTTCATGACCCCAAAAAAGGGCCCTCCTAGGGATATTACGCTAAGTTTCATTTTTATTGCACAAAGGAACAGCTATCATGGACATAATTACCAACTCCTTGCTGACCTATCTCAGTTAACCATCAACAAAAAACAGGCCTTGAAACCTCTGCTTCAAGTACTACAATGTAACCAAATAATCTACCAATGGGGCTTCCCCTTTTCAGTACGGTTCTCATATCGTGGTTCCAAATATACCTGTCGATCTGCGAATTAATTACAAAACACCCTTCAAGACATACATCTAATGGATCCATTACAGAACCCAGAAAATTCCTGTAGTAGGCCTACATTTGGTCCCAAATACATCAATATTACCCTTTTCAGATTTATGTAAGTTCTATGGGCTTCCTCAATCTGAATTATTTTGTTACTTACAAATTAAAAATGTTTACACCCCTTTTCTAAACACGAAGACAGCTATGATAAAACTATCATTGTTCTAATAAATTTGTTTGAAAGATCCACACTGTAGGGGAAGGATTTCAACGCTTTATTCTCAATTATTCACTGAACCGGATGAATCCCCACCCTCATATGTGGTCAAATGGGAACATTTTCTGGGTGGTACATTTGATACAGCAGAATGGTCTAAGGTATGGTCAGTAACAAAAGCTTCTTCACCGAATGTAACAGTGGTTGAGACTGCATACAATGTACTCTCATGATAGTACTTAGTTCCAGCTAGAATTTCTAAATATGTTCCGATTCATCCGGCTTCTTGTTTTTGTGGCTGTTCAGAGCTGGGTACACATATTGTGAAAATGTCCAGTGGTCCAAAAATGTTGGAAATCTATTTTCATGCTTGCCTCAGCGATGTTCAAAAACACTATTACACCAGACCCAGCATTAGCCCTTCTAAACATAAGACAACGAAAACAGATTCAATTATCAATATAGCTTTTAACAGCCGCTAAACAGACTATAGTGAAAGCTTGGAAAACACCTTCTCTCAGTTTAGCCGAAACTAAACATAGAATGAATCAAACTCTGTTGCATGCAAAAATGGAAGCTTTAGATAAAAACAACCTAAACAAGTTTAATAATCTATGGAAACCATGGATTAAACACTGCTTACCACCAGACGTTGAAGACCAAGTACTTTTACCATAGTAGATGATGATCTAATGTGTAGATATACCATTATCCTCTGGGAGTAACCAACTTTCCAAAAGCCCCCTATCCTTTCCTTTTCCTACTTGTTTTCTTTGCTCTCCTTGTTGTGAACCCCTTCCCCTCCTCTATTATACATAGTACTTTTTAATTCAGGCGAACTTCACTATATTTGATACCATATAATATATTGATAAAAAGCCCCACATCAGCAGCAGATTAAACAATGTTTTGTTATTGTAAGAGCAATAGATATACCAACGACTTTACATAAATTTAGATATAAAAGGTAAACTCTTGCTTAGATAGAAAAGTATTAATTCACTGCCAGTTTTGATTTAATTCTTAACTAAAGAATTTTATGAATTAAAATGTCATATTCGACTAGTAATATACTTTCCTGTAATAAGTTTATCTTAATGGAACAATGTAATACTTTTTATACATTATATTCAATATTTTCTGTCAATCTTTAATAAAATACTTGACCAAGAAAAATAATTGTAGTGATGTAGGTGGGTGGATAAAAGAAAAAAAAAGCAGTTAGGGCTCATTTACACACCTGCATGAGCATGTGCACTGGCATGTGCTTTTAAGATTAACTGCACAGCAATGCGTTTTTTATGTGTTGTAGTGTCTTGTTTACACCCTGCATTGCTTGATTTTTTAAGTGCAGACCATTACAATGCATTGGTGTGAACTGAAGCTTAACCACTTCCCGCCCGGTCAATAGTAAATTGACGTCCGGGAAGTGGTTCTGTAATCCTGACTGGACGTCCTGCAGGATTACATGCCGGCGCGCGCCCGTGGGTGGTGTGGGGTGTCAATCTGATTGTTTATCAGCGCAGCCCCCCCTCGGATGCCCACACTGGACCACCAGGAAGGGCCCCCTGGTGCCCAATAGAGAAATAGGCAAACAAAAAAATAAATAAAAAAAAAAGAGCACAATCGATGCCAAACAGTGCCCACAAATGGGCCCTGACTGGCAAAATGGGCACTGACTGAAGTGATGCCCAGCAATGCCATCAGTGCCACCCCTCAGTGTCCATCAGTGCCACCCCTCAGTGTCCATCAGTGCCCATCTATGCCCAGTGCCCACCTATCAGTGCCCATCTGTGCCACCCATAAGTACTCATCAGTGCCGCCCATGAGTGCCCATCAGTGCCACCAATTAGTGCCCAGTGCCGCCACTGAGTGCCCATCAGTGCCGCCTATGAGTGCCCATCAGTGCCACATATCAGTGCCCATCAGTGCTGCCTCATCGGTGCCCATCAGTGCCACCTTATCGGTGCCCATCAGTGCCACCTCATCGGTGCCCATCATTGCCGCCATATCAGTGCCCGTAATTAAAAGAAGAAAACTTACTTATTTACAAAAAAAATTAACAGAAAAAAATAAAAACGTAATTTTTTTCAAAATGTTCGGTCTTTTTTTAGTTGTTGCTCAAAAAATAAAAATCGCAGAGGTGATCAAATACCACCAAAAGAAAGCTCTATTTGTGGGAACAAAATGATAAAAATTTCATTTGGGTACAGTGTAGCATGACCGCGCAATTGTCATTCAAAATGCGACAGTGCTGAAAGCTGAAAATTGGCTTGGGCAGGAAGGTGCGTAAGTGCCTGGTATGGAAGTGGTTAAGGACATAACACCATTTGCCTTGTCCTTGAGACTGTATTGGGCAATACAGCCCAAATGTTGATGCTGTAGATGAGCCCCCAAAAGGATGATTACTTCTGATTAGCTGTTGTAAAATAGATCACATTGCCTACTTTTTTTTAGGAGTGGTAATGGACAGTATATTTAGTATAATGGGAGTAACCCCTTCTCTGTTTGCTAACAATCTAGGGTCACTGTCCACAAATGACAAATATGGATATTCTTTGCATGTAGGAGGAGGCACCTTCAGAGATAAATGTTGCAGGGTAGATGATATACAACTGAAACTGTTGCTGTTTGTCCTCTGAATAGGGGTACACGTTCTTTTATACATTACAATCCTGCATGCACCAGATGGGACAACAGCGGAGAGTATATAGCCTGACTTGTGTGTCTGGTGAAAGAATGTTTTTTGTACACAGACATGTTCTCATATGAATATGCCTTTTATACTAGATGTAAATAAAAGTAGATATGGGGGTGTAAATGTTCGTAACCCAAAGCAAATAATTTAAGATTGCATTCCATGGGCTAAGAGCAGTTAGATGGATATAATGTGAATGCTGATTAGTGGTTGTAGGCAAAACACTTTTATTGCTCTTTGATGTGACAAAATGGAGTCTGGATGTGGACAGTAATCTTCTGTCTGTTTCCTAAATATGTAGGACCCTTAAACAAATTTGCTAAATTTAGAAATTCTTTAACCTTTGAAATTGTCTGAAAATGACCTAAATAGCAAGCATTTGAGTTTATTAAGAATATTTTAAAGTATACAGGCGATGCGTCAGATAGTTTCATCCAGATTTTATGATACATTAAATCCTGTATAAGATTACTGTACAATTCTTGTTTTATGGATTGTAAAATTTGATTTATGTCTTCTTGTGAGTGTTATCTAGATCTGCTGATCAGTAGGCACTGGTAATATATATAAAAAAAAAAAAAGTGCACTTTTTATTTTTGTTCTCAGCTAATCAATTCCACCCTCCCCCTCTGAGGATGCATACTTAGTGAGATCTAATGCCCATGGCCTCAGGGGATTGCACCTGCACAGTAGAGTCCCTTAGAAGTCTATAAGGCTTATTTACCTCCATTTCCTGGCTGGAGATGCTGTGTGGCCACCCCTTTAGGCTTCTATGGGTCTCTACTGTGCAGGTGCAGGCAGGAGACAGAGGGTTTGAGGTGATGGATATAAAGGCCCCGTACACACGAGAGGATATCCGCTGGAAACGGTCCGCCGGATCGTTTCCAGCGGATAAATCCTCTGGCGGATTTGGATCTGATGGCTGTACACACCATCAGATCGAAATCCGTGCGGAATACTTCCGCGGTGACGTGTCGCGCCGTTGCCGCGACGATGACGCGGCGACGTGCGCGACGCTGGAAGGTAAATACTTCCACGCATGCGTCTAATCATTACGACGCATGCGAGGGAGGGGAGCAGACGGACTGATCCGGTGAGTCTGTACAGACGACCGGATCAGTCCGCTGGACAGGATTCCAGCGGATAGATTTTGTAGCATGCTAAGGAATTTTTATCCCTGGGAATCCGTCGGCTGGATTTTTATCCGCCGGGAAATGTCCGCTCGGACGTACACACGATCGGATCTATCTGCTGGAACTGATCCGCAGATCAATCCCAGCGGATAGATCCGGTCGTCTGTACGAGGCCAAACAATCTCTGGAGGCTGCAGTCATCAGATCTTGGTAAGTATGTATCGGCCAAAAGGGAGGGTGGGACTTACTAGCCGAGGAAACGGGCAAAAATAAATAAATGTACTTATTCTTTAAGGAACAATAAACATTTCCCTTTTTAGTTATGGAATTATTTATTTTTTAATTTTAATGTCCCCTCCTATATTCACTACAGCACAGTAGTCTTTTTTTTTTTTCTTTTTACAGAGATGTTTTATTGGAAACTTTAAATACATTTTGCCAACATGGTCCAGTACAGACATGGGCATAAAGAATTATGCAAGCAAGCAGTAGCATTTCTTTGGCAACCAAAATGGCAGTCAGCAAGTACCCCAATGGCACTCTGTCAGTATATATCGTATTAATTTGTGAGTTATATTTCTGACAGGGAAATCTCCCCAATCCTATCGACTTAACCCAAATTGTGAATAGTACAAGGAAAGGGTAAATTGGAACTCTTCCAGGAGTAATGATAGTGTGGGATAGTGATAGTGCAGGATTGACCACATCTACAGTACTTGCAAGCCAAGCTGTCCAGCAATCATTATAGTGACAGAGGTTGGTACAAACTATAACACTGCCATGAGTGCTTACAGTATACATTACTGTCACTTTTGTTTGACAGTTTGGTCTGAGAGTAAATGTGGAAAAAATAAAGGGATGTCATATAGAATATGATTACACGTTTCAACTGCATATACTGTAACTGTCAGAATTAATTTCTTTTCATCAGGGCTTTTTTTCTCAGAAAATAGGTGCAGGAACTCCCTCTTTCCGAGTCACCCCAATTTCCGCCCCTTCACACCTTAGAGCACCATTCCTTGGTTGCATCCCCTGGCCAACTCCCAGTACTGCTCTTTTAGACAATACAGAACCAAGTATCAGGCAAAGCAGTAAAATAGATCAACTGCAGACATAAACAATAGATCCCTCTAACAACAATGGACCACCCACAACAAAATCCCCCCCCCCCCACAGCCAGCGTCAATAGACTCCCCAACAGCCAGCAACAATAGACCCCTCCCTCAACAGTAGATCTCTCCCAGCAACAACTGACACCCCAGCAACATAAGACCCACCCACAGAAATAATAGGTCCCCCACCAGAAACAATAGATTTTTTCAGCAACAATAGCCCCCCTGCAAAAATGAATCCCCTCCAGCTAGAATAGATCCCCCAGTAGCAAGCATCAATAGACCCTGAAGCACACCCCAGCACCCCTTGCCATTACTTACAGTCTGTCCTGGAGTTCCCCAGCGTTCTTGTTAAAAAAAAGCCCTGCTTTTCATGATCTATTAACCCCCTAACCATCACTGTTTTGTAAAAAAAATGGTGGTGAGGTAATCTTTAATTTGTGGAATGCCAGCACTGCAGAAATAAGACATGGGTGGCCAATTGGCCCTTTAAATATCTGTGATTAAGCTGTCATTAGACAGCTCGCATAACAGACAAAAATAATAGAGCTGATCTAAATGGCTCTGTGCCATGTGATTGCTGTGATGGTCGATCACAGCTTGTGTTTACATCTGATAGTCCACTCTTCCTGCTCCGAAGCCAGCTTTCCAAATTTTCTTCCCTCCACAGCTGGCACTTCTCCTGCATAGTCCTGTCAGGCGAACTCACCACATTCACCACTGACTAACAGCATTATGGGGCACTAAGTCCTGACAACTGAAATCGGCAAGCAGTTCTATGCATGACGTAGTCCTGACCTCTGTTCTCTGACTGCTGCACTGTATACCCTAAACGAAACAATTTTGGGGGAATTTTAGTTCCTCAAGAAAAGCGATACATCCATTTTTTTCCCAAATTGTTTGGTCTTTTTTCCTTATATAAAAAACACCCCAATGATTATTAAATACCACCAAAAGAAAGTTCTATCTGTCGCAAAAAACTTTGAGGGTTCTTCAAAAAGTTTCTGCACTTTTATATTTTTGTTGGAAATGGTGAGGGCGGGAGGAGTAGTATCTGGTCATGTCTGAGAGTGTCATGTGACTAGTCTGTTTGGCAAGCTGGCTCACCTTGCAGTTTGGTATAGGAGTTGTCATGGTATATACAGGCTAGTGCTCAACCACCATGACCAACGTGGCCCCGGAGCCAGTATTCGGGAGCACGAGGTGGTGGGAGGACAGACCGACGACCTCGGTCCAATGGCGTCTGTCCCTCAAGTACCCCTCCCCAGCATGCACAGCGGGATGATAACCCCCACTGATTGGCTGCCGAGGGGGACACCCAATACACCCTGACTCTGCTGCTGCCACCATTGGTCTGGGATGGTAATAACACCCCCAGGCGAACAGTGGTGGTTACTCCCAGCACAGCCATGGCTGGAACAGAGGCTAAATTGCCCATAATTATGTTTGCCTGAGTCAATTAACAACTCGGACCCCCTCTAAATTTAATGCAGCGCCTGCCCAACAGGAGCAGGCCGCTACAGATAGATAGTAGATATTTTGAACAGTCATTGTTATAATTCAATATTGTAAACTGTCTCTTCCTTGGATACGTAAAAATAGATAGAATAAAACCAAAAACAAGCAAAGACTATAACTATTGTAAAAAATAAATAAATAATGTTTTTACATCAGACATGAAAAGTTAAAGGTTCTGAAGATGAATTGGAGCAAAAGGTAAATTCTGCAGCTTTGATCTTCTTGGAGCACTACTGAGAATTAATTTACATGTTTGATTTCCCCATTCTGATCTTCCCTCTGTTCCCTCATGTAGAGTGGAATCATAATACGTTGTGGCATATTCAGGCCTATACTTATAACTCTAGGATGATAACAGTTGTGCAGGCACGTACTCATTTTAAAGCTTGAATGTTTTTGTTTGCTTTAAAATGTTAGGAAAAAAAGTTATTTCCACGTGAAATGCTAAAATAAAGCAAATCCAAGTTTTGTGTCCTTCCCATAACGACTGATATTAATAGTGAAAATGATTATTGTAGTCATTTTTAACAAACTACATGCACATCAAATAAAAGAATAATTTCACAATTGGCAGAAAATCAAATAATAATTCCATATGTTGGAACCATTGGTTCCTAAAATTAGATCTTAACCGCAAGATTCAGCTTCATTTTAAAATACAATTTTACCTTTTGGTTATCCTTTTTTGCATCTTAATACTGCTGATCTCCTCCAGCCTATTTTCGGTACTTCCTGTGTTGTTTCAGCATCAGTTGCACATCATTGCTATTGACCTGCTTCCTGATAGCTACAGCTGTGCCAATGCAATACATGAAGTCACCACCACTTGTACCACCACTTGTAATCTCAACTGGGGCATGTGTTAAAGAGCGAGAATGCCAAAGCACAGTTTGGAGACAAAAAGTGTCTGAACAAGAACCTTTATGATACAAACATCAGGTAATCTTTAAAGGAATACTGCGGCCTAAAAAAACAAAACAAAAAAACAACCGTTTCACATGTTTAGCACATCAAATAATATGTAAGATTTTAATGATTGGGTTCAGGTTTACTTTAAATCTATAATTTTATGTCCTGTTTGAAACAAAACACAAGAGAAACTATAATGGTTTTGGGTCAGTTTTATTTATTTAAATTTTATGACATTTGTACATTTTCAAACTAATGTTTTTAATTTTTTTTATACTATCTATATTTTTCTATACAATCTTTATATGACAAATAAGTATTTCAACTTGACAAAGAATTCCCAGCGCACTGTGGTTTTTCTATAGAAAGCATATCAGAAGTTGTTCTCCATCTCAGATTAAAAACTCAGACAGAGCCATAGAGGATATGATTCACTGGTCTGAGTTATTAAGTAGACATGTGCATGACGAAAAAAAATATTTTGTTTTGTTTCATTAATCTAGTTATTTAGTTTTGTTAAATTCAGTTGATTTGTTAAATTCATATTTGGGATTTGTGTTCGGAATTCGTATTCGAGATTCATATTAGGAATTCGTATTCTGATTTATTTATTTTTTCTTTGAATTTACAGATTTTTTTGGATTCAAAACATTCAAATTGATAAATTTCGAATCAGTCAAAACGAAAATTTTTGAATTTTTTTGATTCGAATTCGGCATAGTGAACAAACAAAAGAAAAATCTTCAGCAAGAGATCACAATGACTTGTTAAAGGGGTTGTAAACCCTTTACAACCAATTTATGCTACAGGTACATAAGCCTATAATAAGGCTTACCTATATCTATCCAGGATATCTCCTAAACCTGCAGGAGATATCCCCTGTCCCCTGCATGTGCCAATGTCATCGGCACATGCACACTGGGGCAAACTGATCCAATGGCATGTACGTGCCGTTGCTTCAGTCTGTGTGCCGTTATCGGCGGCTCCCACACCCGGGAGTGACGTCATCACAGCTCTGGCCAATCACAGCGCCGGAGCTGCATTACCTGGAAGTAACTCCGGGACGACAAGTCACCACGGCTGCGGGGGTTTCGATCTAAGGCCCCTTTCACACTGGGGCAGTGGGGGCGTCGAGCGGTAAAGAGCCGCTATTTTTAGCGGTACTTTATCATTGTTTTCACTGCGCTATATTCGGCCACTAGCGGGGCACTTTTAACCCCCGCTAGCGGCTGAGAAAGGGTTAAAACCACCCGCAAGGCACCACTGAAGCAGCACTTTGTCAACAGTTCGGCGGTTGCTGCCTATTGATTTCAATGGGCAGGGGCGCTTTAGGAGCAGTGTATTCACTGCTCCTACAGCGCCTCAATAATGCGGCTAGCAGGACTTGTTTTTACCGTCCTGCCAGCGCACCACTCCAGTGTGAAAGCCCTCGGGCCACTCTTTCAGGTCGCTTTGCAGGAGCTATTTTTAGTGTTACAGCGCCTGCAAAGTGCCTCAGTGTGAAAGGGGTCTAAACTAAGTAATTCATAATGACCTAGTATGATATACATACTAGCTCATTATGCCTTTGTCTTGCAGGGTTTTTTTCCACCAGGGTTTACAACCACTTAAAATCCCATTTGGCTTAACAAAAACAGCATTAATTTGAAATGGTACTCTAATAACACACACTGTCTTTGATTTTAGAAATATGTTTACAGTTCAATTTCAAATGGAATTCAATGTTAAATTCTATTCGAACTTCAATTTGAGTTTTAAAAATTCGGACAAATTTTGTTTTGTTATCCTGAGCATTCTGTAAACTTTGTTTATAATGTAATTGGGTATTCAGATATATCCAAATCTCCAAATAACGAAAAATGTGTCTGAATATTAATTCAGAATAAAATGAAACACACGTCTATTCACAAATACGTATGTAATTTCATCTTGGGCTACTAAGCTCTGTAAATTGCCTATTTGGGCCTGGAGGTGAGAAGAAACTGAAAAACATGTGAAAAGGAGCATATAGCACCACCTATTGGCTGGACATATGAATACAAATATGCATACATAATAAAAAATACTTTATACTGTCTGGCCTCAGTACATACACATACTGTATGCACTTACCACTATGCATTTCATTTAAGACATTACTACTCGATGACCTGAAATATACAGTAGAATGCTGATAACAAATCTCCTGACACTCCTTACAATATTATAATGTGGAAGGGTTAGATGTTAAAGAAAAGCTCCAGGCTCCTTCAGAAAAAAATAAAAATCAGCAGCTACAAATACAGATGAAACTCGAAAAATTTGAATATCGTGCAAAAGTTCATTTATTTCACTAATGCAACTTAAAAGGTGAAACTAATATATGAGATAGACTCATTACATGTAAAGCAAGATAGTTCAAGCCGTGATTTGTCATAATTGTGATGATTATGGCTTACAGCTCATGAAAACCCCAAATCCACAATCTGAGAAAATTAGAATATTGTGAAAAGGTGCAATATTCTAGGCTCAAAGTGTCCCACTGTAATCAGCTAATTAGACCATAACACCTGCAAAGGGTTTCTGAGCCTTTAAATGGTCTCTCAGTCTGGTTCAGTAGGAATCACAATCATGGGAAAGACTGCTGACCTGACAGTTGTGCAGAAAACCATCATTGAGACCCTCCGTACGGAGGGATGGCCTCAAAAGGTAATTGAAAATAAAGTTGGATGTTCCAAAAGTGCTGCAACAAAGCACATTAATAGAAAGTTATGTGGAAGGGAAAAGTGCGGAAGAAAAAGGTGCACAAGCAGCAGGGATGACCGCAGCCTGGAGAGGATCGTCAGGAAAAGGCCATTCAAACATGTTGGGGACTTTCACAAAGAGTGGACTGAGGCTGGAGTCAGTGCGTCAAGAGCCACCACACACAGACGGATCCTGGACATGGGCTTCAAATGTCGTATTCCTCTTGTCAAGCCACTCCTGAACAACAACAACGTCAGAAGCGTCTTACCTGTGCTAAAGAAAAACACACCTGGTCTGTTGCTCAGTGGTCCAAAGTCCTCTTTTCTGATGAGAGCAAATTTTGCATCTCATTTGGAAACCAAGTGCCCCGAGTATGGAGGTAGAATGGAGAGGCACACACTGCAAGATGCTTGTAGTCCAGTGTGAATTTTCCACAGTCTGTGTTGATTTGCGGAACCATGTCATCTGCTGGTGTTGGTCCACTGTGCTTCCTTAAGTCCGGGGTCAATGCAGCCGTCTACCAGGATTTTTGAGCACTTCATGCTTCCTTCCACAGACTAGCTCTATGTGGATGCTGACTTTATTTTCCAGCAGGACTTGGCACCTGCCCACACTGCCAAAAGCACCAAAACCTGGTTCAATGACCATGGGATTACTGTGCTTGATTGGCCAGCAAACTTGCCTGACTTGAACCCCATAGAGAATCTATGGGGCATTGCCAAGAGAAAGATGAGAGACATGAGACCGAACAATGCAGAAGAGCTGAAGACCGCTATTGAAGCATCCTGGTCTTCTATAACACCTCAGCAGTGCCACCGGCTGATAGCTTCCATGCCACTCGGCATTGAGGCAGTAATTGCTGCAAAACTGGCCCAAAACAAGTACAGAGTACAAATGCATGTTTCTACTTTTCAGAGGTCCGATATTGTACAATCCTTGTTTTATTGATTGCATGTAATATTCTAATTTTCTGAGATTGTGGATTTGTGGTTTTCATGAGCTGTAAGCCATAATCATCACAATTATGACAAATCACGGCTTGAAATATCTTGCTTTGCATGTAATGAGTCTATCTCATATATTAGTTTTACCTTTTAAGTTGCATTAATGAAATAAATGAACTTTTGCACGATATTCAAATTTTTTGAGTTTCACCTGTACTGTAGCTGTTGACTTTTAATATTGGAACACTTACCTGTCCAGGAATCCAGCGGTCTTCTCACCCGAGTAGATTTTTCAATCGGCTATTGGGTTCTGTCACTGACATCTCCTCTAATGTTCCCTACCGTGCATGTTTGAAGCGCTCTGTGAATGGGTCGGCTCGCACAGGCGCGATAGCGGCCGGGGCACGTTCACGCGTGTCGGGCGGACTCGATGTCGACCCACGATCGCCTAGTACTGTAGCAGAATGGGGATCTGCCTTTGGAAACGAGGCGGATCCCCATACTGACAGGAGATATGACAGAGATCTTCTGTTCCCAGTGATCTCTGTCATGTCCCAGTTATAACACACCTAGGGAACACACTTAACCCGTTGATCGCCCCCTACTTAACCCCTCCCCTGAAATTGTTTTCATTTTTACATTGATCAGTGCATTTTTTAGCACTGATAAGCGTAAATAATATCACTGGTCCCCAAAAAGTGTGATTTGGGGTCAGGTTTTACGCAGTCACGCTAAAAATCTCAGATCGCCGCCATTACCAGTAAAAACAAAAATTCCCTAAATCTAGCCCATAGTTTGTAGATAAGTTTTGTGCAAACCAATCAATATACACCTATTACGATTTTTTCCCAAAAATATGTAGAAGAACATATATCGGCCTAAACTAATAAATACAAAGTAAAAACAATTATCACTCTTTGTTTGTTTATAGCGCAAAAAATGAAAAACGCAGAGGTATCAAATACCACCAAAAGAAAGCTCTATTTGTGGGCAAAAAAGATGTCAATTTTGTTGGGGTACAGCATCGCACAACCGCGCAATTGTCAGTTAAAGCGATGCAGTGCCGTATCGGAAAAAATTACCTGGTCATTAAGGGGGCAAATCCTACCAGGGCTTAAAGTGATTGTTAAAGATTACCTTGTAAAACATTCAGTTTAAATTTAAATGAAAGGCAAAATATTTGTGTATAGATATAAAAAAATTAGGCATACCCTTTGTTTCCCCCCTTTTTTTTTTAAGTGATCACATTCCCTCTATTCTCAGCTGCATAAGAGCTGGGGGAGGAGAAGCAACAGCACACTGAGCTTCCCAGTGAATGGTTGTGTGTGTCAGGAAAAGTCTGATGATTGGAGGACAGCAGGCTGAGTTCCCAGCCTAGCTAGAGAACTGACCACTGTGCTCTCCTGATTAGAGTGGCCAGTTTCTAATTGGAAAACAGAAGGACTGTCAGGAACACCAGGGATTTAACACAAAGGAAGCAATACAAAGAGAAGAGGATACTTTCTCATACAAGTACATGGTACAGCAGGCACATGTCAAGAATACGGAATGTTGGAGTAACAAACACTTTAAGTAATCATCCACACAAAAACTTGTGAGTTGAAAAAAATGCTTCTGACATTGAAAGTGTTAATTATCAGCCCCCACAGTTGCTCCCCAAGGACCCCAAGGACCTAATTATGGGGATCAATTTGTTTATGAGCCCCCCTGCTCTAGGCTGCTCAGATGGATTGAAAGCTAAAATCTTACGTATTTAGAAATAGTTTTGACTGATCTTGTTAGACCTGATGTCTAACAAGATCAGTCCTAACTATTTCTAAATACGTACTGAAATAAGATTTTAGCCACTAGAGGGAGGATGTACACCAGTGAAGGAGTAAGATTGGAAAAGTATCACTTAGAATTACTTTTAGATTACCTTTACAATAATAATGCAGAATACGCTGCTTGAAAATATCCATTGTTTTCTTTTAAAGTAATCGGTACCCAAAAGACCCGGACCAAAATGCAGGTAAAGGACCTGGCCAGTTTTTGTGATTCGGCACTGCGTTGCTTTAACTGACAATTGCGCGGTCGTGCAACGTGGCTCCCAAACAAAATTGGCGTCGTTTTTTTCCCACAAATAGAGCTTTCTTTTGGTGGTATTTGATCACCTCTGCGGTTTTTATTTTTTGCGCTATAAACAAAAATAGAGCGACAATTTTGAAAATAATGCAATGTTTTTTCCTTTTTGCTATAATAAATATCCCACAAAAATATATAAGAAAAAAAGTTTTTTTTTCCTCAGTTTAGGCCGATACGTATTCTTCTACCTATTTTTGGTAAAAAAAATCGCAATAAGCGTTTATCGATTGGTTTGCGCAAAATTTATAGTGTTTACAAACTAGGGGATAGTTTTATTGCATTTTTATTAATAATTTTTTTTTTACTACTAATGGCGGTGATCAGCGATTTTTTTCGTGACCGCGACATTATGGCGGACACATCAGACAATTTTGACACATTTTTGGGACCATTGTAATTTTCACAGCAAAAAATGCTATATAAATGCATTGTTTACTGTGAAAATGACAATTGCCGTTTGGGAGTTAACCACCAGGGGGCGCTGAAGGGGTTAAGTGTGACCTCATATGTGTTTCTAACTGTAGGGGTCAGGGCTGGACGTGTGACGTCATTGATTGTGTTTCCCTATATCAGGGAAAACACGATCAATGACAGCGCTACAGTGAAGAACGGGTAAGCTGTGTTTACACACAGCTCTCCTCGTTCTTCAGCTCCGGGGACCGATCGCATGACTCCAGCGGCGATCGGTACGCGGGTCCCGCGGCCGTGGTCATGGAGATTCGGACCAGGTCGCGGGCGCGCACCCGCGACCCACAGCTGGACACTTAAAGAGGACGTACAGGTACGTGCTTGTGCCCAGCCGTTCCATTCTGCCGACGTATATGTGCAGGAGGCGGTCCTTAAGTGGTTAAAGGAAGCCCAAAAGCAGACTCTGCTACCCAGGGCTCATCCCCCATGTCTTCTATTGAGTTCCCCCAGGTATGGAGATGACACATTATATGCATTATACAGTTTTGGAACATTGTATATTTTAACTTTTCTTCAATCCATCTATTATTATTTTTTCTCATCCTAAAGTAACATTATAATTAGAAATGGCAAACAATAAATGAATAAAAGGATAATAATAATGATATATGAAAACACAATCGTATAATAGGGTGCCAAATGTGACTAAAGCTGCTACATAAGAATAAGATAAAAATTTGAAATGGAAAAGTGGTGGGAATGTAGCGCTAAACCTCACGTGAAAATAAAGGTGTACATAAAGAAGGAAGTGAAAATATAAATGGACATTCAGAAATAAAAAAAAAAGTCCAACAAATGTAATGATCTTAAATTCAGAAAAAGCAAATATAGTCCAGTAATCCAAACAAAGAAACCATGCAAGGGTGCTCTTCAGACAACTGGAAGGCTGATGGACAGGGCATCAATTGTAGAAATGAATCATCGCTGTGTAGAAAAATGAATACCCTTACCGCAACATATGGACCCGCATGTTGGCAACAGCGGATCATACGAGAATAAAAAGACAAAATGGTACGTGGCCCAAGTGGTGAAAGGAACCCAGGATCTCCAGTATGAACAAAGACGCCTTAAGGTACTCGAGCAGATAAGAGTGAACCGCTGAATAGGGTCGCCACCCTGGCCTCAATCCGAAACGTTATATGGAAAGAAGAAGGGGGGCTCCAATAGTGTAGGTCAAAAATGTAGGTTTATTAAAACCAACATACATATATTAAAAGTGATCACATAAAAGCAATGTGGGAAGCTAAGAGCCTTGCTGACGCGTTTCATCCTTAGGGACATCTACAGGGGCATCTAACTGTTCCCCCACATTGCACATATATAAATAAATAAATATCTAAAATACATTTTTCTATGTTTCCCCCCTGTAACATAGAATTATTATCTGTAAAAATGACACGGAACGTGATAAATCTTACACTGTATGGCCAGTTTTAAAGCAGTATTAAACCCAAAAGCAAATATTTCTTATAGTGCAGCTTACTGATTCTTAGTAATGTGATGTCTGCATACATTATCAATTTTGGTCTTTCTTTCATTTATTTTCCCCCGGTGATCCAGCCAGTAAGTCTGTTGTTGTTTTTTTACAGAGCAAGCTGTCCTGCAAATGTAGCAGTGTGTTGAGACAGACCATTTAACGCTGACAGGGTGCTTACAATGATTGGCTTTTATTTATTTATGTAAAAGGAAAAAAAAAAGTTTGCTCTAACGGCTTATAAAGTGTTAGCTGGAGTGTGAGATGTGTCAGTGTATTTAAATCTGCTAGTACATCTTACCCCCCCCCCCCCCAAACTGACAATGCTGTCACTCCTTAATACAGAGTATAGGCACCCAAATACAGCTGGTGTGTTACTGGCCAGATCACCAGGTGAAAACAGAGGGGTAAAAACAAAAACAAAAAGAAAAATAATACAGCCACCTCCTCTAATTATTGGTAAGTTGCAATATATTACATGTTTGGTTTAAGTTTGGCTTACTGCTTTTAGAATACCCTGTCCATAGTATGACCTCACTACAGAATGAACAATGTTAATAGTTGTCTGCTGAAGAAATAGAAAAATCAAGAGATTAACATGGAAAGTGTCCCCAGTGGGGTTTTTAAGCAGCGAGAATTCCAACTCTCATATATTACCATTACTTTCCTAGTCTAGAATACATGCTGCTAATATAATTTATTGACAGCACTTATTCTAATATACCATATACACACATATACAAACTTAAGGGCACATTTTTGTAA
This sequence comes from Rana temporaria, assembly GCF_905171775.1. Lineage (NCBI taxonomy): Eukaryota > Metazoa > Chordata > Amphibia > Anura > Ranidae > Rana > Rana temporaria. The sequence goes on along the minus strand of NC_053490.1, from coordinate 122,114,308 downwards.
ACTCCTGGCCCATCCTTATATTACTTTAAACTAATAAAACTAATATAATTCGCATGGAAGCATTAACAATGCATCCTACAATGATGCCCTTGATGCTTCACTGCAGGTGCTGGCCGTCCACTCATGTACGCCCCCTGGGATGCCTCTCTCCTCAGCATGACTCCTTGAAAGTCGCATATGGCTTGGCGGCGCCATGCTTCGGGAAGTCCAGTGGCCGAGAGGCTATTGGGATCTCTGTGAAACAACTCTTAAGCCCTGTACACACAATCAGTTTGTCTGATGAAAACGGACCGATGGACTGTTTTCATCGGACAAACCGATCGTGTGTGCGCCCCTTCGGTTTGTTTTCCATCGGTGAAAAAAAAAATAGAACATGTTTAAAAATTTTCCTATGGATAAAAAAACGATAGAAAAAACGATCGTCTGTGTGGAAGTCCATCGGTCAAAAATCCGCTCATGCTCAGAATCAAGTCGACGCATGCTCGGAAGCATTGAACTTCATTTTTCTCAGCACGTCATAGTGTTTTACGTCACTGCGTTTGGACACGGTCAGATTTTTGACCAATGGTGTGTAGGCAAGACTGATGAAAGTCAGCTTCATCGGATATCCAACGAAAAAATCCATCGGATTAGATTCCATCAGATATCCGATCGTGTGAACAGGGCTTTAGTGGAACTCCGGTCAAAATTAATGTCTTCAACATACAGCTGATTGGTAACTATACACTTTGCTTTCTAACCATTGGGTATACACCTAGGTAAAGAATTGAATCTCATTGCATAATCTTTTACAGCAAACCTAAAATCCTCTGAAGAAGATCCCCTATTAAGGATCGAAACGCGTCAGTTTCCAACATATGCAGATGTTCTTATCTTGTACTTGTATTTGTAATGTTGTGTTTGCAACTATGCGTGTTGATTATTTTATTATTTTTCTGACCAGAGATTCTAATTTTTAATGTCCAGATTGTATTATAATGTATATATTCAATAAATTATTTTATTATATATTTTTGCAATTGTGGGAATTCTCGCTGCTTAAAAACCCCACTGGGGACACTTTCCATGTTACATTTTGCTATATTATTGGGGTGCGCATCGCCTTTCACCCTCATTATGTGTGTCTTTCCCATTTCAATCAAGAGATTAATGGCAGATTAATGGTAATAAAACTATATTAAAAGGAGGACATGAAAAAAAAAATGTTGTGTTCATACCCATTCACATTGCAGGATATATCTGTTTTTTTTTTTTGCCCAGAGTTCTACCTTAGGTAAAAAAAAAAGACAAATTAATATAGTTACACACAGTGCAAATTTCACAAATGAGACAGAATGAAGACTTATCCAAAGTCCTGACTGTGACTGTTCTTAGTTTAGTGAATGTGCTGCCACCTTGTGGAAGAAGAATACAGTTTCTATCTGAAAAGTGTGGTTAGAAAGGTTAAAGATTTTCATGGATCTAGCCAATTTATAAATCTAAAGCCCAAACATTTACATAACATTTACAAAGTGGGGGAACTGCCATTGCTGACTAGTTATTAAAGGTGTAAACCCCAGGGGTCGTTATCCTCATCCTGGAACACCTATTTAACAGTCAATGAACAAGAATCTGTAGGCTAAGGTGACCAGATTTTTAAAATGAAATCCGGGGACAATTTTTATTTTTTTTATTGGCAAATGATAAACTATTTTATAAGCATATTCTCCCCAAGTTATACCCTCAGTAGTATACCCCCATTTCTCTGAGGTCAGACCCATCAGTAGTAGAATTCCCCTTTCTCCCAGTGCAGACCCCTCAGTAGTAAACCCCCCCTTTCTCCCAGTGCAGACCCATCAGTAGTAGAATTCCCCTTTCTCCCAGTGCAGACCCCTCAGTAGTAAACCCCCCCTTTCTCCCAGTGCAGACCCCTCAGTAGTAAAACCCACCCGTTTCTCTCAGTGCAGACAGCTGAATAGTAGAACCCCCCCATTCCTCAGTGCAGACCCCTCAGTAGTAAACCCCCCCTTTCTCCCAGTGCAGACCCCTCAGTAGTAAAATCCACCCGTTTCTCTCAGTGCAGACAGCTGAATAGTAGAACCCCCCCATTCCTCAGTGCAGACCCCTCAGTAGTAGAACTCCCCTTCTCCCAGTACAGATGTAGTGAAGCAACCTCGTGTGTCCCCCTCCTGAATTGTGGTGAGTACAGTTTCCTAGACTCAGGCCTCGTACACACGACCGTTTTCCTCGACAGAATTCATCAAGAAACTTGGTGGCAGAGCTTTTTTGCAGAGGAAAACGGTTGTGTGTATGTTTTTCATCGAGGAAACTGTCGAGGAACTCGACGAGAAAAAAAGAGAACAAGTTCTCTTTTTCCTCGACGGGAGTCTCAATTTCCTTGTCGTGTTCCTCGTCGGGCTGGTTTTCGACGAGAAACACGTTCGTGTGTATGCTTAGAAACCCGCGCATGCTCAGAATAAAGTATGAGACGGGAGCACACCTTCGGTAAAAGTAGCGTTTGTAATGGAGATAGCAAATTTGTCACGCTGTAACAGTCGGAAAAGTGCAAATTGTCTCTTACCAAACTTTTACTTAACACGGTGTAACATGAGATTAGCAAAAGCAGTCCCAAGGGTTGTGCCAGTGGCATCGAACTTCCCCTGCCGTTGTATGTGTTTTACGTCACCGCGTTTGAGAACGAGGAGATTTGGTCTTGACAGTGTGTACGCAAAGTTTCTCCACAAGCCTGACAAGGAACTCGTCGAGGAAAAGGATGTTTGATTTACGACGAGTTCCTCGGTCGTGTGTACGAGGCCTTACTGCACCAATGTCATCATGAAGGCATGCGGTTCATCCCCATAGCGACGCCATTGAATTCGGGGACAAATCTGGGGGCGAGCGGGCTCCGGGGACAGTGTCCTTTATCTGAAGACTATCCCCAGGAAACCGGGGACATCTGGTCACCCTACTGTATGCAGGCAGTGAAGTGGCACTCCTGACCAATAAACTTATTAAAAAACAGTGACTTTTGAAACAAGGATAAGGATGACAGCTTGGAGATTGCACCAGTAAACCCAAGTTGGCAGTGGCAGCTACCATATATCTGCCCTGATGGTTTCTCTTTAATCAAATGCTTCCACTGTGCCATCAAATGCTCCCACTGTGCCCATCAAATGCTGCCACTGTGCCATCAAATGCTCCCACTGTGCCATCAAATGCTCCCACTGTGCCATTACAATGTTTCCACTGTGCCCCATCAAATGCTCCCACTGTGCCCATTAAATGCTGTCAGTGTGCCCCCCGCCTACCATCTGCCTGCCACTTACCCTGTCTCGGTGGGGCAGCAGGTGATGGCGGCGACCGGTGTCCTCCATGCTCCTCAATGTTTTCTCCCGTCCTCTCTTCCCATCCTCTGCTATGATTGGACGCCTTATAGGCATCCAATCAAAGAGGCTGTTGTTTCAGTCAATCAGGTGACGGGTAACAGACCCGAGCACCTGATTGGCGGTTTAGTGTTAGGAAAGCGAATGTTCATTCGCTTGTCTAACAGCCGGTGAACTGCAAGCGCCAAAAATGACACTCGCTGTTTACCTTTTTTGATGCCTATAATCAGGTGATTCAAAAACAACCCCGCCCGAAAAGGGGCTGGGCGCCTGAATAGGGGGTGGTAGTGGCGGCTATAGATAATGCAATGCATGAATCTATCTATTGGTGATATAGGGGGTGGCAGGAGAGAGGGGGCCCTTATAGACGCATCGCCACTGGTTACTATGCTGTTCCTGCTTTCTACACATCATACAAACATTTTCCCTTGTAGTAGTACGATAACCAATAGTCCTGAAGGAGGACACACATTACCTCTCTGACTGTTGGTAGTTGGGTTTATAAGCAATATGTAAACATTTTTGAACCAAACATTTTTGACATGTGCACTGTAAAGATGCATCCACACTAATATCACCATCACCATAAACAGATACGCGAAGTTACACCCGATGTGTGTGGTAAGAGTTCCTACTCACCAGAAGAGCATGACCTCTTTAGCTACAAAAAGCTCAAAATAGGCTTTGTTTGTGGGTCTTTGCACTTGCTTCTGTGATTACTAGGGATAAACCAGGGTATCTTTCCAAATGACAGCTTCCTCTCTACAGAGATGACCCAGGAAGACATAGAAAGTGCCATAGGGTAAAACCATGTATTTGAAAAAGCATAATAAAAGCCAAATGGTTGCTTACATTGAAAAGTGCACTAGGAATACTTGCAGACAACTTAGGCAGGGATTGCAAGCTGCTCCGATGCCTCGAGCAGACGTGCGTTCCACCACCGAATAACAGAAAACCGGAAGTTCGTGACCCAGAAGTGATGTGACCGGAATGCGCCTCGACTTACGTTTCGTCTTACGACGTCATCAGGAAGCGGTGGAATGAAATGAGACATTTTACTAAAGCGGTCCACTACCACCCAGATGGCTGTGAGCCTGTTTGGGGGGGCAGTTCTACAATAAAGTCCATGACTATGTGCATCCAAGGGTGTTTAGGGACAGTCAAGGGTAGAAGTAGTCCAGAGGGCTTGACCTTTGAGTACTTAGACCGAGCACAGGTTTTGCAAGCTTTTACATAGGAACAGGAGTCCTTACGGAGAGAGGGCCACCAAAGCCTGCGAGAAATCAAGGAAAAAGTTTTATTAATTCCTGGGTGTCTGGCAGTCTAGGCATCATGTGCTTCAGACTTTAAGCCTGAGGCCTCGTACACACGACAGAGAAACTCGACGTGCTTGGCACGTCGAGTTCCTCGTCGAGTTTTGGGATGAAGCCGCCGAGGAGCTCGGCGGGCCGCCTTCTCCCATAGAACAACGAGAAAATAGAGAACATGTTCTCTATTTTCTCGACGAGCTCCTCGGCGGCTCCATCGAGCCAAAAGTGTACATACGACAGAGATTCTCGGCAGAATCCGGGTTTTGACCGAGTTTCTCGGTGAATTCTGCCGAGAAACTCTGTCGTGTGTACGAGGCCTCAGATGGAGGAGAACAAACAGCTTTTCTAGGGATGTAGATTGGATGGAGCAGTAGACTGAAGCTTTAAAATAGAGTCTGAAAGGTCAGGCGAAAGGGCCCCTATCACTTATGCTGGAGGTAAGATATTTTAAATCTTAGATGAAGTTCCCAAACAGGGCTCAAAATTGCGAGACAAGGGCCCAGATTCTCAAAAGGCTTACGACGGCGCAACGCCATTTGCGCCGTCGTAAGTCCTAATCTGGGCCGTCGTATCTATGCGACTTATTCTTAGAATCAGTTACGCATAGATATCCATTAGATCTGACAGGCGTAAGGCTCTTACGCTGTCAGATCTTAAATGCAATTTTTTTTCCTGCCGCCAGGCGTCGCCTCGTCGTTTTCCCCATCGTCTAGAGATTCTCGAACGTACGCGCGGTCGACGCAGTGAATTTACAATGTTTCCGTAAGCGTAAACTTACCCCTGCTATATGAGGGGTAAGTTTACGAAGGTCCGTCGTATGCCATGTTAAGTATGGCCTCGGGACAGCGTCGTCTTTTTCCGTCGGTTACGTAGTTTTACTAAGTCGTTCGCAAATACGACTTTACATCAATGACGCTCACGTCGGCATCATTGACGTTTTCCGTCGTGAGCTGGAGCATGCGCACTGGGCTATTTTTCCGCTCGGCGCATGCGCAGTTCGATCGGCGTTGGGGCACGCTTAATTTGAATACAAGCCGCCCCCTTTGAATTACGCGGCCATACGCCGGGCCATTTACACTACGCCGCCGCAAATTACGGAGCAAGTGCTTAGAGAATACGGCACTTGCTCCAGTAAGTTGCAGTGGCGTGGTGTAAATGGCTTACACTACGCCGCCGCCGATTCTATGAGAATCTGGCCCAAGGTGTCTGCCATGGAATTCTTAGAACCAGGACAGTATTTAATAGTGAATACAAAGCTGATAAAGAAAAGGGACCAACAGGCCAGACGAGAGTTAATACTTTTAAACTAGGTAGGGAATGTACAGTATAAAACTTTTGTCAGGTTTGTTTTGCTGTCTGTGTCCCATTGGGGAAATATCTTCCTTATATTCCTGTAGACAAAACAAGAATTAAGAATACATCTCTTTATGGTGAAGGTATTTGCCAGTTGTCACTGGAACAAGTATCTGCAATGAAAAATGTCTTCACAGGGGTAGATTCAGGTAGATGGGCGCATCCTTATTCCGGCGTAGCGTATCTCATATGCGCTATGCCGGCGTAATCGTGTGAGGTTAGCATAGTATTCAGCAAGCATTTGCGCGTAACTTTGCGCCGGCGTACCGGAAATTTGAAGGCGCAAGCCGGCGTAAGTGTAAGTGGGTGTTTCCTTATGCAAATGATGGGCTGAACGTTGAGCAGTGGATTACACCCGGCGTATCATCGACGGAGCATACGCAGTCCCGTGGACGTACGATCGCTTCCCTGTGCGCATGCTCAGAACTACGCCGGTCCTACTTCCTGGGATACGCCGGCCCACCGGCTTACGCCGAGCGCATAAATACGCCCAGACATGCGCCCGTCCGGCGCAAAATTACATCCTGCTTTTTTCCCCCCCTGAGCATAGTAATTTTGTTTGAGCGTGACATGGCAACTCCTCAGGCCCCATACTCACGACCAAACATGTCTGCTGAAACTGGCCCGCAGGCCAGTTTCAGCAGACATGTTTGGTCGTGTGTGGGCGCGAGCGGGCCGAATTCCAGCAAACATTTGCCCGCCGGGCCTTTTCCCAGCAGACAAATATTCCTGGACTTGTTTTAAAACAGTCCGCTGGAATTCTGCCCGCTCGGACATGTACGGTCGTCAGTACAGACCTACCGTACATGTCCAGGCGCCCGCCGTCCCTCGCATGCGTCGAATGACTTCGACGCATGCGTGGAAGCATTTTAAAGGCGGGCCGCCCACGTCGCCGCGTCATTGTCGCGGCGACACCGCGTCATCGACGCGGCGACACCGCGGACACGCCCCGCGTATTGTTTACGCGCGGACTTCTGTACGATGGTGTGTACAACCATCGTACAGAAGCCCTCTGGCAGACATGTATGGTGAAAACGGTCCGACGGACCGCTTTCACCATACATGTTTGTCCGTGTGTACCCGGCCTCAGAAGGAGAAAAAGAGGAAACATAATCTTAATGCAGCGGAGATGGAGGTCATGTTGGCGGCACTGACCAAATACGACGCCACCCTGCATGGTGCCCAGCGCAAGAATACAAGCAAGGCACAGAGGAGGGCAATTTTTGAGAGTATCACCCTGGATATCAATGCTATTGGTAATTAGACCCAGAAATGGGATGATATCCAAAAAAAACTCAATGACATGCGGCGTCGGGTCCAGGACAAATTGGTCCTTATTCGCAAGCATGCCAGTGGCACGGGAAGAGGACCAGCCTGTCCATTGCGCTTAACACCGGAGGAGGAGATAATTGCTCAGTGTCTGTTGCAGGAGCAGGTGGAGGGCGTCCCAGGATATGACTCCACTGTTGGGGACTTGGGGTCAGGTAAGTGTGTTTTATCTCCTATATGGTATGTAGCATGGGAGGGGGTGGAAGGGAACATGTGACAAGTGTGTGGGTCCACCACCATGTGTTTTTTTTGTGTCATCCGCAGATGTTGAGGATGAAGCTGGGCCGTCGTCGGCTGCAGGGCGACCCACGCCATCCCCAGAACATCATGTGGTCCAGTCGGCCCCCCTTGAAATCCTGGGCATGTTGGTGGAGGGGAGTGCCCATAGGACATCTATCGAGGTTGTTGTGGAGGAGTCCATTGACCTCCACCAGGAGGACTCCATATACCTCGAGGAGGATTCCACCATCCCTGAACTCCCCACCACCTCCCCGACCATCAGGTCAAGCCCCTCCAGGGCAACCCCCTCCAGGGCAGGCCCCTCCAGGGCAACCCCCTCCAGGGCAACCCCCTCCAGGGCAAGTCCCTCCCCGTCTTCCCCATCTGGACGGGCCCCAGCCTCTCCTTCTCCCAGGAAGGCTCTTCGAAAGACGAGGGGTGTACCCGGAGGCCTCCGAGAAGGGCTGCAGGAGGAGCAGGGCCGGCAGACACGCCATATCGGGGCTATGGTGGGAGACTTGCGGTGGGTGGCGGACAGCCTGGCCTCCTCTGCTAAGTCTCAGGCTGCATGCGCAGCGTCATTGCAGCAGGCCCTCACCCTGCATGCTGATCTGGGCAGCAAAAATGCTGAGAGCCTGCAGGAAGTGAGCTCCAACAGTGTGGCGATGGTCACCTGCATGGTGGAGCAGCATTCCGCCACAGCAGTGCTCACAGCAGAGGTGAGCAGGTTGGCAGGGGCTGTAGAGGCCAACACTGCTGCTGTGCGTGAGGAGGGGAGACAAACCCGGCGGCAACAGCACCACAACACTACCCGCCAGCTTAGGATGCTGGCACAGACCAACACCGTGCTCACCGCCTTGCCAACGCAATGGAGGGCAGGCAGGCACCACCTGCCAGGAGTGAGCAAGCAGGGGATGATGCTACTCCACCTCCTCCCTCCCCACCCCAGGCACCATCCCCACCCCAGGCTCCATCCTGCCAACTGAGGAGCCAGAGCCATGGCACCCTTTTGCCCAGCCTGGGCAAAAGGAAGAGCAGATGATTGCTGAATTTTTGGGACACTTCTGCTCGTTATTTTTTTTTTCTTTTTCTTCTTTATTCTCAGAGTATGAGCTGGATTTTTTTTTATGCTCAAAGTTTGAGTTGTATTCTTTGCGTTATAGTCCCTACACACGGTGAGGAGTGTAAACTACAGTGTGACTGGTGTGTGAATGGGGGGGGGGGTGTCACTCCTGCCGGCAAAGGGGTGTCAACCTCTGCCGTGTGAATGGTGTATGAATGTACAGCGACATAATTGGAGCCTTGGCGTGGCGTTGCTGCTCCCAAGTACCATGCGGTGTACTTTGGTCTAATCCAATTTGATGAGGATGTGATATGTGTGAGTGCTATGGACCACAGTGGTGTGCATGCGTGCATTCTCCTTGTGACATGATGAATGTGTGTGTTTAACATGCAAAGATACGCTCCATGAGACAACTCCTGACTGCTCTTCCCTCAGTAGACCGGGTTGCGTTAGTTAGGGGGGGATTGTGTGGTTCGGTGGTCAGGTCATCACGTATGTCAATCTCCAGGCCCTTTCTCATGGCGTAGTTGTGCAGAATGCAACATGCTCCGATGATCTGGCACACAAAGTTTGGGGAATACAACAGGGTACCCCCAGACTTATCCAGGCATCGGAAATGGGACTTCAGGAGGCCAAAGGTGCGTTCCACCACTCCACGGGTACGTATGTGTGCAGCATTGTATCTTTCCTCTCCTGGGGTTTGGGGATTCCGGTATGGAGTCATGAGATGGGGTCCAAGTGCATATGCCGTGTCACCTGGAAGGAAAAAGACAGGAGGATGTTAGTCATGCATGTGCCCCTTGTGATGTCTGCATCATGGGGGCGCACAGTCATGCCTGACACCCATGTCACTCACCAACCAGCCAGCTGTCCCTGTACACGTTCTGTTCAAATTCTGAGGAGATGGGGCTTTGACGGTATATGAAGCTGTCATGGCTGGACCCTGGGTGTTTGGCACGGACGTGCCATATGAGGCATTGGGCATCGGCTATCACCTGTACGTTGATGGAATGCCAGTGCTTCCGATTGCAGTATAAGTGCTCTGTGTCACGGGGGGCCATAGTGCCACATGTGTGCAATCAATGGCCCCCACGGTGCGTGGGAATCCTGCAATTTGATAGAAATCTGCCATTGCCTTCACCCGCAGATGCTCCTGGGTGGGTTTGATGATGTGGTGGGACATGCGTCTGAGGATTGTGGGGACAACCTGGTGCACACAGATGTTCATGCTGGATTGTGACATCTCAGCCACTACTCCACTTGTACGCTGAAACGAGCCACTTGCCAGGAAATGAAGTGTTGCCAGTACCTTGACCAGTGGCTCCACTGCATGTGCGCGATGTGTCTTGCTGGTGATGTCATCATGCAGGGTTGTGGCTAATTCCTGGATGGCATCAGGGCTGAATCTGAAGATGCGAAAGATCTCCGAATCACCCATGCCAAAGATGTTTATGCGCGTTCGGTATCTCCTCTCCCGTGCCCTCCTACGAATCGGTTCACACAGTAGTATTGCTAGGACAATTGCTGCCCCTGGCATGTTGGCACACAGATGTGTTGTCCTGCAAGTGTGGGTGCTCAGCTTGCTCAGCTCGTCCGTAACGGTGCTACTGTAGCTGCTCTCCAGCTGACCTGTGGACATCTGTTGCTAAGTTGCCCCTGCTTTTAGAAGGAGCAAGTTTGCGCTGGGCGTACAACTTGCGCGCATTGCGCGCAGACTGCGCCTGACACGCGCATGTTTGTGAATTGGCGTATCTCCCTCATTTGCATATTTGCATAGGAAAACAATGGGAGCGCAAGATGCGCCCAGCGTAAAAATGCTCATAAAATACGCCGGTGGAGAAAATTTACGTCGGTCAGAAGGAGCCTAATTTCAGGCGTATCTCTTTTTGTGGGTATTGAGATACGTTGTATAGTGAGGTGAGGGGCGCTATATCAAAATAGTGGATGCGTGTCACAATGTGCGTTTGAGTAGTACACAGTGTAACTGTGTACCCAAATCTATGTGAAAAACCAAACAGATTATAGTCTAAACTCTATAAGTACAATAGTGCCAAATGCCGCGGTATCCGACCGAGCACGCATAGCCACGCACTTCCGGTCTCACTGGTTGATGGACAACTAGCGGTGGAACGCACGCTAGTTGACCAGGACGCGGCCATCTCTTATCTTGTCTTACTATCCCCACCACCTACAGCCTCAGTGCCGGGAACGGGCACCAGCAACAGTAAGAGGCCATTTGGCATTGTAATTTTAACTTTCGTATATTAAATGGTTTTACACTATGGTGGTATCTCTTCTCCTTTCTTGGTACACCATTTGCTGCAATCGCTGACATTGGAATCCAATGAAACCCTGCTGATCCTCATTTAAAACAAGCCTGATCGACCATATTTTAAGTAATCTGGTCAACACCGTGTGGTAAGGAGCCATCCATTATTATTCTGGTGACCTATAGGTGAAGGCGGATCACTTCTTTCTCGCACTTTGGCTATTTTGAAGATTCACAAGCACTTTAGCATTTGCACTTTTCCCTGCGATTTGGGATTGGATTATTTGCATTTTGCACCTGGACTTGATACAACACTGGATCCATTGTGCACTTAACTATTTATTTGCTGGACATTCTTTTAAAAAAATTTTTTTTTTTTTTTTTTTTTTTTTTTATATTTTATTTATTTTCCACGGCATTTGGCACTATTGTACTTATAGAGTTTAGACTATAATCTGTTTGGTTTTTCACATAGATTTGGGTACACAGTTACACTGTGTACTACTCAAACGCACATTGTGACACGCATCCACTATTTTGATATAGCGCCCCTCACCTCACTATACAATATATGCAAGTCAGTCACCTGATTTTATTTGGGAGCAGCTTCACTCAGTTAGTCACTTGATTTATCAAGTATATAATTTAGTGTAAATCATTTGGCGCGAGATTTCTTTTTCCTGTATACTATTGAGATACGTTGCTCTGTTTTCAGGGCAAGGGCGCTCGCTGAGTGTATTTAACATTCATTTCATAGACAGTGCAGGTTTTAGATCCATACCCCCTACAGACTGACTGCATAGAGTGTCACATAGTGTGCATGTTAATGCCACTTACCAAATATAGACTACTGACCTTGCTGTGTCCATCTTCCTAAATTGAAATTAATCTGGCCACATTTTTGACAGTGTTGTCACGCAAAATATCTGTTAGAAATCATTATGAAGTGTTGGATGGAAACCTCCCTTCCTCAGGACAAAATAGGGGGTGCAGTAGACACTACGCCAGGAAAGGATGAGCAACCATAAAACAAATGCAGATGGTGCACTAGAGCCAATGAGATCATATTAACCTCATCCTGACCTGTACACCTCATCACTGTCACCAGACACAATGACAGCACTTCTGTTATGTACATACAAATTCTATATATGTATAAACACATGGGTGTGATATTTAAATGACACTTAAAACATGAAGTGCATTAGTGCAACATTACTTTTTATTTCAAGGGTTATAAATAGGTTTCGCAATATAGCTGAGTAGGCTTTTCTTGATGACAGAAACATACAAGCCAAGAAATTGTTGATCATTTGCACTGATACATTATGATCTCTAGGCAGATATTAAAGACACACCTGAATTCAGATTTGTGAGCTTCATAAAAAATTAGTACATCATTACATGTAGTTGCGCTAAAAAATTGATCTGTGAAGCACTAGTCCACTAGCACTGATGAGGGTGCACTCCAAGAAAATGAAAAAAAAAAAAAAACACATGATAAACACTCAAACGGATATAACCACACACAAGTGACTACAAGTGGTTAAAAAAAATGTGAAAAAAAAAAAATAATTTTAAAGTCCAATGACAATCGCAAAAAATAAACACACACAGTGAAGTGTAATAAGACTCCCAGGAGTGTCGCTTAGAAGAATAAGCACAAAAGTCTATGTAAATGGAAGACAAAAAAAAGTAATAATCCATAAATGGTGATAATGTATCCTCCACAGTAACACAAAATCCAAAAAAAGACACCTGGGAGGAAGTGAAGATAGGAAAGTTCCTCCACCTATGAACACACTGACGCTTACCGCAATGCTATGATCCCTTGTTAGAGGGGATCGATGGGCGCCTGTGGCTAAAAACCCAGCCTCGGGTCTCTCTGGCATACTTCGGACGTCCCAACTTCAATGATGGTAACCCTTGTGCACAGTTAACAGGATCAAAGATGTCCCCATAAAAGACAAAAGCTAATATAGTGTACAACCTTTCACATTCAATGAGTAAAAAAAGACGAGTGGACACTTACATATAAGTTGATAATAACAGCATAAAATCGAGCCGTCCGGCTCTCGATAGCAGCCTGTATACTTCCGGAATTTAACATGGGCGCGGTGACTTCAGAACGTAGCTCCTCCCTACGCGTTTCATCACTACAAAGGACGTGTTCACGGGATAACATAAAGAGAAAAATAAAGCAGAGTGACAGAGAGATGTGCTCATTACTGTGCTGCTTCTCTTTTCACGGTCCAGTCACAGCTTGGGAGGGAGTATCTGAATTGTAGATGGAGTACTGCAAGTACAATGAATTGAACTAGAGGACACTGGGGTAATGTCTTAGGAGAAATAGAAGTGTAAAAGCAGTCCGGCCAACAGACGTGCACCTGCGCACAAGCACAGGCACACCAGTGTGTGCACAAAGAAGGACTTGTATTGGTGCATGCGCGCCAATGTGAACGCGCGCACACGTGCACGCGCACATGCACGTATGGGCACCAAGTAACCTTATTTAAACTGAACACTGACAGATGAACATTGCTGAGTGGTCTTTCAGCTAGTGTCTGTTTACTTGTTCTGATCCAAGTTTCTTGTTTCTTGACCTGGCTTCACCTGAACCTTCTCTTTGATCTCCGCCTGCCTGCCTACCTGATCCTGGCTTGTGCCTGACTCCGCTTCTGCCTGATGTTCCTGCACCTTGCTGCCTGACTGTGTCCCATCTCTGCCTCTACCTCTCGTCTCGTTACCTGCTCTGTCCGGCTGTTGACCTCCTGGTTTACGTTCCGGGTACGCCTCCATTTGCTGACCCAGCGTTACGGAGCTCCCGTTCTCAGAGTCTGCTCACCAGCCACCTGGTTCCTGCCAAGACTCAGCCAGCGCCATCCATTACATCGGACCTCGTGCCACTCTGTGTCCATCACTCCCTGTCATCACTACCAGGGGTGTCAGACAGGAGGTGCAAGAGAAGCCCCCTCTCCAGCTTGATCTCCACCAGGTACGTGACAAGAAGTAACGTTCTGTTTCAAATGCCACTTAAAGTGTTACTAAACCCAGGTCCCTGCATTCACTATATCTGGTCTCTCACAGTACACAGAACATGGAAATGCAATTATTTTAGTAAATATAAACTTATAAATATCTTTCCTCATTAGCAGTATATAGCAGTCTTATATCGGTGTATGGTTAAGCTTGTAGGAGGAGTTTTTATTCCTCTCTGACTGTTATAAGAGGTTGCGGGTCCCCTGACCCTCTGTCTGGACAGTGCTGATTGGCCATGTGCTGATCAAATGCACCCTCCCAAGAAAAAAAGAAAAATTTAGCAATACACCAAACTGAGCATTTGCAGAGTGCCCCAAAGCTCTGTACTATCGGAAGATGGATTAAAGACAGTGGAAGAAGGGGAGGATCAGAGAAGACAGGATCAAACAGCCTTTTTACACAATGGGCAGGATTCACTCATTGGGTTCCACAGTAAGTATAACAAGCATGCTTTACTGCATATATAAACTTATTTTACTGTTGTGGGTTTAGTAACACTTTAATGCATTGACATACCTACATAGACCAGACAGTATGGTCACCTGCTGACTCCAACATAACACATAAGCTGAATCCAACACAATCTTCAGGTTAATATAATACAGGGGATGCTTTTCCAGTTGATTCACTGAATCTGGAGAGTGCAAAATCTGATACAGTTGTGCATGGTAACCAATCGGCTTCCAACTTCAGCTTTTTCCATTAAGCTTTGACAATAAAACCTGGAAGATGATTGGTTTCTATGCAGAGCTGCACCAGATTTTCACTCTCCGGTTTTATTATATCGAACCCAACGTCTTTCCAAAGCCCTGTCTCTACAAAGAGCTAACACTGACTAATTGGGGATAGAACTTGTGCTAGAAGGTGGAGGGGAAGATATGTGAGGGGGGAGGGGGCTTTCCTAGTCACTATGCCCCCTCCTCTGTAAGTCTCCATAAACATTAAACTCAACAGCGTGTATGTGGTGCAGGCTTTATTTTTGGCTGGTTGGTGGGGTTGTGTGGCTTACCAGTGCCCATCAATGCTGAACACTAAACTCACCTGCCTGACACTGACCATTACACTGACCTACCTGACCTACATACACTGACCTACATATACTGACCTACCTGACCTACATACACTGACCTACCCTAACTAAAGGAATGCGCTGGCAATGCAGCACAATTCCTTATTTACTATAATGCCAAGTGCGCCCAGGAGGGGGCACATGGTGCGCCCCTATGGACCTGGCGCACGGCATCTAGAAATGTAAATTAAATGTGTTTGGGAGTGAGTTTATTAGGGGGGGGGGATGTGGGGTGATGTGGGGAAGTGTAGTGACATGTGTTTGTGTAACATTTACGGGCCGAATTGAAAGTGAAATTTACTTTTGTAAAATTGAGCCGCTGCGCCCGCAAGTACATTTAAACCTGCGGGAGGTTTATTTGTGTACTGCACAAATGCGTGAGCGGCAAATTCGGACACTTACGCATGCCGCTTCACTACGCCGGCAAAATATTGGTAAATATCAAGCGGTGTAGCTGCCTTTGCGTGGCTTGAAGCGGCGCACGTGAAAATCGTTTTTAGCTTACACTGACCATGAAGGGAAACTCCGGGCCAAATAAAAAAAAAACTGTGTGGGTTCCCCTTCAGGATTATACAAGGCCGTTTGGTATGGATTGTAAGGGGGAACACCTACGCCGAAAAAACGGCGTGGGGGTTCCCCCAAGATTCATACCAAACCCTTATCCGAGCACGCCGCCTGGCCGGACAGGAATGGGAGTGGGGACGAGCGAGCGCCCCCCCTCCTGAGCCGTACCAGACCGCATGCCCTCAACATGGGCGAGTGTCTGCTTTGGGGCAGGGGGGCACTACGCCCCCCACCCCAAAGCACTCTTGTCCCCATGTCGATAGGGACAAGGGCCTCTTCCCGACAACCCTGGCCGTTGGTTGTCGGGGTCTGTGAGCAGGGGCTTATCGGAATCTGGGAGCCCCCTTTAATAAGGTGGCGCCCCCCAGATACCGGCCCCCACCCTATGTGAATGAGTATGGGTACATCGTACCCCTACCCATTCACCTGGGGGAAAAGTGTTAAGTTAAAAAAAACCACTACACAGATTTTTGAAGTAATTTATTAGTCAGCTGGGGGGTCTTCTGCCAGACCCCCCCCTTTCTTCTTTAAGCTCTTTTACAAGCTCTTCTCCACCGTTTTCTGCCGGGCGGGAGCCGGTCTTCTCTGTTCCCTCTTCTGTTGGGCTCCACCGCGGGCCCGGTCTTCTCCTCTGCTGTCTTCTCTGTTCCCTCTTCTGTTGGGCTCCACCGCGGGGGTCCGGTCTTCTCCGCCGCTGTCTTCTCTGTTCCCTCTTCTGCCGGGCTCCACCGCGGGGGCCCGGTCTTCTCTCCATTGTCTTCTCTGTTCCCTCTTCTGCCGCGCTCCACCGCGGGGCCCGGTCTTCTCCTCTGCTGTCTTCTCTGTTCCCTCTTCTGCCGGGCTCCACCGTGGGACCCGGTCTTCTCCTCCGCTGTCTTCTCTGTTCCCTCTTCTGCCGGGCTCCACCGCGGGGGCCTTGTCTTCTCTTCTTGCGATGTTGACACAACGAGCTCTACCGCTGTATTAGGGGATACAGGATCAGAAGTAAATGGGATACAGTTGGGTTATAACTCACAGATCTATGATTCTCTATATCCCTGTGTCCCTCAGAGGAAGATGAGGAAAACAGTGGCTCAGCAAGGTCATCCTAGCCCATGCACGAATAAGCTAAGCTCACTCAGAAATAAACTTTCCTAAACCAGAAGCTATATATCCTCATATTGCCTTTTTCATGTTTTATTCTCATCATATTACAAAGGACCTAAAGAGGGTCAGGACGCCAGTGGAGCAGTTGGGCTTTCCTGTGTCTTTTGTATAAATAAGCGAAAATTTTAGATATGCCCAATCATTGAATGTGACATTGTTTCCTGGCAGGCCTTTCATGCTGCCTAATTCATCATGATGACCTGTGAGATTTCGGCAAAACCTATAGTCACACACGCAACTGTCCAGCCTTCCTCTGCTTTCTGCTTGTCTGGCATCCTGTTCACATCAAAGGATAGACTTTCCATAGTACTGAAAATAGCTATCACACCAGACTGGCAAAAGAATGGAAATTGGAAACTGCTATAAAAATAAAAAAAATCAATAGGGCCAAAATATAGGGCTGGATGGAGCTGTTGCGTTACAAAATATTGGTACCAACAAAAAGAGCTGCAGTTCTTCTAAACTATAAACTATAAATGATCGTAAACAGGAATACGGAAACAAGGCAGCCGTTTACAACAACATGCAACACAATGTAATTCTCAGTCATCGAGCAATATTTTTGGGACTTTTCTGTCCCATTCCAGACCAGGTCTGATTTTTTGCATAATTTGCATTCCTCTTGGACCCAAGAATTCATCCACAAACAAAAGGTCTCTATTTATAGTGTGTCTGCCAGTGTATCCTGCGGAGAAAGTATTGTTCACATTGCAGTGGGCTTTACGACTTCCTTACAAAGAAAATGGACTTTCAAACCTTCTGTCATACAAACAAGAGCGCTATATAATAATGTCTGATGGAGAAAATTTATGAAAATGCTAAAAGCTGAAGAAACAGATGCGATTTCTGAATGTGTCACTGCTAAAATGTTATAGTAAAAAGGCTTTTTCAGTAAATGAGGTGACAGCACCTCTCATATACTGTAGATCATCCCAATCCACTATTCTAATTTATGATAATAAAGTATGATAATAACCAGATGTTTGTAGAAATGTTACTTTTCTGCATAAACTACAAATGTGTGTGTTTGCTATACTATGACATTACAGAATCAATGAATTTCCTGAAAAAAATATTGTGAACTCATATATTTTAAAATTCATGCATGAGGTGCATAATAGAATGTTATTGAAACAGTCATGAAAGTACCAAAGGAAACCAAACAGCCTTACTGTGAGATATAGCATTGCCTTCTTAAAGCATAGGGATCTCACGTATGATCACAGCTTCAAAAAACACATACGTCTTGCCCTTCACAAGGCTGTGGTAGACACACTATATTGTCAAAAGTATTGGTACGTCTGCCTTTACATAAACATGAACTCTAATGACATCCCAGTTATAGTCCATAGGGTTCAATATTGAGTTGGCCCACCCTTTGCAGCTATAACAGCTTCAATGCTTCTGGGAAGGCTGTCCACAAGGTATAGGAGTGCGTCTATGGGAATGTTTGACCATTCTTCCAGAAGCAAATTTGTGAGGTCAGGCAATGATGTAAAATAAGTAGGCCTGGCTCGCAGTCTCCGCTTGTGGACAGCCTTCCCAGAAGAGTTTTAGCTGTTATAGCTGCAAAGGGTGAGCCAACTCAATATTGAATTCTACAGACTAAGACTGGGATGCCATTAACCTCCCTGGCGATATTTCCGAGTGTGGCTCGGGGGTTACTCTTTAGTACCAATAGCGATAACCCTGAGCCACACTCGGGATTGCATTGCAGTATCCAGGTACGGGTACTCACCTTGTCCCTAGGACCCGCAATGTACTCCTACTGTTTCCCCCCAGCCAGATCCTCCGCCTGATGCATTACTGTTCCAAGTTCCAATGCATGGGGGAGTAACCGGCGGTAAATTTAAAAAGTAATTATATTTAGAATTACGATTGCCCTGGGGTGGTAATCAAACACCCCTTAATATAAAAGTGCCACATCCTTAATTGTATAGGTGTGTAGAAAAAGACAATGAAGTCTAAGACTAAGAGAGAATGGAGAATACAATACGGTGAGTATTATAGTCATGGATATAAGCATTTCTAATTGCTCAGAGGCCTCTATGTATGTTTACAAAATGCCTCATTTGTAATAATATTGTATTGTATCTTTGTATATCTGTACCTCTAATGGCAACATCATATTGTCTTTTAACACCCAGAAGCTCCCGAAGAAGCGACGACGTCGCGAAACATGTCGAGCTGAACCCCATTTTAATCAGAACTCATCCTGTACCATCTTTCAAAGCTACAACGCCACCCAGCGCTTATAGTGTATTTATACATCCAGCCCTGTGGCTACCAGCGGTGTCTTTAGAAAGTGATAGGATTTGAGCTCTTTTGTGTATTTCATTGTATATTTTCTTTTTCTTTTTTCTTATTACTTTCTTGAGCAATTGTCCTATATATCTGTGTTTTGTATTGTCTAAATTAAAATATTTATATTTCTAAAAGTTCGGTGCCCACAAAGTCCATTCTCTCTTAGTCTTAGACTTCATTGTCTTTTTCTACAAATTTAAAAAGTACACAACACACACACAATACATTGTAATCTGTTACGCCCCATACACACGACCAAACATGTATGCTGAAACTGGTCCGCGGACCAGTTTCAGCATACATGTTCGGTCGTGTGTAGGCGCGAGCGGGCAGAATTCCAGCAAACATTTGCCCGCTGGGCCTTTTCCCAGCGGGCAAATATTCCTGGACTTGTTTTAAAACCGTCCGCTGGAATCCTGCCCGCTCGGACATGTATGGTCGTCTGTACAGACCTACCGTACATGTCCGAGCGCCCGCCGTCCCTCGCATGTGTGGAAGCATTTAAAAGGCAGGCCCGCCCACGTCGCCGCGTCATCGTCGCGGCGCGGACACGCCCCGCGTATTGTTTACGCGCGGACTTCTGTACGATGGTTAGTACAGCCATCGTACAGAAGTCCCCGGGCAGACATGTACGGTGAAAACGGTCCGACGGACCGGTTTCATCGTACATGTTTGCCCGTGTGTACCCGGCCTTAGGATTACATTATTGTATCAAATCATTTGACATCAGTTTTGTCCCTAGTGCTTTGTCCAGTGCCATGGTACGCACGAAAGGTGGGAAAGAAATCATTAAGCCACAAGAAGTGATAGACTACAATAACACCATGGGAAGTGTTGACAGAGCCGACCAAGCAATGACATTCTATCCAGCAAAAGGAGGAAACAGCAAAAGAAGTACTATAAGAAGATGCTTGTGGAATACCTACATTCTGCTCGAGTGACAAGCCTGTGATTCATTCTGACTTCATTTGGAAAGTTGCCAAATGGATCTTTGTGAGCCACCAAACACCATCAATGGCTGTGAATAGAGATGGATGTCGTGTTGTTGGCATTGTCAACCCGAAACGCCTGACTGGTCCTCACTTCATGGACTACATCCCACCAACCGAGAAAAAGTCAGCACCCACAAGGATGTGTGTGGTTTTCTTGCTCGAGGCGAGATGACAGTGGAAAGGAAACCCAAAAGGAAACCAGGTTCCATTGTCCTGATTGTGACGTTGAATTGTGTGCAATACCATATTTCAAAAGTTTTCATACCCGGGATGTTTACTAAATCAATATGCAGTCTAGTATATTGCACCTTTGTTTGGTCAAATGTCAGTGTTTTTGATTTAAATACATTATTGAATAATTTGTATATTATTATTTTTTATAATTATTTATAGTTATTTATTATATTGTAATTTATGATTTTGTGTTTCAAACTTTAGCATACCTGGGATGTCTACTAGACTCTTGTTTGGACAGATTTAGGTGTGTTATTCCTAAGAAATACAGGCCTATAATATAAAACAACAAATTTCCATGCAAAGCAATGTACCGCTTTGACATTCAAAAATCAGACATAATCATACCGCCAGGGTGGTTAAAGTTAATGTGCGAGAAAAGGCATATGTCCCAAAACTTTTGACAATGTAGTGTATTTTTTGTCCGTGCAGTTGCTGTGTCTGCAACCACCTCTGTAGGCTGCATGCATATTAGCGAGATAGCGATTTAAAGTATTGAAACATATTGTTTGGCTACTAATGCTCACAACCATAGATAAATGAGAAAGTTATTTTGGATGATATACGTGGAAACAAGAGTGATTATACAGTAGGTATAGTACAAATTAAGACTCTGTTACTATTCAGTCTTATTATTCATTATTCATTATTAATGGTGCTTTGCCAGGAGCCAGGATATAACTCATTATATAGATAAGTGTTATATACATACGTTATTGTTCAGTAAGTGGTGGTACTTTTTACTGTATATTCATATAGTAATACAAATGGTATTGGAGAACATGACAATTATGACAGGGCCCTGAAAGGACTTTATTATAGCTCATACTGAAGCCTGAATAATGAAGTTTTCTGTTTTATACTATTATCGCAGTTACACACTGAAAATTGTATTTATTGCATATTTCTTAGCAGATCCCTGGTTCCTCTTATTTTCATTTCCTGATATATAAATATAACATTTTTTATTAGAATGAAAAATGTAATACCTGGCCAGGATCACCTTTTTGTGATGGCTAACCTCCTTCAGTACAGAAGGCCCTTCAGTGAGAACCCATGCCTTACTTCCCGAGTCCATGCTCCAAGACACTGACCAAGCTGCTCTGCTAACAATTCATGTAAGTGTGAGTAGGTTCATATAAGGTCAGCTGGAAAATTCACAACTTCACATAAGCTATTGAAGATTACCAACTGTTTATTACATAATATACTGTATTACATAATAACTATTAATAAAATGTATATGAATTCAAAACACGGGTGGTATAAAAGTTGCCACACCCTATTATTAACCGCTTGCCGTCCGACGCATGACTTTATACGTCGGCAGAATGGCACGGCTGCACAAATGGACATAGATGTATGTCCCCTTTAAATTACCGCAGTGTGGTCGCGCACGCACTGTTGGTGGCGTGCTCGGGACCCTGCCGCGAGCTCCGTGACCGTGCCTGCGGGACCCGCGATTGTGTCACGGAGCTGAAGAACGGGGAGATGTCAGTGTAAACACAACATCTCCCTGTTCTTCCTAGTGACAGGTCACTGATCGTCTGTTCCCTGTCATCGGGAACAGCAATCAGTGACGTGCAGGGCCGGCCTTTGGGGTGTGCGAGCTGTGCGACTGCACAGGGCGCGATGGGCAACAGGGGCGCCGTGCGGCCATCCAGAGGCATACTAAGGGGGGGTGAGGGGGGCGGGCCGCCCCCGTGTACCACACACTGGGGGGATTTCTGACCGGCTCCCCCCTCCAAGATTGTATTACACCCCGCGGTGTTTAGGCAGCAGCACACTGGCACAGGCAGGGAGAGGTGAGCTAGCTACAGTGGCGAGGGGGAGGGGGTGTGCGGGGGGGGTGCAGGGTGACACCGCTGCACCTACCATCCCCTCCTCTTGCGGCCATGTCTGTCTGTGTGATCCCAGATGTCACACAGGCACAGCCAAGTGAAGCCACCTCCCCCTCCTCTCTGTTTATGTGTAAACAGGGGGGGGACCTGCTGTGCATGTGCCGCCGTGCTAATCTGAGATACTGAAGGGGGGCTGCGGGAGGGGGTGCAGGGTGACACCGCTGCACCTACCATCCCCTCCTCTTGCAGCCACGTCTGTCTGTGTGATCCCAGATGTCACACAGGCACAGCCAAGTGAAGCCCCCTCCCCCTCCTCTCTGTTTATGTGTAAACAGGGGGGGGGGGACCTTCTGTGCATGTGCCGCCGTGTTAATCTGAGGTACTGAAGGGGGGGCTGCGCTGAACGGGGGGGCTGCGCTGAACGGGGGGGCTACACTGAACGAGGGGGGCTGCACTGAACGAGGGGGCTGCACTGAAGGGGGGCTGCACTGAACGAGGGGGGCTACACTAAACAAGGGGGCTACACTGAATGGGGGAGGCGACACTAAACGGGGGGGCC
The DNA here is from genome assembly GCF_905171775.1 of Rana temporaria. NCBI lineage: Eukaryota > Metazoa > Chordata > Amphibia > Anura > Ranidae > Rana > Rana temporaria. Next base: position 122,091,655 of record NC_053490.1, on the reverse strand, counting down.
TACTCTGAAGGGGGGGGCTACTCTGAACGGGAGGCTACACTGAAGGGGGGGCTACACTGAAGGGGGGTCTGCACTGAATGGGAGGGTCTGCATTGAAGAGGTGGATACACTGAAGGGGGGTCTGTGTAACATGCAGGGGGTCCAGAGCTGCAGGGTTCTGTGTAATGTAAAGGGGTCCAGTGATGCAGGGTGCTGTGTAATGTAAAGGAGTCCAGAGGTGCAGGGTGCTGTGTAATGCAAAGGAGTCCAGAGGTGCAGGGTGCTGTGTAATGCAAAGGGGTCCAGAGGCGCAGGGTGCTGTATAATGTAAAGGGGTGCAGGGTGCTGTGTAATGTAAAGGGGTCCAGAGGCGCAGGGTGGAGGCCAGGATGTTTGGATCTGCATACTTGAGGAAATCCATCCAATTTTCAGGCAGAGGGCCTGGCAGGGTGGCTGGGTCAGCCCTTAATTATGGTGGAGCCTGACCAGCAGGGGATTCAGGTGGAAGATATAGTGCTGAGGTTACTGTCATGTGGCCTGGGAGGCTACCCTGGGCTGGGGGCTCTGCTTCTAGGCTGGAGCTGAGGAGGAGAAGGAAAGGAAGCTTAGGAGAGGAATCTCCATTGCTTTTGGGTCTTGTGCAGAGGACATCTCAGCTGGCATGGGAGGATGTTGTCTGGCTGTGCAGGAATAGGGGAACCAGTAACCAGCTGCTCCTATGGGGATAGCGCTACACAAGTGGTAGTGCTGGGTCATTCAACAAACACCAACACAGCCATATGAGAGCAACCGGCATACGTCACATGCCCCTTCATTATTGGAAATACTGGATAATTTCTTTGCTACTGGTAGATGAATGGAGTTTTGGTGGAGTGAAGGAAAGGTGAGTATGTGCTGCTGGGGATCAAATCAGTCCTGTACTTACCTGCCAGGAACTCTGGGCTCTCTTTAGCTTTGGTCCTGGTGTCAGATACAACAGGAAGGTGGGTAAGAATATTTCACAGTAAAACACAGTAATTGCTACAAAAATAGTGTGAAAACATGGCTTGTGCAGAACATTCCCTGTATGTATGTAAAATTAACTCAGGTGCTTTACTGAAAACACTGGACCACTCCTATCAGACCCAGCCCTTAAGAAAACTAACAATTTTTTGTCACCCCCTGCCACAGTCATAAACACATAGGGCCGGATTCAGATACATTGGCGCATATTTCTACCGGCGTAGCGCATCTTATATGAGCTACGTCGACGTAACACAGAGAGGCAAGCACAGTATTCACAAAGCACTTGTTCCCAACGTTGCGCCAGCGTAACGTAAATTCTTCAGCGTAAGCCGGCCTAATTCAAAGTAGGTGGAAGTGGGCCTGATCCATTTAAATGAAGCGTGACCCCATGCAAATGATGGGCTGAACGAACGGCGCATGCGCCGTCCCGTGGACGTATCCCAATGCGCATGCTCAAAATCACGTTGAAAATACTCCCTAAAATACGACGGCTCAATGCCTACGACGTGAACGCAACCTACGCCCAGCCATATTCACGTACTACTATGTAAACAACGTAAAATACGACGGTTCATACCTTAACATGACTTACACCTGCTTTATGAGGCTTAACTTTACGCCGGACGTACGACTTACGGAAACCGCGTATATGAATGCGCTGAGCGCAAGTACGTTCGTGAATCGGCGTATCTCACTCATTTGCATATTTGCAATGAGGCGGCCAGCGTAAATAAGCGCCCAAGATACACCGGCGTAGGAAAGTTACGTTGGCCGGAGAAAGCCTATTTTCAGGCGTATCTAGTTCTATGGGCACGGCGCATAGATACGACGGCGCACATTTACACTTACGCGGCGTATCTGTAGATATGACAGTGTAAGTGCTACGAGAATCCGAGCCATACTGTATATTAAAACACATCTACAAAAAAAAAGTGCCTAAATATTGCAGCCTATCAGTCCTTTTTATTGGTGGCTGCATTATTTTTTTCAGGCTTTTTAATTTCACCTGGCAGTTACATATTTCCTGTCCCTGATTGGGTACTCTTACTTCTCTACTGTACTTATGAAGTGAGCCATAGTTCCCACTTATGTCTCGTACACAGGGTTGGACCGTGCAAAAGTCTGCCGTAAGTTCATCGGAAGTCCGACGGAAAGAAAGAGAGCAGATTCTCTATCTAAGGTCCGTCAGATGGAGGCTACACACGGCCAGACTTTCAGAGAAAAAAAGCCAGTCTGACTTTTTTTCTCAGAGAGTCCGGCCGTGTGTACGAGGCATTAGACTGAACTTCCAACATGTCTGCCTTTATTCATCTCCATTACATAGAGAATGGGGAGATTAGAAGTTTTCAAACTGAAGATGAGATTGGTTTATGTTTTCAGGTCAGCTCACAGGAAATAACAAGGACCCCACATTTTTTAGCAAGATCAATGCTTGCATTTTGTACTTGCTGTAAATATCCTTAAATGTGGTGGATATGTGTTTTTTTTTTTATCAAACGGGCTTAAAGATAACTAAACCCAACAACAAAAATGTGTATTGCAATATATCAGTCCTTAGATGTGGTGGATGTGTTTGTTTTCTTTTCTCAGGCTAAGGACTGGTATACTGTAATACACATTTTTTGTTCTAGAGTTTAGTTATCCTTAAGCCGTTTGATAAAAAGCCAGGTAACCTGTCAGGACCTTTATGGGATGTAATGGAAAACTGGAGGAAATCCATGCAAACATGCAAAGAACACACAAATATCATGCATATAGAATCCCTGTGAGATATTATTCCTCATACCATGTGGTCATCAGGCTGAGAAATATAGTAAGTATTAACAATCTGCAAAGCTTGTGTAGGGTCTGCTGCTCTCTACTGTCTGGAAATATATATAATATATACACCTGGCTGTTGGCTTGGAGGCACCAGGTGGAGGAATTGGACAGAGATAGAAGGTCTCAGCCACATATCCTGTCCATTCTAACAAATCCTGGACCAGAAGAGCCTATTATACACTACTATGGAGGGACTAAACAGCAGAGTAGATCGGCTGACTCTGAGATCCAGTGCCGCATCACAGTTCCTGCCAATGAGAAGTTACATTCCAAGTTACATTCCAGGCTGGTCGGACAACAGTTGGAGGATACCCCCGTGACTGCTGATCTTGTCTTCATGTCTCTGACACAAAGGCCGATGTTGCATCATCTTCTGGGGCCCTGTAACTGGACTTTGCTAAAACACTCATCTGGAGATATCTCTATTAATAACTATATATACCAGGGTATATGTGGACAATTCGATCAGCACTCCTTTTGGGCCCTTTTGCTAATAATACCTGTTGTACATTGAATGGATGTACTGGTATTAATCTCTTCTTATACACTACATTATCAAAAGTATTGAGACACTTGCCTTCACACGCACATTAACTTTAATGGCATTGTCACGTACCTGGTTGGCGAGCCCGACGTGCAAGGAGTGGCTGCCCTTGCTCCTCTGACCACGAGACCCCTGATAGAGCAGACAGGGGGCTCGGGGGTACAGAGTTGCACGAGTGCCGGTTGCAGCGCTGGTGCTGAGCTGAGAAGAGCTCCAGAGGTCCCGGACAGCGTAGGGAAGCAGGTGCAGGCTGGCAGACCCAATAGGCAGGTGAAGATGCAGGAAGCAGACGAGGCAGCAACAGCGGGGAAGGTGTATTGTAGTCCAGTGGGGACAAGTCCCAGCAGAGGGATCCGCTGATGGGTATTGGATCCGGTACAGGTGCGGAAGTTTAAGCAGAGTCAAGTCCAGGCAGAGTCGGCAACAGGCGGGCAGCAGAAGTACAGTGGGTCAGGCAGGAGAATGGTCAGGCGATCCGTAGTCAGGGCAGGCGGCAGGCAGGGAGAGACAGGTACAAGCCGGGTGATCAGGAATCAGGTATTAACAGGAACAAGGATACAAGGGTCACAGGGGGCGCTGTAGACAGGTCAGCAAGGAGTGCAGGGGTCAGGATCCTTTTGAACCCGAGTTTGGCGCCAAAACGGCGTCCTCACGTGCACGCGCGCTGCCGCCGCTGGTGCGCGCGCCCGTGCGCGTTACGGTGCGCGAGTGTGCCGCAATTGCGCCGCGATTGCGAGTGCGCGCGCCCGCGCGCGCCAAAGTGCCGCTGCTGCCATCTAGTGGCCGAGATTGTTCATGACATTGCCCCCCTCCAATGGGCAGCCTCCGGATGCCCAACTGAGACAACTTAAGAGGATGAGCATCTTTAAAGGACTGGACCAATCTCTCCGCATGGATGTTACATTCTGGTTCCCATGAATTATCTTCGGGTCCATAGCCCTTCTATTTCACTAAGAACTGGATCTGGCCGCCTCTCTTCCTACAGTCCAGGATAGCTTCCACCTCAAACTCTTCCTCACCGTTGACTAGAACTGGTGCGCGTTACGGTGCGCGAGTGTGCCGCAATTGCGCCGCGATTGCGAGTGCGCGCGCCCGTGCGCGCCAAAGTGCCGCTGCTGCCATCTAGTGGCCGAGATTGTTCATGACAGGCATCCCAATCTTAATCTGTAGGGTTCAATATTGAATTAACTCTAACAGCTTCAAGGTTTAGGAGTATGTCTCTGGGAATGTTTGACCAACAAGCCTAGTCGTGGACTGAGTCCTTCTACACAGCCAGTGCCATTCCTTCCCATGACTCATAGTCCTAGTTCATGAAAACACAGGAGTACCTCAGTGGGAAGTGCGGATAGGGCAGAGAGTTAGACATCCTCCACCAATTTTGATCTATATTAATTTGGGGTACCACAGGTTTATCACTCAGCCACACTCAGCCACACTTGTGCCAGACTTAGATAGGGGCATTCTCCAATTTAGTCAACAGGGTTCCTGTTTCTGCTTCACCTGGCATGTATTGCTACTAACTTGTGTTTTTTTCTCAGCAATGGAATGGAAGCAATTTTTTCTCTGTAATGGAAAGGGGACGGCACTGTCATCTTAAATTGATGTTTATTATGCACAATGTGTTGCTTTTGACAAGGCGCTAAGATTTTACAGGGGGGTGTGTAGGGATCTGCTGCCCTCTACCATCTGAACCTGTATGTACTTCCTGACTGTTGGCTTGGATGCATTAGTAGAAGGAAGTGGCGAGTGACAGAAATTCTCAGTCACATGTCCTGTCCATGCTATGAAAATCCTGCACCAGAAGAGACTATTATACACTACTAGGGAGGGACTAAAGCACAGAGTAGGGGGGCAGACTCTGAGTTCCAGTGCCACACCACAGTTCCTGCCAGTCAGAAGTCCCATTCCAGGCTCGTTGGACAGCAGTGGGAGGATACCCCCCGTGACTGCAGATCCTGTCCTCAGTTCTCTGACTCAAAAACACATTCCACATCATCCTCATAGGCCCCTGCAACTAGACTTTGCTGCAACATTTCTCTGCAGGTATATCTGGTAATAACTTTACAGTGCCTTGAAAAGTATTCATACCCCTTTACATTTTCCACATTTTGTCATGTTACAACCAAAAACGGAAATGTATTTTATTGGGATTTTATGTGATAGACCAACACAAAGTGGCACATAATTATGAAGTGGAAGGAAAATGGTAAATGGTTTTAATTTTTTTTTTTACAAGTATTCGGCCCCCCATCAATATTTTGTAGAACCAATGTTTACTACAATAGTACCTGTTAGCACATCAGATGTATGTACTGTTATATAAAGTTTGTGGGCCAGATCCACATACATTTACACTTGCGCCGCGTATCAGAGATACGCTACGCCACCGTACCTTACCTGGCGTACTTTCAAATCCACAAAGATTTTGCTCCGTAAGTTACGGCGGCGTAGTGTATTTCTGGCAGCGGAATTCAAATCGGCGATCAGGGGGCGAGTTTCATTTAAATGAAGCGCGTCCCCGCGCCGAATGAACTGCGCATGCGTCGTCCAGAAATTTCCCGCCGTGAGTTACGTCCATCCCTATTCACGGACGACTTACGCAAAAAAAATTCAAATTCGACGCAGGAACGACGCCCATACTTAACATGGCAAGTCTAACTATACGCCACAAAATACCAGCTTTAACTATACGCCGGAAAAAGCCGACTACAGACGACGTTAGAAAATGCGACGGCCGCGCGTACGTTCGTGGATCATCGTAAATCGCTAATTTGCATACCCGACGCGGAAAACGATGCGAACTGCACCCAGCGGGTGCCGAAGTATTGCATCTAAGATCCGAAGGCGTACGAAGATGCCGTCGTATCTTGGTTTGAGGATTCAAACTAAAGATACGACGCGGGAAATTTGAAAGTACGCCGGCGTATCAGTAGATACTCCGGCGTACTTGCTCTGTGGATCTGCCCCTGTATCATTTCTGTACTGGTGTGCATCTATATACTTGTGCTTAATGTTATATGCTGGTTGCAGTAGTTCTTCAGCTCCCAATTACTTTGATTATATCAGTGGTTAATTTCCCTGGAAGGTAATACCCACTGTTCATAAAGGCCCTGTCATGGGTGGGGGCACTGCCAACTTTAGTATCAAATCCACTCTTCCCCTTAGAGAAGGTTCTCCTTTTTACCTACAGGTTTAGTGCAATTTCCGGTCCCGTTTTTCATAAATAAAAAAAAGAGGGCTACACTTGTTTTAGCAATCAACTTTTATGAATCAAAAAGTTCACTTACGGGTATTTCAGTTTTTATTTTGGACCACAAGAGTTTCTCAAAGAGATGTCATGGGACAGTTACAAGACAGTGCTGGAATGATATGTCTGCCACATTTCAATCTATTTCACTTACATACTTTGTATTCTTTGTGCTGTTATTCAGAATGACTCAAAGCTAACTAATGTGCATTCTAGTGTAACTGTAGAGTGAAAGGCCGCTAGAACTAACACTGAAACTTTGTCGACAGAATGAAAGACACTGCTATGTTTTTTTCAGTAAGTTGCTCTTTCCTCTTTATACTTCTGCTGGCGTTTCCCTCTTCTATTATAGTTTATCATGTAACTGTGATGACTGATGATAACAATATCCAGTGCATTGTGGTTTTGACTAATGATGGTCCCAAGCTGAACTAAGTGAAAGTCAAAGACTCTCATGCACTGAGGAAAATTGCACTCAGACTGCTGTGCAGCAGCATACTTAGCATATTTTGAACCCATAGCAGATTATAATGTCCCCTCTGCTCCATAGGGTAAATTACTTTCATTAAGAACCATGAAATAAAACACATAATAATAACAACAGGTAGAAAAGGAATGTAGACTGTTCAGCAGTCATAAGCAGGTACTGTACAACTCATGTGCAGCAGTCAGGAATACATCTGTGGTGTGCACAATTCATAACATTCAGTATAGTAGTGTCAATTGATGGGCAATCAAGTACTCTGTTACATTGGTGGTCAGTGGAGAAGTGGAGAAGTATTCCCTTAAATTGATATTCAACTGTGAAGGGTCACTGTTACAACAGTGGTTAGTGGTGACATGTCCTCTTTGCAGTGGTGGTTAGTGGAAAGTGCTTATCACTGGAAAAGCTCCTTCAAATTGGGTCAGTGAAGGCATACCCCCATTGCAGCTGTGATTGGTACGAAAGTGCCCACTTACTTTTATATTTAGCAGAGAAGCACCCCTGGTAACAGTGGTGACATGCTCTCACTATAGTGGTGGTCAGTGAATAAGTGCCCCTTTTAACTGATGTTTAGTGGAAAATTGCAAAATAATCTTACATTTTTGGTCAGCGTAGAAGTACCCTCATTACAGTGCTGGTCAGTGGGGAAGGGCCCTCCAACATTGGTTGTCAGTGGAGAAGTACCCTTCTTACAGTGGAGGACAGTGGGGAAGGGCCCTCTAACATTGGTGGACAATAGAAAAGTGACTTCCTACATTGGAGGTTAATAGTTGGTTGCACCTTACAATTGTAGCCAGTGGTGAAGTCCACACCCAAATGGTGATCAGTGGAGAAGGTCCCTTACATTGATGGCAGTGGTTACCTGGGAGATCCCCTGCTCCTGCGATGCTGGTTCTGATGAGTGGCGTTACGAAGCAGAACTATGCAGGCATTATCAGGTGTGAAATCAATTGGCCCAGGACTGCCTGTACACTGACTTTGTGCAATTTACAGAATGGGTCTAGGATCCAAAGGGTTCCACAGAGACAAAGGAGTGATCTGAAGACTAACAAGTACAGGGTGCCTACACTTCAGCAACGTTGCCTTAGAAACACTTAAAGTAGATGTCCACACAAAAAGTGAACCTCCACTTTTCGGAACCCTCCCCCCCCTTCGGTGTTACATTTGGCACCTTTAAGGGGGAGGGGGTGCAGATACCTTTATAACACAGGTATTTGCACCCACTTCCGGGCATAGACTCCCGCGGGAGTCACGCCCCTTCCCATCCCTCCCGCTGTCTTCTGGGAAACACACTGGTCCCAGAAGACAGCGGGGACCAGTGAGGAAGCCGCAGGGCGACTCGCGCATGTGCAGTAGGGAACTGGGTAGTGAAGCTGCAATGCTTCACTTCCTGATTACATCACTAAGGATGGCGGTGGGGGCAGCCAAGAGCCGAGCGATTGTGGGCACCCAGGACAGGTAAGTGTCCATTTATTTAAAGTCAGCAGCTGCTGTATTTGTAGCTGCTGACTTTTAATATTTTTTTTTTTTAGGCGGACCTCCGCTTTAAAGTGACACTAAACATTGGTTCTAATCAAGTATGTATTCTTAACTCAATAAAGTACCTTCTATTGCTATCAGTATCCTCCAAATCCCCTAATTCGTTTTTCTGCTGCTGTGATCTGACTTTCTGTTACAGGGTGTCTATATTCGTCTCAGTGGTCCCACTGTATGTATAAACATAGCCACCGTCTTTTTCCTGCTTCTGGTATGCACTATGGAATAGGGGCTATGGACTATGGGATTTGTAGCGTGCATTGAGCAGTGCATATGACCACAACTAACATGCACTGCTTCTTCTAAACCAGGGGTCCTCAAACTATGGCCCTCCAGTTGTTCAGGAACTACAATTCCCATCATGCTCAGTCATGTCTGTGAATGTCAGAGTTTTACAATGCCTCATGGGATTTCTAGTTCCTCAACAGCTGGAGAGCCACAGTTTGAACATCCCTGTTCTAAACAAACAGAAGTGATATGGGAAAAAAGTGAGGTTTGGGAGCTCATGGAGGACATTACAAGGAGGCACTTGGGTACTTTAAGTAGTGGATGTGTATAGATTATTTTTGGAGAATAAGAATATTGTTTAGTGTCACTTTAAGACAAGTCAGTTCCACTTTAAGGATGACTGTACATCATATATTAAATAAGTAAATCACCTGCCCCACTGTAGAGGAGAAGTAGACAGCACAGTTCTATGGAAATGCAGTACAAATCAATTTCCTTAAACATATGTTTTTTCTGTAGCCGAGCATGTGATGCATAACTTGACATGTTTTTCCTGTCTATAAAATAATGTATCTACAATATGGTTTGAAAATAAAACCAGTAATATGAAAAAACAAGGTCAGCAGAAGAAGGTACACAGACAACATCTTTAATGGTGTCACCGCCACTGTGTAGGAGCTGCATATATCACTAATCCTCTCTGTTTTTGCTGACTTGGTTTCCTGTCACTGAACAATGAGATTTGCTATTTGGAGAGAGATTGGAGGATCTATCCCTGCTAATAGAGACACATAGTCATTAACAACCACCCACATCACCCTAGAAGAACATCACTCTGCCAAATGGCCAGAGGCCAGGGATACTCCTTAGAGTCTTATATAGTCAGAGACCATCCTCCTGTGGTCTCTTCTTCCTTCAGAACAATCTGATACTTAAGAGGAATAGCTCCCAGAGGTTCAACTAGCCTCACAGGACACAGGGACAAGGCAGCCAACCCCTTAGATAAGACGCCATATGAACAATAGAAGGAATTGAATGGGACCTTGCGTTATCCCACACCACCCAGACTTAAAAGAATAGAGCTAGAGAGAGAACCCTGCATGAACCAGCTAAAACAGCTCAGATCTGAGCCAGAAGTGTAAACTGAATTTGTCTCAGTCTGTGTTACAATGGAGAAAAGAGAAGCTTGTCACATCACACTTTTGGACTGTACGTTGGATCCTATCCCATGCATAATTCACTACATGTAAAACTTGATGTGCCTTACAAAAAGTAAGGTAGAAGATTTAAACTATTCATACATTTTCCTTGTCAAATGTTTTTATTGAGATTTCAATAGGGAAACATAGGTTGGGGGAGGAGAAAATAAAAAAGGAAATGTACTGAAATACATAAGTATATATATATATATATATATATATATATATATATATATATATATATATATATATATATATATATATATATATATATATATATATATATATATATATATATATATATATATGTTACATTTGCAGTACCTAGTACAACACATTTATTCAATACATATGCAGTTAACTGTTCCCTATAATTAATAAATACACACAGAAAATTAAGTGAGTATATAAACTAAGTAGGAAAAAATAGAAGATGTATCGATCCAACTATTTGTCAAGGAATTATTATAATGTAATAGGACATGAAACCATAATACAGTTATGAGTGAGTAACCCTAGAAAAAAATATGTTAAATTGCCTTGCGGTTATCCTATCGGTAAACAAAAAAAAAGATAAAAAATAAGATAAGTAAAAAGATTTAGATAATAAAAAATAATAAAGGGTACAGGAAAGGAGAAAGTCAAGAATATGAGAGAAATAATAAGCACCCGGGATGGTGGTCTGACTCCTTACATACCTATACATATACTTTGAAAAATTGTAAAAGATTCTAGTTTGGTAACAACAAAGACTGGTCAAAATCAGCAGGGAGGTAATGTTTCACCCAAAGCTGCCACATTTTACGAAATTTACTTATGTTATTTTCTTCAATAGCTGTAATTTTTGCATATAACATTGCTCTATTCACTCTATGTTTAGCCTCTGCCAAGATTAGAGAGTTTGATTTCCAAGATTTGGCAATAGTCTGTTTGGCAGCTGTAGTGAGATGAATTAGTAATTGAAATTGAGTATGGGTAAGTGTGGAAGGCTTAAGGTTTAGTAAAGCAGTAGCAGGGTCTGGAGAAATTGGATAATCAAAGATTTTAGATGCCATTGAAAATATATTCGTCCAAAAATCTTGGACCACCGGACATTGCCACCAGATGTGATAATGTGTGCCTGGTAAATCGCATCCTCTGAAACAATTTGGTGAGTACGTGGGGAGGAATTTTGCAACTCTAGCTGGGACTAGGTACCAGTGTGCTAGAACCTTGTAATTCATCTCTACCGCATAGCAATTTGGAGAGGAATTTTTAGTGGCTAGCCATATACTTGACCAGTCTTTGATGTCAAAAGAACGATTCATGTCTTGTTCCCATTTGGTTCCATATGAGGGTAATACATCATTAGGGTTTTCAGTGAGTAGTTGATATAAAGTTGAAATAAGTCCTCTAGTATGTGGGTTGCTTATACATATCCGCTCAAATTGAGACATTTGAGTAAGCGATGAATCTGTATTGATGAACGGTTCGTAAAAATTCTTTATTTGTAAATAGTGGAAATATTCAGTTCTGGGTAGCCCAAAAGTTTCACAAAGTACAGGAAATGTGTGACAATTAGTAGTAGATGTTAGTTTGTGTAGACGAATCAAGTTTGCAGATGACCATGCTGAGAATGTGTTTGGATATTTCCAGGCCGGATTCTTAAGGGAACGAAAGCAAGGGATTGGAGCTTATGTGAGCTTTTAAATTTATCCCATAATGCTAAGGAATGCTTCGTTATTGGGTTAGAAAAATTAGATCTATCAGCAGGCTTGAACCATAACATATTAGCCACTTATATGGGATCAGTATCTACTGATTCAATAGCAACCCATAGAGGTGTTTCCACCGCAGCATGGTATTTAGAGAGAGATGCAATTTATGAAGCTTTATAGTAAGAAGTGAAGTTAGGCAATCCCAATCCACCTTTCAATTTATGTAGATAAAGTGTAGATTTAGAAATTCGCAGCTTACTTGAACCCCAGATAAAAGACATGACTTTATTTTGAATGAGTCTTAGGAAGTAAGCTGGTAATGGAGTGGGAAGCACCCTATATAAATATAAAAATGTAGGCAGTATAGACATTTTTATAGCGTTAAGTCTACCCATCCAAGACAGTGAAAGAGTAGTCCATAATTTCAGTAAGCCTGAAGTTTGTTTCAAAAGAGGTAGATAGTTAGTGGCGAAGGGAAATAGTGAGTTGAATGCCTAAATAAGGAAGTTGTTTTGGAACCCAATTGAACGGTAAAGAGGTTTGAGCGAGTTGAAGATCTGATTGTGGTAGAGATATGTTTAACGCATTTGATTTTGTGGTGTTAACATGAAGTCCTGAGATTTGGGCAAAATTATCTAATATTTTTAATACATTTGGAGCTGATATGTGAGGATGTGACATGAAGATGAGGATGTCATCTGCAAAGAGACATCATTTATGGTGATGACCGCCTAATTCTATACCCTTTATGTCGGGATTGGTTCTAATTAGTTGTGCTAGGGGTTCAATGAGTAAAGCAAAAAGTAAAGGGGAAAGGGGACATCCCTGTCTAGCACCTCTTTGAATATCAAACGTTGGTGACTTGTAACCAGCATATTTAATGTATGCTTTTGGGTTGTTGTATAAGGAGGAGACCCAGGTCAGGAAATGATTACCAAAACTGCATATATGGCCATGAAACAGAATAGAATGCCTTCCTTAGGTCTAGAGACAGTAGGCAAGCCGGGATATGTCTATTCTTGGCCACATGGATAAGTAAGAGTGCTCGTCTAATGTTATCTCTGGCTTGATGCTTAGGTATAAAACCTGTTTGGTCTCTATTTATTAAACGGCCGATTATATTATTTAATCTAATGGCCAGAATTTTAGCTATTAGTTTGATGTCTAAGTTTAGGAGGGATATGGGGCGATAGTTGGCCCAGGATGTAGAGTCGGAGTGTGGTTTAGGGATCATAACTATAATAGAGGTCAAAGTCTCAGTTTTGAATGACTGTCCAGTCAGGATCGCATTAAAGGCTCTGGTAAGGACTGGCGTTAAAATATGTGAAAATTTCCTATAATAGGCTGCTGAAAAACCCATCAGGTCCCGGTCTCTTATGACGTTTTAGGGGTTTTATGGCATTTAAAACCTCTGTGTCTGTAATAGGGCTTTCAAGAAGTACAGGTTGCTCTTGGTCAAGAGTTGGAAGGTTGATATTGGAAAACAGAGAGTCAGCTTTTGTAACATCAAAGTTCTAAGCAGGGGAATATAGTTTTGCCAAATTAGAGAGAAACATCTCTAAAATCTTAACTGGGTTACTGGTGTATGCTTCACGGGATATTTTCAACCTGATGGGTACCTGTGAATGTTGTGTGTATTTAAGGCTTCTAGCCATGGGAGTATCAGGTTTATTAGCCTTGAGATATTGTATATGTTGACGTTTGCGTATAAGTTTATCAGCCGAGGCCGTCAAGAAGAGATTAAGATCTAGATGGGCCTTTTCCAATTTGGAGTTGTTAGTGGCATTCAGGGACGTTTGAAACGCTGAGTGGCATGAATTGAAAGCAGTGTCAAGCTTAGCAAATAATTATTTGCGTTCTCTTTTAAGTTTAGATGCTTGTTGTATCAAACCTCCCCTAATGACAGCTTTATGAGCCTCCTAAAGAGTAATGTCAGAGATATCATCTGTATCATTAGTGTTCAAGTAGTCAGTTATCAATTTCTCAATTTCAATGCTATGGGATGGGTGATACAATATTGAGTCATTAATATACCAGGTTTTATCGTGTGATCTGGGAATAGTGGAGGAAATAGTAGTAAATACTGCACAATGGTCAGACCATGGAAAGGGGATGATTTTGGAAGAGATGACTTCAGGCAACATACTAGATGGGTTTAGGATGTTATCAATGCGCGAAAAGGATTTGTGTGGATAAGAATAATGAATATAACGTCTACTGGAAGGGTTTATTTCTCGCCACGTGTCTACTAAACTGAGTGTAGTAAGTAAATGTTGGAATGTTAGTTTAGACAAGTTATCGGTAGGATCTGATGGAGACTTATCAAGAAAAGGGAGAACTGTAGCATTAGAATCCCCCACATAGAATAACAGTGCCAAACGTATGAGCTTCTACCACCTGGAAAATATGAAAAAAAAAAAGCCATTGGGCGTTTATTGGGGGCGTGATAGGGTTATCAGAAATTAAACCAGTAAGTAGAATATATCTACCTTCAGGGTCTTTAATTTGTGACACAGGGTTAAACTGACTGGAACGATGAAAGCCAATAAGGGTTCCGCGCTGTTTAACTGTCGTTGATGCAGAATAAAACTGAGGATAGGAAGTTGAGAGAAATTTAAGATGGGCTTTATCGGTAAAATGGGTTTCCTAAAGACAAATAATATGAGCTGTTTTAGTCATGAAGGAGCGAAGAGCCTTAGTACATTTGTGAGGAATATTTAACCCTTGTACATTTAAAGATAAGAGATTTATAGGAGTCATAAATCTAATAAGTTGAGCATTAATTCGTTACAATCATAGCACTTACCAGGAGCCAGAGTCACCAACCGGGGGAAGAGGAAAGAAAAATAGTAGGTGAGAAAAAAATTGAAAAAAATAAGTACAAAGTAAAACAATAGTTCAAACCCATAATACCAGCATTGCATAAAAATAATAAAGAATAAATATTGGGTGTAGGAACGTCTCAGAGGAGTGATGAAAACCCTCGGAGAAGGTCCAGGTCCACCAGGAGAGTCCCACATAACAATGTCAGGAGTCTCCTGGCGGTATAGGGGGCAGCAAGAAATTCCTACGGGAAGAACAACACCGGAGAACAACAAGAACCTACAAAAAAAACTAACTTAATAGTATATTGCCGAAAAATTGTAAAGACAGAGAACAAAAAAAAAAGGATTAGTTCCATATCTTAAACTGTTACTAAGCTTATAAACTATGAACCATAACTGTAAAAAAAAATGGTTTAAGCAAATAGGTAGCAAGACTAGCTAGTAATTCTGGAGACCTGTGAGGGAAAGAGAAAATGCCTATAGTCAGAAGAATAGTTCAATCCATAGTGTCCTCGTTGACGGGCGATGAAATATCAAAGCGACCACGCTTATGCAGATTTTGATGCATGGTAAAGGATGATACAGGACCAGATTTAAATTGTTGCTGGGAAGATCGAGAGGCTGAGGCCCCATACACACGAGAGAATTTATCCGCGGATACGGTCCAGCGGACCGTTTCCACGGATAAATCCTCTCAAAGATTTCCGCAGATTTCTATGCGATGGAGTGTACACACCATCGCATTGAAATCCGCGCGGAAATCCTCTGGCGATGACGTGTCGCGCCGTCGCCGCGATTATGACGCGGCGACGGGCGCGACGCTGTCATATAAGGAATTCCACGCATGCGTCAAATCATTACGACGCGTGCGGGGAATCCCTTTGGACGGATGGATCCGGTAAGTCTGTACAGACGAGCGGATCCATCCGTTGGAATGGATTCCAGCAGATGGATTTGTTGTGCATGTCAGCAAATATCCGATCTGCTGGAATCCATCCCAGAGGAGATTTCTCCGCGGAAACAGATCCGCTGGCGTGTACACACCATAGGATCTATCCGCAGAAACCCATTTGCTGGGATTTATCTGCGGATGGATTCTATCGTGTGTATGGGGCCTGACGGTCTGTGAGGTTGGTCATCAAGTGTGTCTTTTTCTGCGAAGGCCCATTTCAATTAGTGCTGACTGTAGGTCCTCTACGTATTTAGTTTCCAGATGAGTGAATCTGAGACAAAAAGGAAAACCCCAGTGATAGGAGATTTGGTTATGCTGGAGTATTTGTAATTGTGGTTTAAGAGCACATCTCTTAGCTACTGTGAGTGGAGACAGATCAGTAAACAATTGAAAGGTATTACCCTGAAAGCTGAGGGTATCTTTACCTCTAGCTGCTGCTAGCAACTCTTCTTTGGTAAGGTAGAAGTGCAGCTTGGCTCACTCGAATACAGGGTTTTTGTCCTCCCACAGGACACCTTACGGATACATCAAACTGGCAATGTTAGCAATCTAATCACAAACCTGTAATTCTGTGAACAACAATTTCTTATTGTGAACAGTATTGCAGCTTTTATGTTCATTTAGGTCAACTGAAGATCAGTAAGGGCCCCCCTTACAGCACACTGAGTCACCTACCTTAGCAGCCTCAGCCTTAAGTTGGTGTGCGGTCACAGCAGGGCAGGCACTGGCAGTCAGAGGAGCCGAGGAGAGCCGTGCGACGGCCGAATTGTAATTCCCGCCGTGGAGCCTGCAGCGCCTATGATGGACGTCACACGTCCCGCGTCCCGCCATTGGCGCTGCAGACTCCAGAAGGCAGGGCAGACCCATGGCCTGAGTCTTTTAAGGCAGGAGAGCAGAACACTAGGCTACTGAGCTGTGCACAATCAGATTTAGAAAATACATTTACTATTGTTTGATTCTTTAAACTCTATACAATTCATATTATGGAAACAACCATGCCCATGCTGATGTGGCATTGGCTCTTAGGCATTTGCCTATTGCAAGTCCTAGCGAAGATGTGAACGCTATTAAAGTCTATGGAACACAAACATGAAAAACATGAAAAATCCTAAGTCCTCATTTTAACCACTTAAGACCCGGACCAAAATGCAGGTAAAGGACCTGGCCAGTTTTTGCGATTCGGCACTGCGTCGCTTTAACTGACAATTGCGCGGTCGTGCAACGTAGCTCCCAAACAAAATTGGCGTCCTTTTTTTCACAAAAATAGAGCTTTCTTTTGGTGGTATTTGATCACCTCTGCGGTTTTTATTTTTTGCGCTATAAACAAAAATTAAGAATTTTGAAAAAAATGCTGTATTTTTTCCTTTTTGCTATAATAAATATCCCCCAAAAATATATAAAAAAACATATTTTTTCCTCAGTTTAGGCCGATATGTATTCTTCTACCTATTTTTGGTAAAAAAAATTACAATAAGCGTTTATCGATTGGTTTGCGCAAAATTTATAGCGTTTACTAAATAGGGGATAGTTTTATTGCATTTTTATTAATAATTTTTTTTACTCCTAATGGCAGGGATCGGAGATTTTGTTCGTGACTGCGACATTATGGCGGACACATCGGACAATTTTGACACATTTTTGGGACCATTGTCATTTTCACAGCAAAAAATGCTATAAAAATGCATTGTTTACTGTGAAAATGACAATTGCAGTTTGGGAGTTAACCACTAGGCGGCACTGAAGGGGTTAAGTGTGACCTCACATGTGTTTCTAACTGTAGGGGGGCGGGGCTGGACGTGTGACGTCATTGATCGCCTTTCCCTATATCAGGGAACAGACGATCAATGACAGCGCCACAGTGAAGAACGGGGAAGCTGAGTTTACACACAGCTCTCCCCGTTCTTCAGCTCCGGGGACCGATCGCGGGACTACGACGGTGTATGGGGACCCAGGTACTTCCCTGGGGGACATGTATCAATGCAAAAGAAAGTTTTTAAAATGTAGGTTTTTAAAAGGAGCAGTGATTTTAATGATGCTTAAAGTGAAACAATAAAAATTAAATATTCCTTTAAATATCGTGCCTGGGGATCCCCTTAGTCTGCCTGTAAAGTGACAGATCTGTGTAATGTACAATGCCATAGCAATAATGACATTTCTAAAGGAAAAAATGTAATTCAAATTTGCTTGCGGCTGTAATGTATTGCCGGCTCCTGGCAATATAGATAAAAAAATAAAATACGTAGGTTTCCCCCCCAGTCCATACCAGGTCCTTCAGGGAGCTCCTCCCTCCTAAACTGTACCAGGCCACATGCCCTCAACATGGGGGAGTGTTTTGGGGCTCTGTGCCCCCCACCCCAAAGCACCTTGTCCCCATGTTGATGGGGACAAGGGCCTCTTCCCGACAACCCTGGCCGTTGGTTGTCAGGGTCTTCAGGTGGGGGGCTTATGGGAATCTAGAAGACTCTTTTTGCATTCACCTAAAAAACGTCAAAGTGTAAAAACCGCAAGAGACAGTTTTTGTCGACTCTTTTACAAATCCATCGTCAATCACGCCGCCTGACGGACCCCAAAAATAGGAAAAAAATGCAAAATGCTGCGCCTCACGACATATTACAGGAAGCACCTCCATGGTTAACAGAGGACAGAATTAAAATTAGTCCTAGTAGATGATAGGCTCAGCAATGGCATGCAATGCCAAGCTGCTGCTAACAAAGCAAACAGAATGCAAAAATAGGAAGGAAACTTGGACAGCCGCACTCCAAAAACTTTCTTTTAATAAAAATCGATCACAAAATAAACATGCCACAGCAAAAAAATTGGAACAAAAGCTAACGTTTCACACTGTAGCTTCAGTGCTTAGTCATAGCTGGTAAGCAAACTATATATTGGCTTGCATTAAAAAGGGGATTAACTCCAGAGATAAAACGATAATTCTCCCACTCTACAAAACTCGGGTCCGGCCGCACCTAGAGTTTAACAAGACACATGGGTACTCATTAAAATTAGAAGAAAATAGGTTAAACCTTAAACTACGTAGAGGGTTCTTTACTGTAAGAGCGGCAAGGATATGGAATTCCCTTCCACAGGCGGTGGTGTCAGCGAGGGGCATCGATAATTTCAAGAAACTATTAGATTAGCACCTGAACAACCACAACATACAGAGATATACAATGTAATACTGACATATAATCACATGCATAGGTTGGACTTGATGGACTTGTGTGTCTTTTTTAAACCTCACCTACTATGTAACTATGTACCGTATTTATCGGCGTATACCGCGCACTATTTTGCCCTAAAAATCAGGGCAAAATCGTGGGTGCGCGGTATACGCCGATACCCGCTTTCCTGCGCTGAATTTGAATACTGCGCCGGCATATACCGAGCGCAGTACACTCGTGTATCTTCGGGCAGTTTTGGTGACTCTCGCGCTGACGTCCTGGACGTACAGGACGTCACCACGAGAGTAGCCGAGCCTGCCCGGCGATACACGAGTGTACTGCGCTCGGTATATGTCGGCGCAGTATTCAAACTCGGCGCGGGAAACGAGCGGGGAGGACGCGAGGACGCCGCAGAAGGACGCCGGACCCGACGAAGAGGACACCCGAAGCCGCAGACGGACGCCGGACCCGACAAGGCCGTCGATGGACGCCACGAAGACACCAAAACTGTAAGTACATGTGATGGACTTTTTACCTATATGCTTCAGTTTAATCCTCCCTGCTTGTTTAAGGCTGTAATGGTATTTACCCTTCTGCAGCCAGTCCTGTTTCAAATGTTAATTGTTCTAGCCCTGTGTTTACTGGTTACTGTGATTAGATAAGTGGCTCATGTTAATTATGCTGATTGCTTCATTGTGGTAATTATCTCTCTATATGCGGGGTCGAGTTGTCTAGTTAATGTATTTAGTACAACTAGTACTCAACTCCACTGATGTCATTATCTAAAGAAAATGTGTTTTCAGACTCGGCTCCGTCGTGTCTGCCTACTCATCTGTATGGAAGCCCCAGTGTGAGGGGGGCGGAGATTTGTCATTGTAACAGTTTTGGAAATGACATATAAGCTGTGTGTTATAACATTAAACTCAGTCTTGGTTCCAGCATCCAGTCTTGACTCATGTGTGGGGGATCCTGTGATGGTCTTGTATGGAGAGGAGGGAATGCTTGACGGGGATATCATACCGATACCGTCACAATTGGTTGGTAGCAGTGGGATTTTCCCTTCTACTCTCCTTTACACCCGGGATTCCAAGCAGACACTGGAAGAACTACTGGAAGTTCGTGGAAGGATTGCTAGCAACAAAACCGAACGGGTCATCATAGCAGAATCAATGGAGATAGACCAGGAGAACGGGATTGCAGCAACGCCAGCGGTACAAGAGATGGAGACACCAGTGATTCAGGAGGAGGAATCGCCAGCCAACAAGCTAATGAGAGAGAAGCTAGCATGGTTCGGCCCGAACCCAACGCCGGATGTGGTGCTGAAAGTGATGGACCTGTTAGTAAACGCAGAACTACAGTTAAAACTGGCAGCAGTCCAACAAGCAGCCGCACCTTCTCCGAACAGTGAGTACAGCACAGCAGACACAAGGAAGATTCCGTTTAGCGCTTTTAAAGCTTTTGATGAAAAGGACTGTGAGATTGATAACTACCTGGCGGATTTTGAGCGACAATGTAACCTGCACCGAATAGCTAGAAGAGAGTGGGTTGCAATATTGTCAGGCAAACTGTCAGGCAAAGCTTCTGATGCTTTCCGGACTGTGCCAGATCAGGATATCCATAGCTCCGGGTTAAAGAAGTGCTCCTGGCTCGTTATGCAGTAACCCCAGAGTCCCACCGACAGAAGTTCAGGGACTCACGCAAAACCACGAAAGACTCTTACGCGGAATGGGCATGCCAGTTGTCCCTGTCGGCCTCTAACTGGGTTAACAGCAGCCAGGCCACCACCGCAGAGGACATTTTGCAACTAATGCTCCTGGAGCAATTTTACAATCACATCCAGACGGACGTCAAAGATTGGGTGAGAGATCGCAGGCCCATGACTCTACCAGAGGCCGCGAAGTTGGCGGATGAATATGCGGATACTCGCAAGACAAACCAGGTCACACCACGGGTACAACCTCCACGACCAACGGCACCCTCACACCCACCAGCCGCTAGATACCAACCGCCTAACAGACCGATGACATCTAGCCCTCACTACCCACGCCAGGAGGACAACGAACAACGCTGCTTCCGGTGCAAACAGTTGGGTCACTTCAAGCAGAATTGCCCCATGAATGACAACACCAGGTCAAATTGGTCTCAACCTGGGTACCGCCCACCAGCAGCAGCCCATTGTGTAGACTCGGCTTGGGATCCCCAGGAGCTGGGTCAGGAAGAACCATTGGGCACCCCTTACAAAGCCCTCATGGTACAATCTGTTATTACGGACAACAGGGAACACCATTGTCAGCTGGTCATGGGCGACAGCCATGAGCCGGAGGGGCCTTGGAGGGAGCTGGGCAGAAAGAGGCACCGCCAGCTACCCTCCAAGAAGAAGAGGTCCTGGAAGTCATATAACCAGCGGACCTGGGAGGAGAAGAAGCGACTGGAGGAGATGGAATCGCAGCGGGCGCCCCAGATGCGGGCCGAGATGTTCGCCAAGGGCCCACCGGTGGCCCCTTACACCACCACCCAGTTCCTGATGATGAAGGACCACGTGGAGAGCCTGCAGGACATGAGCAAGCAGGATCTGATCCGTGAGTACATAGAGCTGGAGGAGTGCATAAGCCGCATGGAGGAGGAGAACAACCACCTGAGGTCACAGCGGGCTGACCCCCCCAGGCTCCATGAACTGGAGATGGAGCTGGAGAAGCTCAAAGAGGAGAACCGGCGGCTGCGGAGGGAGCAGGGGGTGGCTGACCTTATGGGGCTCTGAGTCCAGTCCCCCCCCCCGGACTCTGAGCACCAGTGCTACAGCATTTCAACAAATATAACTTTTTCTTTTTATGAATCTCCTGTGACTGTCACTTCAGAGCCATAACCTGCCCCTCCCATAGCGGGACACCTAGATGGCGGCGCACAGACCCATTCGCCGTCTTCACACTGACTTCTGGTGACTTTGGGGACTGACCGGCGTGTGATCTGACGACCCGGTGGCATACCTGAGTCTGAAGCAGTTGCCAAGGGAGGTCAGTCATGCCAAACGGAGTTAACCTCGGACTAAAAGCTCTGAACCCGTCAACCCTACTGGACCAGGAAAGGTCCAACCGGGTTTTCGGGAGCAGGGAGAAAAAGGGGGGCCATTGTGATGGACTTTTTACCTATATGCTTCAGTTTAATCCTCCCTGCTTGTTTAAGGCTGTAATGGTATTTAGCCTTCTGCAGCCAGTCCTGTTTCAAATGTTAATTGTTCTAGCCCTGTGTTTACTGGTTACTGTGATTAGATAAGTGGCTCATGTTAATTATGCTGATTGCTTCATTGTGGTAATTATCTCTCTATATGCGGGGTCGAGTTGTCTAGTTAATGTATTTAGTACAACTAGTACTCAACTCCACTGATGTCATTATCTAAAGAAAATGTGTTTTCAGACTCGGCTCCGTCGTGTCTGCCTACTCATCTGTATGGAAGCCCCAGTGTGAGGGGGGCGGAGATTTGTCATTGTAACAGTTTTGGAAATGACATATAAGCTGTGTGTTATAACATTAAACTCAGTCTTGGTTCCAGCATCCAGTCTTGACTCATGTGTGGGGGATCCTGTGATGGTCTTGTATGGAGAGGAGGGAATGCTTGACGGGGATATCATACCGATACCGTCACAGTACAAAAAAATTTTTTTTAACAGGAATCCAGGTCAAGTTTAGGGGTGTGCTATACCCCGGTAAATACGGTAAGTATATTTGGTTTTAATAGGTTTCTAGAATGTCTTCATGCATGACTGTTTTTAAAATGCTGCTACATAAACCAATCTGTTTTCTTTTTAAGAATAGGCACGTTTTTTTGCGTGGCATCAAATATATCATCCTATACTATGACTTTGTGTTTTCAATGTAGTTTTCACAAAACAATGTGTCAGACTTGACCTGTTTTATTGGGTCCACCCACGTAGATTTATCAGGCCAGTATGTATTTTAAATCTCTCCGCCTTGAACAATGATTCCTGTGTTTACTCTAAAAGAGCCAAGAAACCAAGTTCTTCGAGGGGGATCACCCAGCAGCAGATGATGAGCTCCTTCCTGTGCATGTACTTTTATGAGGACTTGGCAGTCGGCACACACTTCCCTGGGAGGCTCCTGTTTATAATTAAGAGATCCCACAGACAGATTAGATGAACACTTTAACAGAGAATCCTACTAAACGGGAAAACCATTTTTAGCCAAAAATGACCTGACTTTATAAACTAATAGACGGTCAGAGTACTACATGCAGGTCTCTGCCATAGATCCAGTGTTCTGAGACTGAATTGGATCCAAGTACTGTTTGCCTGCCAGCTTACTAAAATAACCATATTCCCTCCACCACTGATGTTTACAGTGTAATGCTTGGCTTAAAGCAGAACTCCAGCCAAAAATATCAAGATAAAAATTAATAGGCCATCAAGGAAGAAATTACAAAGCCATCTTTTGCTGCAATATTCACCTTCTATCTAAAGATTTTCTCTGCAGTATTGTTTTCTGCCGATAGATGTCCTCCGTTTAATGACCAATATCATTCAACCCACTTTATTTGAGCCCAAGTTGTCTTGGACCCACCCCAGCCTATGACTGGAAAGTGAATGGCAATGGCGGCCGTCCCCCTAATCGACATGCAGGGCGTCAAAAGCATGGATTTCAATGGGGTTTATTTTTTTTGGAGGCACATGATTAGAGCCCGAGGCTCTAATTGGCTTCAAAAAAGGGTGGGCTCAGGGCGCAAAGCACTGCGCCCTGAGCCCACCCATTTGTGGGACAATAGCAAATTAATATTTGCTATTGTCTTCCTGATTCTCTTACCAGCAAATCAGGAAGCATGTTTTAAAACTTGATTGGCCAAGCGGTGAAGCGACCGTATTGGCAGCCGAGGAGGAAACCGTCAAGGAGGAGATGCAGGGGAAGGCGCCATGAAGCTGCCGAGGAGGAGGAGATGCAGGAAGGAGCCAAAGCTACCTGCAACCTAGATGGGGTAAGCATACCATACCAAAAAAAATGAGGTGGGACTTTGCATAACCTGTCGTGAAATTGCACAAGAGAAAAATCTTTCTGTAGGAACGGTGAACACAATCATTCATGAACATTGGCACGCTGGGTACCAAGACAGCTTTCCACTTTTGACCGACGCAAGAGTTGAAGTCTGCAATGCGTTTAAGGCCCCATACTCACGAGCAAACATGTCTGCTGAAACTGGCCCGCAGGCCAGTTTCAGCAGACATGTTTGGTCGTGTGTGGGCGCGAGCGGGCCGAATTCCAGCAAACATTTGCCCGCTGGGCCTTTTCCCAGCAGACAAATATTCCTGGACTTGTTTTAAAACAGCCCGCTGGAATTCAGCCCGCTCGGACATGTACGGTCGTCAGTACAGACCTACCGTACATGTCCAGGCGCCCGCCGTCCCTCGCATGCGTCGAATGACTTCGACGCATGCGTGGAAGCATTTTAAAGGCGGGCCGCCCACGTCGCCGCGTCATTGTCGCGGCGACACCGCGTCATCGACGCGGCGACACCGCGGACACGCCCCGCGTATTGTTTACGCGCGGACTTCTGTACGATGGTGTGTACAACCATCGTACAGAAGCCCTCTGGCAGACATGTATGGTGAAAACGGTCCGACGGACCGCTTTCACCATACATGTTTGGTCGTGAGTACCCGGCCTAAGGTGCATTTTGACAGGGAAGACCAGGATTTTATGGATCGCAACATTACATGTCAGGAAAACTGGACACATTTTTTTACTCTGGAATCAAAACGAGTATTAAAGCAGTGGTAGCATGCAGACCACCGCCAATTTTTTTTTGTAAAATTGCGTCGTCAGGTAAAAAGATTGCAAGTGTTTTCTGGAAAAACGTGCTGTTATTCATGTGGATTTCCTACCCCATAGTGCCTCTATCAATAGTGAATATTACTTTTGTGTTCTGAGTAATGTGCATACGTGTCTGCGGAAAAAACATCCTGGATTGATCACTTTAGGCGTCCTGTTTCTCCAGGACAACATGCGAGTTCATACTGCTCACCGGACTACATGCACATTACAGCAACTCGGCTTGGACCCCTAAAAGAGTTCATCAGACGTCAGCATTTCAGCACTGGTGACAAAGTGAAGTAGGCTGTCCTAGGATCAGGGCCGCTGTTCGAAATCTTGGGACCCCGTACAGCCTTCCTGACAGGGCCCCTCAACCCCACCTTCACCCACCCCCCTGGGGTGCAGTGAAACAACGGCACTGATTTTATCCCCCCATGCCGTCAAAATAAAAAAAGGCCCACCTTCTGGGTCCATCTGTTGACCTGCTGGGGTCCAGGGAAATGTAATTTAAAGCGAAGTTCTGGCCGCATATTTTTTTTTTCTGGCATCCCATCATAATGCACTAATAACCAAAATAAAATGTATATTTGTTTGCAAGTCGATCTGAATTTTATATTTGTTTTATACTTACAATTAAGAAAATCCTCTTCTGGCCGTTTCCACGATGATTGGGCATGTGAAGCCGAATTGCAACCTCTTCCTGGATTTGCGATGGTGACGGGCAACCAGCATGCACTTCTCGATCTCGCGGATGCACGATGCTCCGCTGGCCGTAACGCAGATTGTTTAGAAAGTTGCCATAACAACAGGCGGCGGAGGAAGGTTATGGGAACATAACAGATAGTAATAATGCGATTTGTGCTCACAGTACTGCCCATTGACTCCTTGGAAATGGTGACTCACATTTCCCAGGAGCACAGGCGAGGGAGGAACTGATGTGGAGCGTTGCGGACCCGGAAGTGGCAGATTAGGAACCACTACGTAACAACAGGTCGTTTCTGGTGAGTAAAATCCCCCCCCCCAAATGTTTATTAATATTATGAAAGGACTGTAAATATGTAAAAACGTTTTTTAGAGTAGAACTCCCCTTTAAGCCCTGGTAAGCAAGTAGGAGCTGGGGTGTGGTCTCTTAAAATCCATTTATTTATTTAGGTAGAAATTAACAATTAAAGTGGAGGTTCACCCTATAAAAAATTTCTAACACTGCATCCAGCCCAGTTGTGCATATAAAATGACACTGACCTTTTTTTTTCGTAGATAGCGCTTTGCCGTGGAATTCACCGCGGCTTCCGAAAAAAAAAGAAAAAAAAGGTCAGTGTCATTTTATATGCACAACTGGGCTGGATGCAGTGTTAGAAATTTTTTATAGGGTGAACCTCCACTTTAAGTTGCCCTGGGCTCCCCTTGTTTAACTGATGAGGCCTGGGCCCAGTACAACAGGACCTGTTGTACTGCATTATCAGCAGCCCTGCCTTGGATAGTTTAGGCGTACTGACAAATCTTTCCATGCCAAACGCTGGGATAAATGTATAAATGTAGCAGGGGAGTATATTGAAAAATAAATGCAGTTTCCACTCCTTGATACTTGTTCTTTTATTATTCAAATACAAAAGTCCTGGTTTGACTTGAATGCCCCTGAGGATTACCAAAGGTTAAAACCAGATCAAGCACAGGTACTTTTAATGTTTGCATACAAAAAGCACATTTAACGATGCATGTCTAGAGTTCAAACTTAACAAAACTTTACATTTTAGGATCTTGCTTCCTGAAATATATTGACTACAGGCATACCCCACTTTTAAGTACACAATGGGGTTTATTTACTATCGCTGAAAAGCGCAAAATCAGGCTCACTTCTGCATAGAAACCAATGAGCTTCCAGGTTTTGTTACCAGGCTTAATTAAACAAACTGGGGTTAGAAGCTCATTGCTTTCTATGAATGAATGAATGAATGAAGAATTTATATAGCGCGACGCATGCGAACTGAATCGCCTCTGGGCGCTGGTTGTTCCTGTCTCCTTTGATATCAAAAGAGATGAGTTTTGATCTTTCTCCTGAAGGCTAGGTGGTTCTCCTCCAACCGAATGTTGGTTGGTAAAGCGTTCCATAGTCTGGGACCTTGGACCGCAAATCTTCTTTCTCCTTTGGACTTGTAATTGGCTTTCGGTATTTGGAGCAGGTTTTGATTGGTGGATCGCAGAATGCGATTGGAGTTGTGAGCTTTTATTTTGTCGCATAGATAATGGGGAGCATTCCCATGGATACATCTATGCGTTAGACAGAGTGCTTTAAAGACAATTCTGTCTTTTATTGGCAACCAGTGTAGAGTTCTCAGTGAAGGTGAGATTGATTCCCATGGTTTTTTCCCAGTCACAAGTCTGGCGGCCGTATTTTGAACGACTTGCAGACGAGCGATTTGGTACTTTGGGAGTCCGAGGTAGAGGGCGTTTGCATAATCCAATCTGGAGTTTACAATAGCTCCCACCACGACTGCTATGTCTTCTTTGGGAATAAAAGGAGTGAGTTTGCGTAGTAGGCGCAGCAGATGGTGAGATCCGCTGACTACTGACCCTATTTGTGCGTCCATTGTCATGTAGGAGTCAAAGATGACCCCAAGACTTTTGACTTTGGCGCTAGGGGTGATGATTTTGCCCAGAATGGGCGGGGGTATCCATGTTGTTGCAGGTTGATTCATGCGCTTGGCGTGAAACAGGAGAAGTTCTGTTTTTGCTCCGTTGAGTTTAAGATAACTCTTTGTCATACAGTCCTCTATCAAAGAGAGGCATGTCTCTAGATTGAGATGGTGATCTTTTTTGTTGCAAATACGGAAATACAGTTGCGTGTCGTCAGCATATGAGTGATAAAGCAGTTTTTGGCTGCTAATGATTTTAAAGAGGGGACGAAGATAGATGTTAAACAGCACCGGTGATAGAGGCGATCCTTGAGGGACTCCGTGCGATACCGTGCATTTCTCAGAAGTTTGTCACTGTTTGTGATCGGTTTTCCAAAAAAGAGGAAAACCAAGATAAATCACCTTCTGCGACTTTGGCTACGTCCGTTAGCCGAGTTAGTAATAGTTTGTGGTCTACCGTGTCAAAAGCCGTGCTTAGGTCCAGCAGAACCAGGAGACAAGATTCTCCTTCGTCTGCGGCCTCGAGAGCGTCGTCCCATATTTTGAGCAATGCTGTTTCCGTACCGTGTCCGGGACGGAAGCCAGATTGAAATGGATCAAGTAGGTTGTGGGCATCTAGATGCTGTTGCAGCTGTTGTACCACTACTTTCTCCATGACCTTGGAAAGAACGTTTAGACCTGTTATGGGACGGCGATGAAGTGGGTCCTTGGGGTCTAAGGTGGGTTTCTTCAAGATGGGTTGGATTATGCCCTCTTTCAGCTGGGAGGGCACCATGCCCTCCTTGAACGAGTGGTTTATAAGCTGCGTGATAGGAGGTGCCAAGATGTCGGCGCATTCCTTCAGCAGTTTAGTGGGGATGATATCATTTGGTGCGGTGCTGTTTCGCAGAGCACCGATGATATTTTTAGTGGCATCGATGGAGATGGGTTCTAGAGTGAACTTTCCTAATTGTGGTGAATTTCTGTGGGTGTTGTGTGAGTAATTGTGGGGGGGGGGGTTCAGGGGGGTATTGTTTTGCTGAATGCTTTCCCGGATTCCCTCGATTTTATTAATGAAGTAATCCGACAATTTTTTGCAAAATTCTTGGGTGTCAGAATTGGGGGCTTCAAGACAGACAGGATTCATGGTCTGAGTGACCAGCTTGAAGAGTTTGCGGGGGCGGTTTAGGGCGCTGTTGATAGCCTTGGAAAAATAATTTTTCTTGGCTTTGAAGATTTCTTTATGATATTTTCTTGTTGTGGTCTTGTATGTGATGAGGTTTTCTTCTGAGGAGCTTCTTTTCCAGGCGGCTTCCGCCCTTCTGCGCTCTTGCTTCAGTAATGACAGCTGGTTGTTTAACCAGCTTGAGGTATTTTTTCGGATGCAGGTTTTCCATTTTGGCGCTATTAAGTCGGCTGACTGTAATAGGGCTGTGTTTATGGCATCCAGTGTTTCTAAGGTCGTTTGATGAGATTGAATTGTTTTTACTTTTTCCCTTAATGTGGTTTTGAAGAGTTCCGAATGGAGCTTCTTCTGACATCTAGTCCAGTGTGTTGTCACTGGTTTTGATGTCTTTGTTAAGGGGGGGATTTTGGAAATTCTGAACTTAATTGCATGGTGATCTGTCCATGGCAATGGTTCATTTTCCAAAATGTTTATTTCCAGATTTTGCCTGAAAATAAGATCGAGCGTGTGACCTGAAGTATGTGTGGGCCCACATACTAGTTGCTCCAGCCCTAAACCTTCCAGGTGGTTGATACAGGCGTCGGCCACGGGGTCTTGTGAGGAATTGGCCCACAGGTTGAAATCCTCGAGCAGCAAAAGGTGTTTGCTGTTAAGGGTGTAAGTGGAGATAAAGTCCGTCAATGATGGTAGAAACTGCGATTTTGGGCCAGGCGGTCTGTAGCAGAGTAGAATACGGACGGTCTCCTGGAAATTTGTTTGTAGTTGCAGAGTAAGGGTTTCCATGAATGGAAGAGGATTTTGAAGGACTGGTTTAGTGATCGCAAGGTGAGTCTTGTGAATCACCGCCAGTCCTCCTCCTCTTTGCCCTATTCTGTTTTCAGTTATAATATGATAGCTTTCAGGCACCAGTTCTCCCAGAATGGTGTTACAGTCGGCTGTGAGCCAGCTCTCTGTAATAAAGAGGCAATCTAAATTGTGTTGTAAAATGAAATCATGGATTTCTAGTCAGTGTTTTACTGCCGATCTTGTGTTGATTAAAGCACATAATATGTGCTTAGGCTGGGGCAAATGACTGAGATTCTTGCTAGTCGATCGTCGATCGACTTTCAGTAATCGCTCAATTCTTAGGGCTTTTTTGGTGATGGCTGGTAGTATTGCGGCGAAACGCCTCAGACCCCAAATGGTTTCGGCAGAATATTGCAGTTTAACCATGGTCGCCAAGCCTCAAAAAAGGGGGGGGGAGTTTATTCTAGGGAGATGGAGGGAAGATTAGCTTAATCTTCCCTTTTAGCTTGGTCCAGAGGAAGGCAAAAAACCCCGGCCAAGCTGTGCCAATATGCTGTGGCTGGGGAAAAAATTCCTTCCTGTCCCCTTAACAGGCGATCGGGTAAAGCCCTGGATCAAGTTCAGGTTGTATTGAGGGGGGGGGGGGAGTGGGGGATATTCTTACTGCTGGGTGTTGCAGAGATGGCCACTGATCAGGCAGCAGGATCCAGGCTGGGGGCCAGCTTTTGTTGGATCGGTTCTGCTGTGTACTGTTCGGATTTTGGACCTGGAGAATAGGTATCCTTCAGGGGTAGGGGAAGGGGGGGGCCTCGGGTCAGTTTGGTGGAGATAGAGGGGTGTGGGAAGCGTTGCGCCGTTAGGCCCCGGGTGAAGCCGCGGTCTTTCCTGAATTGCGGCTGCCGCGATTTTCTGCAGGCCGGCGCGGATGTTCGGAAAAACGCAGAAAACGGCCGGAAATTGAGGCGGGGAGGTGATGGGGGGAATGTCTTGATAGTACTATGGGGGTGTAGAAGGGGGGGTGAGGAGAAGGGGAGAGCCGAGCTAAATAGTTTGCTGTGGCGGCTTGTCCTGAAAAGGACGGCCGCCAATGAACCTAGTAGATGGCCCTGAGAACAGGGGCTTACCTGTAGGCTTCCCTATAGAGGTGAAGAAAAGGGAGCCAGGGGATGTCAGGGTAGTCCGGGGGAAGCCAGGTGGAAGTCTGCGGCAGGAGATCTGACCAGCAGAGGCCAGGGAGAGCGGACAGCAGTGACAGGGGGAGGATCAAGCAGGCTGGAGGTGAAAACCCTGCCTGTCTGGCTCCAGGAGCCGTACGTCCTACTGCTAGGTCCGCACGCCGATTACTACTGGAGCTCAGTTCTAGCCCTGGGGAGGAGTCACTCTTTCAGACTCAAGAGCAGGAGAAATTCAGTGAATGAGTGAAGTGACCCTGATTTTGCGCTTTCCATCTTTAGTAAATAAACCCCATTGTGTACTTAAAAGTGGGGTATGCCTGTATTTAGAATGCTGTAAGCATTTTCAGTCTAAATGTGAAAGTACAACTTAAAGTGACGCTTTCTGACAACGTCACTACGACGAAACGTACGTCGAAGCGCATCCTGGTCACGTTTCCTCTTCTGGTCACTTCCGGTTTCTAAACACCACAATGGTGGAACGCACGCTGGTTCAACACAGCGCGAGCAGGACAGCTGCTTCTCATCCCGAGTGGGTAATAGATGCTGTATTGCTTCAGTCCCGAGGCAAGGCACATTTTAAAGTAAGCGGCCACTTGGCTCATGCTTTAAATAATTGTTTTAGTAAACAGAATTATGCTATGGCCCTGCTTTTTTCATTTTATTTCTGAACAACATTATGGTGGAGTAACAACCAGATACCAGGCTCTTTCTCTTGGTGTGCACCAGCGAACGGAAGCAAATCCATAACCATACAATGCTCCACCTGATCTTTATTTTTAGTTAAAGGGGTCATGGTGGTCTGGTGAGTAGGCAGTCCTACCTTATTCACCGGGTGATGTCTTGGTAGCTGTTGGCAATGGTGATGGTGCAAGCCCTGAGTCGTCTTATAATAGGACCTTATGGACTTTCTCAAATTAATCACGCTTGTTTTTGTATAATTATGCACTTTGTTTATTTGATTATTTACCTCTGAACACTGCAATATTCATGTATTATTCATAATTTTACTGAGCACTAATGCACTTTATTTGTATCTGGATGCAATTATTGTATGCAATTTAGTTCATTGACTTAGCTCCCCCAATTGACACATACCCCACAACTTAAAGTGAAGCTGACCTATCCTAAAACATCAATAACATCAGTGCTGGAGTGCAGGTACCCACTTGAAACCTAGGTCCATGTTGTATATGAGGTCTTTACTTCTGCCCAAAATAGACTAAACCTCAACTCTTCCTGAAGCTAAGCTCCACCCTTATCATTGAACTGTCAAATGTTATAGCCTTTATTGGCTAATGGCATTTAATAATTGAATAGCGGGCAGCAGTAATAAGTTCTGGAGGAGCAAGGCCTAATCTCAATTTGAGCAGAAATCAAAGCCCCATGTACATTGGCTTTAACCACTTAAGCCCCGGACCATTTGGCTGGCCAAAGACCAGGCCACTTTTTGCGATATGGCACTGCTTCGCTTTAACTGCCAATTGCGCGGTCATGCGACATGGCTCCCAAACAAAATTTATGTCCTTTTCTTTCCACAAATATAGCTTTCTTTGGTGGTATTTGATCACCTCTGCGGTTTTTCTTTTTTGCGCTATAAACAAAAATAGAGCGACTATTTTGAAAATAATGCAATATTTTCTTTTTTTTTTGCTATAATAAATATTCCCAAAAATATATAAAAAATGATTTTTTTCTCAGTTTAGGCTGATACGTATTCTTCTACATATTTTTGGTAAAAGAATCGTAAAAGGTTTTTTTTTATTTGTTTGCGCAAAAGTCTACAAAATAGGGGATAGTTTTATGGCATTTTTATTAATCTTTTTTTTTTACTAGTAATGGTGGCGTTCAGCGATTTTAATTGTGACTGTGACATTATGGCGGACACATCAGACACTTTTGACACCATTTTGGGACCATTGTAATTTTTACAGCGATCAGTGCTATAAAAATGCATCGATTCCTATAAAAATTACACTGGCAGTGAAGGGGTTATCCTGTAGGGGGTGCTGAAGGGGTTAAGTGTGTCCTAGGGAGTGATTCTAACTGTTAGGGGGCGTGGCTATGAGTGGCATGTCACTGATCGCTGTTCCCGATGACAGGGAACAGACGACCAGTGACATGTCACTAGGAAGAATGCAGGAATATTGTGTTTACACTGACATCTCCCTGTTCTTCAGCTCTGTGACTCGATCGGGGGACACCGGCGGACATCTAGTCCACGGATCCAGTGGGCAGGGCCCCCCAGGGGGCGCGCCAGTGCACATGTGCCAAGT
This sequence comes from Rana temporaria, assembly GCF_905171775.1. NCBI lineage: Eukaryota > Metazoa > Chordata > Amphibia > Anura > Ranidae > Rana > Rana temporaria. The sequence continues at coordinate 122,059,131 of NC_053490.1, read as the reverse complement.
GATGTACAGGTACATTGCCTGGCCTGCAGCTGTCCCCCCTGCCTGCAGTAAAAGTACTGTGGGCAGGCAGAGTGGTTAAAAGAATTAGTCTGTTCCACATTTTATGAATATTATCAGTGTACTGCCACTTTCACTGTTTAAAGTGTTCAAAGCCCATTATACCCTTAAAAACCACCAATAACCACCTTAAAGTGTTAGTTCCCCTTTACAGAAAATCTATAAAGGTTCTGGCTGCTGTGTGAGCCAATGAAGAACTAGAGACATAGGAGAGCCACTGCTCTCAAGTTCCCTGCTGGAGCAAAATGGGGCTTAGGTAAGGGATGGGGGCGTGCTACACCCACAGGGCCGGATTCAGATACTTTGGAGTATCTTTATGTGCGGCATAACATATCTCAGATACGCTACGCGGCGTAGCGTATGTGTGTCGGCGTAAGCCCGCCTAATTCAAATGTGGATGATGTGGGCGTGTTTTATGTATATTAACTGTGACCCTGCGTATTTGACGTTTTTTACGAACGGTGCATGCAAATCGTCAACGCTTTAGACGTGAACGTAACTTACGTACAGCCCTATTCGCGAACGACTTACGCAAACGACGTAAAATTTTAAAAACTCGACGCGGGAACGACGTCCATACTTAACATTAGCTACGCCTCATATAGCAGGGGTAACTTTACGCCGGAAAAAGCCTAACGTAAACGACGTAAAAAAATGCGCCGGCCGGACGTATGTTTCTGAATCGGCGTATCTAGCTCATTTGCATATTCCTTGTGTAAATATACGGAAGTGCCACCTAGCGGCCAGCATAAATATGCAGCCTAAGATACGACGGTGTAAGACACTTACACCGGTCGGATCTTGGGGAAATCTATGCGTAACTGATTCTATGAATCAGTCGCATAGATACGACGCCGCACACTCAGAGATACGACGGCGTATCCGGAGATACGCCTTCGTATCTCCTTTCTGAATCTGGCCGAGAGTGTTTTCTTCCTTAATGTATAAAATGTCTTTAGAACCACTTAAAGATCAGGGCTCTTTGGGGGGCAAACTATCACTTCCAGGACTCCTTGTTCTTCTTTACGCTGAAGATAGTTTCTTAATGACATTGGTTGTATGTTTGGGGTCGTTGTCCTGCTGCAGAATGTGGGGCCAATCACACTCCTCCTTGATGATCTGGCAGGATGGATAAGTATGCTTTGAAATCTTTGCCCAGGAGAGACCTTGCTGATGCAGTATAACTACTTACCTGCTATGTACATTGGTTTTGCACAGAGTAGCCCTGATCCATCTTTTCTCAGGTCCCTTGCCGGTGCTCTGGGCCCCTTCCCCCTGCTGAGTTCCCCATAGAAAGCCGCTTGCTGGAGCCAATCACTCCTGCTTCTGCATCTCAGCCAATCAGGTGTGGAGAGACCTGGAAGAGCCTCAGATCTCGTGCACATCGCTGGTGGAGATCGGGTTTAGGTAAGTATTAGGGGGCTGAGGGGAGAGCTGCAGACTAAAGTTTTTTTTTTTACCTTTACAATCACTTTAATGCATTCTATGTGATGTTTATTAGAGCAGCAACTCTCCCAGGTCTCTCTCTCTCCTCATTGGCTCACACAGGACATTATCAATCAAAGCCAGTGAGCCAATGAGGAGAGAGCAGGGGGCGGGGCTGAGCCACACTCTGTGTGTGAATGGACATTGCTCATTAGCAGGAGCACAGCTCAGGAGTGAGCCTGCTTGAGTACCCCCATTGCAAGAGGTTTGCTATTGCTGGAACTTAGCAGGGGGGAGCAGCCAGGACCATCGTCTGAGAACCCAAAAAGAAGAGGAAAAATTGCACAGAGCAGGTATAACAAAATTTATATTTAATACAAAACACAATGTTACAACCTTTACAATGACTTTAAGCCTCCTAATCATTTTAAGCCTGTTTTTATTTAAATTAATGACTGTGTTTATTACGAAATTGATAATCATTACCCCCTGCTTGATATGATTGGGTAATCATACGCCTGGATGTATTCCTACAAAATCCCTGACTTTGTGCAAGTGTACAAAGGGCTAGATTCAGGTAGAGCCGTGCATTTTTACGGCGGCGCATCGTATCGTATTTACGCTACGCCGCCGTAAGTCAGAGAGGCAAGTGCTGTATTCACAAAGCACTTGCCTCCTAAGTTACGGCGGCGTAGCGTAAATGGGGCCGGCGTAAGCGCGCCTAATTCAAATGAGGATGAGGGGGCGTGTTTTATGCTAATTATTGGTGACCCGACGTGATTGACGTTTTTCCCGAACGGTGAATGCACCGTCCGTGGAATTTCCCAGTGTGCATTGCTCCAAAGTACGCCGCAAGGACGTCATTGGTTTCGACGTGAACGTAAATTACGTCCAGCCCCATTCACGGACGAGTTACGTAAACAACGTAAAATTTTCAAATTTTGACACGGGAACGACGTCCATACTTAACATTGCGTGCGCCTCCTAATAGCAGGAGTAACCTTACGCCGGAAAAGCCTAACGTAAATGACGTAAAAAAAAATACCGCCGGGCGTACGTACATTTGTGATTCGGCGTATCTAGGTAATTTGCATATTCCACGCCGAAAACTACGGAAGCGCCACTTAGCGGCCAGCGTAAATATGCAACTAAGATACGACGGCGTAAGAGACTTACGCCGCTCGTATCTTAGCCTAATTTAAGCGTATCTGGTTTTCAGAATACGCTTAAATTTACGACGGCGTATATTCAGAGTAACGACGGCGTATCTACTGATACGCTGACGTAACTCTCTCTGAATCTAGCCCAAAGTGTGCAAGTGTAAGAATTGATGCTGGTTTGAAGCCAAAGAGGAGTTACAACAACTAATTATTTGATTTAGATGTTTCTTCTGTTTGTATTTTGTAAATGAATACAAATAAACAATTAAAATATATATTTGTAAAAGTATTCTTACTTTACAGCAATTGTTCACACATGCCTAAAACTTTTGCACAATACTCTATGGCCCAGATTCACAAAGGAGATACGATGGCGTTTCTCCTGATACGCCGTCGTATCTCTGTTTCTATCTATGCGACTGATTCATAGAACCAGTTACGCATAGATATCCATAAGATCCGACAGGTGTAATTGTTTTACACTGTCGGATCTAAGGATGCAGTACCGCGGCCGCCGCTGGGGGGAGTTCGCGTCGTAAACCAGCGTCGGGTATGCAAATTAGGAGTTACGGCGATCCACGACGGATTTTCGCGTTCGCTACGTCGCCGCTAGTCTAGTTTTCCGTAGCAAAGTTAGTCGTCGTTTTGGGTGCCCTAACTTTAGTCAGCAAGCGTATTGCTGTCTAAAGTATGGCCGTCGTTCCCGCTTCGAAATTTAAAAATGAACGTCGTTTGCGTAAGCCGTCCGGGAATACGGAATTACGCTACGCGTGTCGCCGTTTGAAAAAATGACGTCGCTGCGCGCAAAGCACGACGGGAATTGCGAAACGGAGCATGCGCAGTAGGTCCGGCGCGGGAGCGCGCCTAATTTAAATGGCACATGCCCATTTGAATTGGCCCGCCTTGCGCCGGACGTATTTGTGATACACCGCCGCAAGTTTCCAGGTAAGTGCTTTGTGGATCGGGCACTAAAACTGGAAACTTGCGGCGGTGTATCGTAAACGGGTTACGTTACACGGCCGCAAATGTATGTGAATCTGGCCCTATATATTTAGTGTTATGTGTCCTGCACCACGTACACAGGGTCTGTAGTTTTACCTGTTTCATTGTACATATAGTTATAAACGCTCACAATTCACTTCTTGTTAACAGCGGAAATCTAGGAAATTACCTTTAATCTATGAGTCAGCTTTAAAATTATTTTTGGATTATGTAGAAAGAAAATAACTTCATGAAAATAAACAGGAAAACATGTATTACATTTTCTGTGATAAGTGAAACAATTGTAATTTTAGTTCTGGAGAAATATAATTTTTATTTTGGAAAGGGTGGAGTATATAATTTCTTATTGTTTTTTGACCACATGGGCTGTTTTTTTTTTTTAACAACATAAATATACCAGAGCAGTAAATAATCATTAAGGAAATAAATTAAAGCAGAGTTCCAGTCATTTTTGTGTTTATTAAAAGTCAGCAGCTACAAAAAAAGTAGCTGCTGACTTTTAATAAACAGCCCCTCATCTGTCCCGCGATGCTCTCACCCACGCTGTGTTGTCCATGTGTCCTCCCTCGGTGGAGCCGACATCTCTACTATGGGTACCCGACTGTGACAGCTTTCGGTTTCGTAGCTGGGTGCCCACTGTGCATGCCCGAGCGGTGCTGCGCTCCGTGACTGGTCCCAAAGTCTTCGAAGACTTCGAGTGGGAGAGCTTCTGCTTCAACACGCCTAGGCTGAACAGAACAGACGTGGGAGCAGGTACCTGTCAAATTCAGGTACCTGTTCCCCCCACCCCTCCCCAAAAACAGGAGTCGCTGAGGAGGCCTTAAAGCGGAAGTTCCACTTTTGGGTGGAACTCCACTTTAAGTTGTGAATTGAAAATCTGTGAAATTACTTGAAGACTGTAGTCCACATACGGTCACCATCAAATGTAACACAATTTGAGCAGTTCTGTAAAGAAAAGTGGAAAAATATTGCAAAGTCTAGCGACATATCCCAACAGACAAAATACATGACATGGGGGGGGGGGGGGTCCATATTTGTCAAGATCTAATGGAGATTGTACAATCAGATCGTATTGTGTATGGTAAGACTAAAGCCCTATACACATTATTAGATTTTCTGCTGATTTTTGTCTTCACATTTACCAAAACCATGTAGTGCAAATGCCTGCCCGATTGCATACAAATTGAAACTCTTATGCCTCGTACACACGATCGGAATTTCCGATGAAAAAAGTCAGACGGAATTTTTTCATCGGATATTCCGATCGTGTGTGTGCCCCATCAGAGTTTTTCCTTCGGATATTCCGACAGGACTTAGAAAGAGAACATGTTCTCTTTTTTTCAGACGGAAAAAAATGGGAAATCGGAAATTCCGTTTGTCTGTACGGAACTCCGACGGAGAAAAAAAACATGCATGCTCAGAATCAAGTCTACGCATGCTCGGAATGAAGCACCCATCAAATGCAGCCTACCAGCACCCATCAAATGCAGCCTCCCCAGTGCCCATCAATGCAGCCTCACCAGCGCCCATCAATTCAGCCTCACCAGCGCCCATCAATGCAGCCTCACCAGTGCCCATCAATGCAGCCTATTAGTGTCCATCAATGAATGTTTGCTTGCTTCCATTCATTCGGGAGTTGGGACACAGACATAGTCCTCCACCTCCAGTGCACTTCTGACACTATGTACAAATGGAGCAGCGGCTGCCTGCTGATGCTGAGACTTAGTTGGTTGTTGCAGAGAGAAGAGAGTAGGAACACCAGTGACCGGGATCCCCTAGGTAGCAGTGTGCCCTAGGCAGCTGCCTAGTTTGTCTAGTGGTAGCACCGGCCCTGAATGTAGTTGTGAGCCTTTGGGTAATTCAGCACAATTGGTCATTACATGGGTACAAGGCTCTGAATATTACCTGTAAAATTAGAATCATCTGGTTTGCAATGTGTGATATCCCACGGGTGTTATGTTAACTATGTAAAATCTCTTTTACACAACACAGTATTTCACATTAATAAAGTTAAACTCCTTGGGAATTTTTTTTTTTTTTTTTTTAGTTTTTCGGAATACTGGATTACTGGAAGCAAGGCAATAGATAAGAGCAGAGTGCCGAAATACCGAATAGGCAAAAACCTATGGGCTCCTAAAGGGTCCCGTGACAATGGATTAAAATAATGATTTGATCTGGAAAGAAATTTACAATGAAGCTTTCTTTAAATATTTACAAAAGAAAGAAAAAATGAATCAACTCGAAGAAATAAAATCTTTACATTAAAGAAAATACTGTATTACAGTAATGTACCGAAATAACGGCTTAAATTACATAAACCATAGATATCAAGTTCACATTACAGTTTGTCTCCTAAAGGTTCATCTGCTTTCAGCTGTCAGCTGTAAACATTTTGGAGCACCTATGTACGTGTAATGTACAGTAGTGATGGTCATCTCCATCTAGTGGTTGATGTGCTTACTACAGTACCTGCTGCCGATATTGTGTCAATCTCACCTCTGCTAGCGGCTAGATTGACACTCGCGATCCCCGTCGCCGGAAGCGAGCGCCAAGCTATGTCGCTCATCCCGCTCGACAGAAAAAGTTATTGTCGGAAATTCCGATCGTCTGTATGCAATTCTGACGCGCAAGAAAACACGCATCAAGTCGACGCATGCTCGGAAGCATTGAACTTCATTTTTCTCGGCTCGTCGTAGTGTTGTACGTCACTGCGTTCTTAAAGGTCAGAATTTTGTGTGACCGTGTGTATGCAACTCAAGGTTGAGTCAAAATTCCATCAGAAAAAAATCCACGTTTTGCTTGTCAGGATTTCCGATCATGTGTACGCAGCATTATAGGTCGTCCATTGAAAAATCCATAAAAGAGCCCAAAAAATCCAGATTAGTATATGTTATATTTTTCATAATTGAAACACCACTGGATATCTCATCCAATATGGTAAACCCCATGGGACTGCATGCAGCCCACACCCCAAAACATTAAACCGTGTTATTTATAAATTTAATTAATTCCCCAAAAATACAACCTAAAAAAGAAAAAAACACACGGAACAACCTATTGGCATAAATAATGGCCGTGGCCCTTTATTGGTTTGCAATAAATTATAAAATATTTCAAAATTCTTTTTATTCAATCATAAATATTCCAGTATATTCCATATATTCCATATATTCCAGTATAATTAAATCTATCTAGAAGCTATCTAGAAGCTCAGTTAGATGCTCTCTGGACATTACCCATGATTAAGTCACGTGGCAAGTGACGCAACGCGTGGGGGAGGAGTCTGCTGTACGAGATCTGTCGGAAGTTCCCGAGTGAGGACCTCTACACTTTTCGTTACTGAGTGGCTTGATTCAAAGACGGGGAGAGCGTGAGTGGATCGGCGCATAGCATTGGCAGCGGTATTGTCGTGTCTGGCTGTATTACACTATTGTGTTTCCCCTTTTCTTACATGTCCCACACCTGCTGTGGTGTATTGAGGAGGGGGGCTGAAGCCTGTTTTTTGCACCATCACTAATGACCAAGGCTGTGTCGTTGGAGCTACTGAAGTGATTTGAAGCTGAGTATGAGGCACCTGTTTCACAGAACTGTTGTATCCAGTGACACTCTCACGCTGCTGCTAATCAACATTGTTTAACCCTTAATTTTCCATCTAAGCTTACTAGAACCTTCCACGGCTTATGATTGGTTAAAAAATTCCCCTCATAACTCTTAAAGTGACAGTAACCTAAGACACTATATTATATTACCTCACAATAACTATGACTTTTTTTGAGCTGGAAGGAGGCAGGGCAGCATCAAGCCCACGAAGGCGGGCCCAAAAAACTGTTCACTCCTTTAACATTCTGTGTCATTAAGAAAAGGTGAAAAATTATTTTGCTACACCATAATTAATATGTGGACCCTTTATTGATATTGTATTGTTAAACTGAGTGAATGTGTATATGTTTATCTACATTACTTTGAATATTTAAAAACTTTAACAAAACATATCAAACAAGAAAGATCACGTCCCCTTCATCCTTCCCTGCCAGTCACAGCTATGCTGTATGGCAGAGGTGTGTAAATCTGAGTGCTGGATGGACAGAAACACATATCTTTTGGCAGGCAACAACAAATGTATATGTATATCATTGGTGTATTTAGCTGTTTACCTGGAGTTGATATTTAAAGTGGAGGTTCCATCAAAAAAACAATTTTGCTTTAAACTCTAGCTTACGACTAAAAAAGAAAAAAAAAAAAGAAACATGTTTTTTTTACTCATCTGGAAATGCCTGTTGCTATGCGGTCCCACGAAATCTGCCTTTGAATCCACCTAGGATTCTGACATCATCTCCCTCTAATGCTCCTGGGAAATGTGTGTCATCATTTCCCAGGATGCAGTGCGCTGTCCAATTATCACTCCCCATCCAAGACTTCCAGGAAGTAAGTGCTTGTAGGATTCACAATGCCCACAAGCAAAATGACAACGGTGTAGATATAGTTTTATAAACTATCTTTTTTGAATATCTATGCGGATCGGCGGCGGATTGTAAAATAGTAAGTGACCAGATTTATATTATAAAAACGCAGGATGAAAGGACATACATTTAAAAAATGCTAATTGTGGTTGGAACTCCGCTTTAACTTGTCACTTGCAGTAATGCTTAGATAAAAAATCAGGTGCCCTGGGCTGGTTGGATAAATTCCCTATGTGTACACTGACTTTCAGTTTTGATTGAAGTGTGCTCTCATTTTTCTTTCTTTTGACACAAGTGATTTCCAATAGAATGTTATTCATTAGATTCTCTGTTTATTATCAGAGAAAAGCACAGAACAATGGGAATGGGACCACGTTGGCCTAGGCGAGCAGTGAACACAATGATATCCCTGGCTGAAGGAAGAAGGTACACAATGCTTTAGCACTTAGTATTGTTGCTTTAAGGGTGAAATGAAGGTTGGCTGGTGTGCATAAATTTCCACATGCCAGTGTCGCTGTGTCGCTGTGTCATGTATAAACACATTAATGTACATTTTCAAAAGCCACAGACATGCCAACAGGCCCATTTGTTTTATCTCTTCACTGTAACATTTCACAAGTATTCATTTCTACATCATGCATGGTGTTTGAACACAGAACAACAGAAAACACCACATTCAATGTACATTTATAAACTTGAGCCTATCTTTCCACTTAGAAATTGGTCACACAATTGGTTGCTGTTAATTGTACAGTCCAATTAATGTAGAAGACAAAATGATTTATTTGTGTTGGATAGATAAAGTAACGTTTTATGGCTGTCTGTAGGGAAATGTGAATTGAACCCCGATGATAGGCTGCACTGATAGGCACTGATAGGATGGTACTGATTGGCACTGATAGGTGGCACTGATGGGCACCGATAGGTGGCACTAATGGGTGGCATTAATGGGTGGCACTGAAGGACACTGATAGACGGCACTTATAGGTTTCACTGATGGGCACTGATGATAATTGATGGGTGGCACTGATGGGCACTGGTAGGTGACACTGAAAGGCAGCACTGATCAGTGGCACTGATGATGAGGCACTGATGGGCATTGATTGGCAGCACTGGTAGACATTGATAGGTGGCACTGTTGGGCAAAGGTAGGTGGCACTGTGTGCACTGGTAGGTGGCACTGTGGGCACTGGTAGGTTGCACTGGTGAGTACTGCTAGGGGGGCAATGGCAGGTGGCCCTGGTGGGCACAGATGAGGCAGCCGCGGCTTTCTGTGTAAGGGACCGATGTACCTCTGACAGAATCTGGGGAATTACCAATCTTCTGTTTACATCATGTTATCAGGTGTCATTGGCTGACAGCTGCTCACGTGGTAAGGGACCAGGGTCGGCCTCTTACTCTGATCTGTGATCATCTCGGTGATTACAGAGCACACCGCATATGCCCCACAGGGGGTGCAAAGGCAGCTCATGCACGGGAACGGGAGGATATCATATGACAGCCTCCCTGGTAATTAAGGCCTGTGATGTACCAGTCATTCGGCTATAGCACTGACGGGAGGAGGTTAAACATGCAAATCTGAGGATGGACACACCTCCATCCTCCTTTCGTGTCCTGGAGATGCAACAGGTAGGGTCGGAAATCCGTTTAAAAGGGAGTAGAAATCCACCCTCACTTTCACGGGAAAAGGTGTTCACATTGGAAGATTAACCTTCCATATTTGTTGGGAACACAGAACACAAAAAACTGACAAAAAAACTGATAGAGACTCTAACCTTTCCATATTCTATTAAAACAATAAAAAAAGTTATGGTTTTAAATAAACTCCCCACTGAAAATTTGTTTCTGAGGTTTATGTGGGGTAATAATTTTTCTTAAACATGTGGTTAATCTTTAGGGCCCGTTTCCACTGTTGTGATGTTAGCATATGTGTTATTGTGTTTTGTGTTAAAGAAGCCTATTCATTTGAGCCGGCTGCTCAATGCAACAAATTGCAACAAAAAAAGGTGCATTCTGCATTTTTGCGAGCGCAGTGCACTACAATGCACTTCAGGGTGTTGCTGCTCTGCGCGCTGAGAATGTGCGCTGTACATTGTGCAAAGTAAATCTTCCTGACAAAGGCAATACACTGAAATGTGTCAGATGTTGATGTTGTCAAGCACACACATGGCTGGCTAAGGAGGTTTACTGGCATTTTTTGATTGTGGTTGGTGAGGATTTAAACTTTTCCTGCCATACATGGTATCTATCTGGTGGCCACTCAGCAGAGAGTCAATGCTCGTGAGAGTTTAGTGCTACTTAAAGCGGGAGTTCACCCATAAAAAATGTTTTACCCTTAGATTGATGCTCATTTTGTCTAGGGGAATCGGCTAGTTGTTTTAAAATCGAAGCTATACTTACTGTTGTAGAGAGCGATCTTCTCCGCCGCTTCCGGGTATGGTCTTCGTGACTGGGCGTTCCTATTTTGATTGACAGTCTTCCGACAGGCTTCCGACGGTCGCATCCATCGCGTCACGAGTAGCCGAAAGAAGCCGAACGTCGGTGCGGCTCTATACTGCGCACCGACGTTCGGCTACTTTTGGAAAATCGTGACGCGATGGATGCGACCATCAGAAGCCTGTCGGAAGACTGTCAATCAAAATAGGAACGCCCAGTCCCGCAGCCCATACCCAGAAGCGGCGGAGAAGATCGCTCTCTACAACGGTAAGTACAGCTTCGATTTTAAAACAAATAGCCGATTCCCCTAGACAAAATGAGCAGGAATCTAAGGGTAAAAAGTGGTATTTCCGGGTGAACCTCCACTTTAAGCATTTGTTTTCTTATGGTTTTTATATATTTTTTTAAAACATTACTACTCTATGGGGTACCTGATCTTATGAGCTAAGGCTGGGTTCACACTACGGTTTTCCCGTCCGTCAGCCGCATACGATTTATATGAAAAACCGTATGCGGCTGAAACGGACGGGAACGTATGGAACCGCACACATGTGCGTTTTCCATTGACACTAATGTTAAAGGAAAACGTATGCGTTTGCCATACTGTTTTAAAAACGACCGCAAAACCGTGGTTGAACACGGTTTTGCGGACGTTTAAAAAACGTTTTGCCAGCAAATCGTACGCACCCGGATGCATCTGAGTGCATACGATTTGCAATGCATTCTCTATCTATACGTTTTCCCGTCCGGGCCCGTACGTTTTCAATACTGAAATCGTATGCGGCTGACGGACGGGAAAACCGTAGTGTGAACCCAGCCTAAGATGAATTAATCAGTTTTGAGATACTAAACTTCTGTGACGTGTATAGTTGACACAACCAGTTGGAGTATATATTACACCAGATGCGCTATTTGATCTTCCGATAATGTCATAATATTTGGTTAGTGTGATTCCATAAATTGGCAGCACATGTGGTGCACAGGCCAACACACATTTTTGCTGAATTGAATGTTACACCTATTCCTGTGCATATTTGACACGTTGATTCCAAAAATTGCACCAATTATTCCCTATCAGCTCTAGTTTTTGATATACAGCAATAATACCATATACCACTCTTCACTCTGGTCGCCCATCAAAAATCCAGGATATAAATGTAGCAAAATATGTTGGGATGATCCGTGCAGCACTTTCGTGAAGTAGCCATAACCTCTACAGTGCTCAAATGGCAAAAATGAAACAATACGATTGGCAATATATACACACCTCCTATATGATTATAACAATAATACAGTTAATAACTTACACCAGGGGTGGCAAACACAAGGCTCGCGAGACCTTGCCATGTGGCCCGCGCAACGGGCCGTCCGTTGCCTCTAGTGATGCAACGGATCGTGACCGATCCGTGATCCGCGGAGCGCACCGCTGCCTCGGTCTTTAAAAAGGCCGCGGCTTCGGCCTAGCTCCGGAGCGGTCGGCCATCTTGGTACACCCGGCTCCTATGATGGACGTCCTGGAGATCCAATCACAGGACCGCGGGACGTGTGACGTCCATCATAGGCGCCGCAGACTCCAGAAGGTAGCAATTACAAGCCTCCTCGACACCATGCACTAGGGAGCAGAATATGACAACACTAGTGCATGGGCGGGCGGCTCTCCTCTCCTCTCCTCCCCTCCTTTCTGGCTGGCTGGCTGCTGTGACACATGTCAGGTAGGTCCATGTTACATGTATGTCAGGTAGGTGAAGTCATTTAGCTGGATTCAGAAAGCCTGTCCTAACTTTGCGGCGGCGTAGTGTATCTTGTTTATACTATGCCGCCGTAAGTTAGCGAGGCAAGTACATGTACGGCGTAGCGTAAATCGGGCGGGCGTAATGGCGCCTAATTCAAATTTAGCTGAGGGGGCGTGTTTTATGGTAATGGGGGGTGACCTTACGTGATTGACGTATTTTAAGAGCGGCGCATGCGCCGTCCGCCTACATATCCCAGTGTGCATTGCGGCAAAGTACGCCGCACGGTCCTATTGGTTTCGACATGGACATAAATGACGTAAATCCCTATTCACGGACGACTTACGCAAACAACGTAAAATTTTCGATTTTCGACGCGGGAACGACGGCCATATATAACATTACTATTCCAGCTATTTGATGGAATAACTTTAGGCCTGATAATGCGTTACGTAAATGGCGTATCTGTACTGCGTCGGCCGGGCGTACGTTCGTGAATAGGTGTATCTAGTGATTTACATATTCTACGCTGACCGCAATGGAAGCGCCACCTAGCGGTCAGCCTAAATATTGCACCCTAAGATAGGACGGCGCAAGCCGTCGTATCTTAGATAGGTTTAAGTGTATCTCTGTTTGAGAATACACTTAAACTTAGGACAGCGCAAATTCCGAGTTATTTATAAAGAAAGGAGTTCATGGATCCATAATGCATGAGCATGACCACATCCCTGGTATGTACAAGAAAAAGAGAGAAATACCCCCACAAAAAAGGACTTTAAAGACCAAACTCAAAATTACCAAAAAAGTTTAATAAATAGACCAGACAAGATACGGTTGATGCTTGTTGACAAATAAACCTTAATGGTCAAGGTAAATGTACACAACAGCAGTTGCAAAATTGTATGCAGATAGACAACACCAGGGATGAAAGTGCACCAAGTGTCAAAAGAAGAAGAGAAGGGTTTTTTTTTTACAACACAAACAGTGTATTATACAACATGTAATTTAAAAACACTCTCCAAGGGACGGTGGAGGATGTCCGACGCGTTTCTGGTCTTATGGGGAAGCAGAAGACCATCATCAGGGGCCAGAGAGATGTATGGTGTATAGGTTCTCAATCGTTGGTATACAAATAGAGTAATCCCTTGATGGTATGGCAATGGTATATGGGCTCAGAGTAAATCCCCTCTTGAAAATGGAACTGTGCGTATCCAGGAGCAACCGGAGGTCCCAATGCGGGGGGGTCCTTATTTGCAAAAACCCCTAAAAACCTTTGGAGTTTGCTCAGGTGAATCCGATTTGGATGAGGGGAGGGGAACAGTTGCTGGAGGTGGATACAGGAGCAGCCCAATGGTGTTAATCCCAAGTGTAGATACGCCCGAGTTAGGTCGGCATATCTACTGATACGCCGGCCTAACTCCTACTGAATCCAGCTAATTGTCCATGTATGTCAGGTAGGTGAGGTCCATGTATGTCAGGTAGGTGAGGCCAGTGTATGTCGGGTAGGTGAAGTCAGTGTATGTCAGGTAGGTCCATGTATGTCAGGTAGCCCATCCCATCCTATCCCACCCCACTATACCCCATCCCATCTCATCCTACCCCACCCCCATCCCATCCTACCCCATCCCATCCCACTCCATATCCCATCCCACTCCACCCCCACCCCATGCCATCCTATACCACCCCATCCCATCCTACGGCACCCCATCCCATCCACCCCCATCCCATCCTACCCCATTCCACCCCACTCCACCCCACCCCATCCCATCTCATCCCACCCCATCCCATCTCATCCTACCCCACCCCATCCCATCCCAGGGTGGATGGAAGGAGAGTGGAGGGTGCAGCGGTCAGATATTGCACACGGTCCATAGCATACTCCTGTATCCTGCATTTCGTACGCAGCAAACTCCTGAATCCTGCGCTCCATAAAACCAGTAATAAACAAATGCAGTGACAATTATTTATGATAAAAGTGGACACGTCTTACAGATACAACCGGCCCTTTGAGGGCAACCATACTGCTAATGCGGCCCCCGATGAATTTGAGTTTGCCACCCCTGACTTACACTTTACAATTCAATGTTTCCAATATACAATTACAGTTGGAAGTACATAAACACTCTCACTGTATGTGCTAACTTGTATGAAAAAACACAAACTAGGTAACAGAAGAACAAGTTGATCAGCAAGATCTTTTCAAAAACTGATATATAAATTCAACCATATTTAAGAAACTAGAGCTGATGCAGTCTAGCACAGTGTTTCTCTACTCCTGTCCCCAAGGCACCCAACAGGTCATGTTTTCAGGCTTTCCATCATTTTTCACAGGTGATTTGCTCAGTTGCACTGTCTTAGTAATTAGTAATTACCACAACTGTTTCATCCGAGGGAAATCCTGAAAACATGACCTGTTGGGGTACCTTGAGTACTGGAGTTGAAAAAAACTTGTCTAGCTAATGCAATTGTCTGAATCAGCACCCCAAATAACCCAAAGAACAGGTCTAAAAAGCAAAGCACCATAATCGATATAGCTGTCACGTGACCCAACCTTTTACCAGCTCACCTACAGGGAAACATCTGTGGGAGGAGCTTCTAGCTTCTGCCAGTCACATGTTCAAAAAATACTTAATAACCTTGGAAATACAAAGAATTTTTTTTTGTGCAAAAACATGGTGTGGGCTGTCTAAGGGGAGGTTCTGCCAATCACAGCCTGTTTCACACCCCTCCAGCCTGTACCTATTTTTTGAATGTGCTTAGAATTACAAGAAGGTGATACCTCCATCAATCAATATGTAATATCCCGCCCCTGTTGTGTTTAGCTGTTTAGTGGGCATAGAGGAGGGAGGGAGTGGGCTTTATCTCCGGGGTGTATACACCCATGTGTGTGACTCTATAGTCACGTAGGCTCCACAGATAAGAAAAAGGAGGAAATTACCAGATTAGAAGGGAATTGAAACTGGGGCATGTTCAGTAGATGTGGCAACAACTGATCTACACAATCTCAGGCTGCAGTGGGGACACAGACAAGGAGAAGGGGAAGTGAACAGCAGTATCAACCAGTTTTTTTGCAGAATATTGCAAACTAATCCCATAGTGACTAAGGTGTCTGTTTATGAAGCAGTGATCAGCGGTGATCCCAAGGATTGCCACTGATCACAGTCCATAAATGTCAGGAACCATGAATCAGACTGAGGCAGAAGTACAGTTAAATCACTCTTGTTTAATAATAAAAATAAAAAGGTAAACAGAGTAAGCGTAGTCAAAACATGCCAAAGTTCAGTAACCGGATGGGGTAGTTGGCCAAGCCAATGTCCAAGAGCCAGTGATAAAGGTAGTAGTACAGCAAGCAGGATCTGTAGACAGAGGGAACGTAGTCAAGCAGGTCTTCAACAGGAATGCAGGAGAAAGTCTCTTGTGATGTTAACACAGGCGAAGGCGAAGAGCAAATGAACGGGAAGGCTTTAAGTAGGCAGAGCTGACAAATAGGATCATCCACAGGTGGATCACTGCGGAGAGATGGGAGCTGGCAATTATCAGACAGCTGAGCTGCCAGCACAGAGAAGGAAGGGCTGAACCTAGCCCTGACAGTACCCCCTTCTCAACGACCCCTTCCCCTCGGAGGACCCCCGGGCTTGAGAGGAAAACTTCTATGGAAATCACGGAGGAGGACAGGGGCATGTATGTCCGAGGATAGGACCAAGAGCGTTCCTTCGGGCCGCAGCCCCTCCAATGCACCAGGTACTATATGCACCCACGGAACCTACGGGAGTCAACAATGGAATGTACTTCATATTCCCCATGGTTCTCAACCTGTATAGGGTGAGGACGTGGCACCAAAGTGGTAAAACGGTTGCAGACCAAAGGTTTCAATAAGGAGACATGAAACACATTAGAGATACACATACTGGAAGGAAGGTCCAACGCGTAAGCCACTGGGTTTATCCTGCGAAGGATACGGAAAGGCCCAATAAACCAAGGTGCGAACTTCAGAGAAGGAACACGAAGTCGGAGGTTGCGAGATGACAGCCAGACCCTGTCCCCGACCTAGTAGGAAGGCACAGGCAGGCGTCTGCTGTCAGCATGGAGTCTGTACCTCTCGTTAGCCTGTCGCAAAGTCTCCTGGACTCTTACCCAAGTGGAACGAAGATCCACGGAGATGTTCCTCTAACGCAGGAATACTCTGGGGAACAAACGAGCCAGGCAACATGGAAGGTTGGAAACCATAGTTTGCCAAAAACGGGGACAAATTGGAAGCAGAATACAGAGCGCTATTGTGAGCAAACTCCGCCCAAGGTAAGAGGTCTGACCAGTTGTTGTGATGGTCAGAAATATAGCAACGCAGGAATTGCTCCAAGGATTGATTGGCTCGTTCTGCAGACTGCAGGTGATACGCAGAGGAGAAAGCAAGCTGAATTCCCAACTGTGCACAAAAGACTCGCCAGAACCGGGACACAAACTGACTTCCCCTGTCAGAGACAATGACCTTGTAAGTGAAAGATCTCCCGAGCAAAGATGGAAGCCAGTTCTTTAGATGTAGGCAACTACTTAAGTGGAATACAGTGAGACATTTTCGAGAACCGGTCTGCCACCATAAGAATAACTGTGTTACCTTGGAAGTTGGGTAACTCCACAATGAAATCCATAGACAGGTGGATCCAGGGCCTCTCTCCATTGGGTATGGGTTGTAGGAGGCCCACTGGAAGGTGTCGTGGAGTCTTACTCTGAGCACACACGGGACAGGCAGCTACGAAGGCCGTTACATCAGCACATAGACTAGGCCACCAGCATTGTTGGGAAATGGCCCAAACAAGTTGATTCTTCCCAGGGTGGCCAGCAGCCTTGGGAGAATGGTAAGTCTGGAGCACAGCAGTACGGAGAGTCTCAGGAACAAAGCAGCGGTTACAAGGTTTCTCAGGAGGGGCATCGACCTGAGCAGCGAGAATTTTGACTCCCAAAGGAGAAGTGAGACTGGTGAGAACCGTAGCCAGAATACGATCAGAAGGAAAATTGTCGTGCCAAGGTGTCAGCCCTTACATTCTTAGTACTGGGTAAGAATGAGACAATGTAATTACTGTAAATCTGGACAAGAAAAGAGCCCATCATGCCCTTCTGGGAGAGAGGCGCTTAGCCTCAGACAAGAATGTGAGATTTTTATAGTCAGTAAGAATGAGAACAGTGGTACCTTCAAGGAGATGTCTCCATTCCTTCAGGGCTAAAATGATCACCAACAGCTCTCTGTCACCAATCTCGTAATTGCACTCCGCAGGTGACAATTTCTTGTAAAAGTAGCCACACGGATGCATAGCGCTGTCAGAGCTAGGACGTTGAGACAGAAGGGCGCCAACTCCCGTCTCAGAAGCATCAACTTCAAAGATAAAAGGCAACGTAGGATCAGGATGTGCCAACCCAGGAGCAGAAACAAATGCAGCCTTAAGACTCTCAAAAGCCTTAATGGACTCTGGAGACCAACTCTGTGGGTCACCGTCTTTTCTGGGAATATCAGTCAGGGGCTTGACCAGAGACGAGAAGTTACGAACAAACTTCCGATAATAGTTGGAAAAGCCAAGAAATTGCTGCAAAGGATGTAAAACCCCAAGGGTCGAGGCCACTGTGGGATAGCAGAAAGTTTCTCTGGGTCCATCGAAAAACCAGGCGTGGAAATTACATAACCCAGGAATTTGACCTGTTCCCGATGGAATTCACACTTCTCCCGCTTAGAATAGAGATTGTTCTCTCTTAGTTTCTGAAGCACTCGACAGACATCTGTATGGTGGCTCTCCAGGAACTTGAAAAATATGAGGATATCATCGAGATAAACCACCACACATAACTGCAACATATCTTGGAGGACATCGTTAATAAACTCCTGGAAAACTGCCGGAGCATTACAGAGGCCAAAAGGCATTACGAGATACGCATAATGACCAGTTCTGGTATTAAAGGCAGTTTTCCACTCTTCGCCCTCCTTAATCCTCACGAGATTGTATGCCCCCCTCAAATCAAGCTTTGTGAAACCCATTGCTCCCTTGAGGCTGTCAAATAACTCCGTAATAGTTACATACATAGTTACATAGTTAGTCAGGTTGAAAAAAGACACAAGTCCATCCAGTTCAACCACAAAAAAAATAAACAAACAAAATAAAAAAACATAGTACAATCCCATACACCCAAATCCATACCCACAGTTGATCCAGAGGAAGGCAAAAAACCCCAGCAGAGCATGATCCAATTTGCTACAGCAGGGGAAAACATTCCTTCCTGATCCCCAGAGAGGCAATCGGATTTACCCTGGATCAACTTTACCTACAAATCCTATTACTCAGTTATATTATGTACATTTAGGAAAGTATCCGGCCTTTCTTAAAGCAATCTACTGAGCTTGCCAGAACCACTTCTGGAGGTAGTCTGTTCCACATTTTCACAGCCCTTACTGTGAAGAAACCTTTCCGTATTTGAAGATGAAATCTCTTTTCTTCTAGTCGTAAAGAGTGCTCCCTTGTCCTCTGTGTTGACAGTAAAGTGAATTTCTCAACACCAAGTTCACTATATGGACCCCTTATATATTTGTACATGTGGATCATATCCCCCCATGTTCTCCTCTTCTCAAGAGTGAATAAATTCAGTTCCTCTAATCTTTCTTCATAGCTGAGTTCCTCCATGCCTCTTATCAGTTTGGTTGCCCTTCTCTGCACTTTCTCCAGTTCCCCAATATCCTTTTTGAGAACTGGTGCCCAAAACTGAACTGCATATTCCAGATGAGGTCTTACTCAACAGAATCGCATAGGCATTCTTAATGGTGAGACGATTGAGACCCCTTAATGGACTCTGGAGACCAACTCTGTGGGTTACCGTCCTTTCTGGTCATATCAGTCAGGGGCAAGGTCATAGTTCACCACTCTTCTTCTTTGCAAAAAAAAAAACAGCACCAGCAGGAGACGAGGATTTGCGTTTGAAACCTCGAGAGAGTGCGTCTGCAAGATACTCCTCCATGGCCTTATCTTCCAAGACCGACAAAGAGTAAAACTGGCCACGAGGGGATATGGCACCAGGTTGAAGGTCACTTGCGCAATCATACGACCGGAGTGGAGGCAACGTACCAGCTTGACCTTTGTCAAAGACATCACTAAAATCGTTGTACTCTTTTGGCAGGGAGGAGAGTGAAGCGGTGCACAGGTCTCTGCAAGGTTGTACTCCTTCGGCAGGGAGGAGAGTGAAGAGGTGCACAGGTCAATGCAAGGTCTCAGTTCACCACTCTTCTTCTTTACAAAAAAGAAACCAACACCAGCAGGAGACGAGGATTTGCGGATGAAACCTCGACCGGAGTGGAGGCAACGCTTGACCTTTGTCAAAGACATCGCTAAAATCGCTAAAATCGTTGTACTCCTTCGGCAGGGAGGAGAGTGAAGACCTTGGCTACCTTCTGGAAGCATCTCTTACTGCATTGTGGAGACCAGGACAGAACCTCAGCATGGAGCCAATCAAAAGAGGGGTTGTGCCTCTGTAACCAAGGATAACCATAAACCAGAGGAAACTGAGGTGAGGAAATAACTTGGAATTGGATTATCTCATGGTGAAGAGCTGCAGAGGAGTCGAGTGCTTCGATACAAAGGCAGCATCAATGAACAGGCCTGGACCCCCCGGAGTTGATTAGAGTCTGTATCTCAACGAACAACTCAGCCCACGACAGTAAATATATATGAAAGGTACTACAGCGCTAATATGATCAAATAAGGAAAAAACAACAACAAAAATAACCAAATGATAAAGCTGCATACATAAAAAAGGTGCTAAACCAGTGAAAAAAATTGGATAAAATAGGATGAATGCGCTAAATCAACCCTTGCTATTGTACAGTACACATCAATAGCTGGATTCAGAGAGATTTTGGCGGGCGTAGCGTGTTATACCTGAAGGGTTCCACAGGTACTGGCACTTTAAGGCTGGCTCCACCCAGCAGTGATGACAAGGGTCAAGGGGCATAGTAGCCATCTTAGAGAGCACATGTAAGAAGCAGATAACCTGTCCTGTTCTGAGATGCATGTTGCAGTGTACAGCCTGTACTGAAATAAACATCCATTGTTCCAGACCAGAGTCTTGTGTCCCTCACAACACTACACCGCCGTAAGTTAGAGCAGCAGGTCCTGTATTCACAAAGAAGTTGTGCTCTAACTTACGGTGGCGTAGTGTAACTGGGCCGGCGTAAGCCCGCCTAATTCAAATGTCTAAGATGTGGGTGTGTTGTATGTAAATTCATTGTGACCCCACGTAAATGACGTTTTTTACTAACGACGCATGCGCCGTCCGTGGACATATCCTGGTGCGCATGCTCCAAATTATGCCGCAAAGACTCATTGGTTTCGACTTGAACGTAGATACAGCTCAGTGCGGCGATCTCCTCATGCCGATGTATTTCCGTTGATCGCGTCACTTAAGCTTCTCCCCCACTAGTATCGTCACTGGTCACGTGACTTAGTCATGGGTAGCCATGTGACACAGACAGCTGAGCTTTTATCTTACCAGCTGCGAGTCTGTGGTCATGGAAACGGAGGATCATATAACACATCTTTGCGGGTATGTTTTAATATAAGGCTGTATAAAACATATTACATGAAAAAACTTACAAGATTAGTATTTAATACAATATGACATAAAAACAACAGCAAAAACTCACAATAAAAAAAACCCTACTGCACGGAAGGAAGTCCTGCTCCCTCCAGTGGCCAGAATAGGTACTGATGGTAGTATAATAGCAATACAATCAGAGCTAAAATGGGCAATACAAACATATTACCCTGTATATGCCTATATATACAACCATACATAATATAAAAAATGTATAAAAACCAAGGAGGGGTAAATACATAATATTAATTAGAAGCAAATTAAATATAAAATATAATTTATAAAAATATATAATTTATATAATTTATAAAAAAAAACATTTGAAATTCATGTTTTAATAATCCGATATGAAACAATTTAGATCAAGATGGAGGGAGCAGGAAATACATCCGCATGAGGAGATCGCTGCACTGAGTTGTATCTACAGGCTGTCTATGTGTAAAGGATTCGTGAGTGTGGTTTCTCTAATCAGTCCACAATCTCTGTTTTTTCTTGGCCATACTACACTATGAGCATTTTCCTTTGTTTTTTTTCTCTCCCCTCTCTATGAGCTGGCGTTCTGAATAAGCAAGTGGCAGTATTGGATTGTGGATGGGAGGTATGGTGAAGTGCTGAGCATATCACAGGTGCTCTCTATCATTAAGTCAGTCTACATCAGGAATATGCAATTAGTGGACCTCCAGCTGTTGCAAAACTACAAGTCCCATCATGCCTCTACCTCTGGGTGTCATGTTTGTGGCTGTCAGAGTCTTGCTATGTCTCATGGGGCTTGTAGTTCTGCAACAGCTGGAGGTCCGCTAATTGCATATACCTGGTCTACATGCTGGAACTGTGAATGGTTAGTTTCTTGCTGCTTTTACCTGGTGTTTTTCACTTCACAGTGTTTGCACTGATGCACAAGTGCACTTTATATATGTTTGTGGACTTTTTGTTTTTGTATTTTGTTTCATTTGAACATCTGAGTGTTTACACATATATATATATATATATATATATATATATATATATATATATATATATATATATATATATATATACACACTTGATGTGTACTGTACAATAGCAAGGGTTGATTTAGCACATTCATCCTATTTCAGCCCACGACAGGGTAACCGAAACCAGGGGCTTATCCTTCTAGGAAACTGGAGACGAAACGTACAGGAGGCCTCCGCAAGCGCTCCTTAAGAGAGAGTCTCTTTCTGAGTCTGGAGTCAGTGAGGATGGCAAATGTGATCAACTTCTCCAGCTCAGTGGGTGTATCTCGGGCTGCTATCTCATCCTTGATGTTTTCCGAGAGACCATGAGAAAAAGCTGCCACGAGGGTCTCATTGTTCCAAGCAACCTCTGCTGCCAGAGTACAGAATTCAATAGTGTAATCGGCAACCGTCCTCGTACTCTGTTTGATGGACATGAGGCACTTGGCAGCAGAAGCCTTTTGAAGGAAGCCACAAATTCTGGGTAACCCAGAACCACCGTTTTTTGCATCTCCCATAGAGGGTTTGCCCAGGTCAGGGCTCTGTCAGAAAGCAAAGATATCACGAAACCCAATTTGCTTCTGTCCGTGGGAAACGCCTGGGGCAGCATATCAAAGTATATCTCAACCTGGTTGAGAAACCCTCTGCACTGAACTGGATCATCCCCAAATCGTTGGGGAAGCAGAGCGGAACCAGACATACGTCTTAAAGAGGTAAAACTCGAGGCAGGTTCCTGCACAGGGACTACCGGGGGGCGGCCACAGTGGGAGACTCTAGACGAGAGCCGTGCGAATCAGGAGCATCTGTATCGCCCTGGTAACCTGATCCATGCGTTACTCCAGGTCATCCAATCTTAAAATAATATTATTAGTCATGGCCTTCGCCTACTGTCAGGAACCATGAATCAGACCGGGACAGAAGTACAGTTAAATCACACTTGTTTAACTACTTGCCGACCGCCCACTGTCGTTATACGTCATCACTTTGAAGATGGATGTCTCGGTAACGGCAGCAGCTGCTGCCACAACCGAGATATTCATCTCTTCAGTGGGCGGTCCTGTCAGCGATAACGGCGGTCTCCGCGGCGAACTCGCCGCGAGATCACCGTTATCGGTGGCGGGAGAGGGCCCCCCCTTCCCGCCGCTCTCCCGCGCCCTCCACCGCTTACCGTAGCCGTCGGTAGCGGCGGAGGAGATCCGGACCGTTCGGCAGCTGTGTGGGGTTGTGAGTGAAGGAAAAATCTCCTTCACCCGTCCCCATAGCTCTGCTGGGCGGAAGTGACGTCAAAACGTCAGTCCCGCCCAGCGTCTTAAAGCAACATTTTTTTTTTTGTCATTTGAAAAAATGACAGTTTCAAATTTTTTTTTTTTTTTTTTTTGCATTTAAGCCTAAATATGAGATCTGAGGTCTTTTTGACCCCAGATCTTATATTTAAGAGGACCTGTCATGCTTTTTTCTATTACAAGGGATGTTTACATTCCTTGTAATAGGAATAAAAGTGATAATTTAAAAAAAAAATTATTTCAGTCTTAAAAATTGTAAAATAAATAAAAATAAATACGAAAACCCCCAATTTTTTTTTAAAGCGCCCCGTCCCGACGAGCTCGCGCGTAGAAGCGAACGTATACGCGAGTAGCGCCCGCATATGAAAACGGTGTTCAAACCACACAAGTGAGGTATCGCCTCGATCGTTAGAGCGAGTGCAATAGGCCTACTCTGTAACTCAAAAAATGCAACCTGTAGAATTTTTTAAACGTCGCCTATCGAGATTTTTAAGGGTAAAAGTTGACGCCATGCCACGAGCGGGCGCAATTTTTAAGCGTGACATGTTGGGTATCATTTTACTCGGCGTAACATTATCTTTCACAATATATAAAAAAATTGGGCCAAATTTATTGTTGTCTTATTTTTTTATTTAAAAAAGTGAATTTTTTCCTAAAAAAGTGTGCTTGTAAGACCGCTGCGCAAATATGGTGTGACAAAAAGTATTGCAATGACTGCCATTTTATTCTCTAGGGTGTTAGAAAAAATATATATATAATGTTTGGGGGTTTTAAGTAATTTTCGAGCAAAAAAAATGTTTTAGTCTTGTAAACACCGAATCTGAAAAACAGGCCCGGGGCTTAAGTGGTTAATAATACAAATATAAAGGTTAACAGAGTAAGCATAGTCAAAACATAGCCAGAGTTCAGTAACCGGATCGGGTAGTCGGCTAATGTAATGTCCAAGAGCCAGCAGGATCTGTAGCCAGAGAGAACTTAGTCAAGCTGGTCTTCAACAGGAACGCAGAAGAAAGTCTCTTGTGATGTTAACACAGGTGAAGGCAAAGAGCAAATGAACTGGAAGGCTTTAAAGGGGTTGTAAAGGTAAAAGTTTTTTCACCTTAATGCATTCTATGCATTAAGGTGGAAAAACTTCTGACAATACCGGCCTCCCCAGCGCCGTGAACGTGCTGAAGCAGCGCAGCCATTGGCTCGCGCTGTTGTCATTCACAACAAATGACACGGTGCGTCGGTTGGCGGGGCCGAGTGATACAGTCGGTGGCAATGGCCCTGACAACAAACAGTTTATGAAACAGAGATAATCAGGGGAGAAGTGATTGAACTTGTTCTCCCGCCGATTATCTCCGCACAGTGAGAAGTCTCATTGAATGACACAGTAATGGCCAGTTTATGAAGCTGCGATCTGAGCGCTTCACTGGTGATCTGAGCCAGAATTTACACTCTCTGATTCACCAGCTCAGAAGTGGTGAATCGGGGAGTGAAGAGGGAATCCCAGGGGATCTGAGGAGGAAGAAGGAAGATTTTTAACTTCCTTCTACCTCGTTTAGACCCCCCAAGACTGTAACCATGTCCCCCTGTAATATTTATGTATATACATATATATGTAACGCTACCCCCGGAGGAGCCGCTAAATGATTAGGGACCGGCCTGCTAAGTTACCTTGGCAGTGTCTAAGGGTGTAACTGTGAGAAATAGCAACAGTGAGTGGAGGTCCAGACATCCAATAAAGAGTTTTCAATGCTTTATTGTCCAGGCCAAACACGGCCAACATCAACATACATTAGGAAGGTCAAGGTTGATGAAGGAAGAAATAGAACCATGCGGTATCAGGCCTGGATATAGAACTGAGCAATACACTGCTCTGCATTAAACTGAATGTATACACGTCGCCACTCTGCTCGGAGTGCGTAAAGTGCCCCCGGACAGACCCCTATGATAGGCCTGGCAGCCGGAGCGTCACTCTGAATAATACTGGGAGGAACGGGTCTCTCACATAGACCTGTCTCTAGGGCCCCCACCACGGGCCAATTTCTATAGAGGACTTAAGTAAAAAAAGACAGAGAATCCTCCCAGTAGACTTCTTTTGCAAATGGTCCCCGGATGACAGCAAGCATACCTGTCAGTGGTCTGGACACCCAATCCCAAACTAGGATCCTTTCAGTAGGCCTCGGAACCCAGTGGAGCACTGGGGTCCCTTCTCTCATCAGGAAGAGGTTCGCTGCAAACTTCAGCTCTGGCCAGGTGGGCCACGCCGGCACGGTCCATGGATGTGCGTACCCTGAAGGTGGATACCGCACCTGGAACGGGGACCCAACGGAAAGTTTTTCGACACATGACCTCTCTCACAGATATACCCTCCCTGCGAGGGAAAACATCCTCTAATTGGCTGCTGGGAGAAGATCTGCTCTACCAGAACCCCTCTAGCGCCAGCTGCCGGCCAGGGGTGACACTGCACTCCCTGACCACAGTCTGACCCAGTGGAACTTCCAGAATGACAGAGATCATCAAATTTAGACAAACATTGAATGAGAGCAAGGTAACTCTCCCGTTCCCCACTAAATTAAAGCATAGTGCCCATGCTGAAAGCAAGGGGGCGCTACATATATATATATATAATGGGCTAGATTCAGGTAGGGCGACGTAAATTTGTGCGGGCGTAGCGTATGTTATTTATAGAGGCAAGTGCAGTATTCACAAAACACTTGCTCTGTAACTTGCGGCGGCGTAGCGTAATTCTGTAGGCGTAAGAGCGCCAAATTCAAATTGTCAAGAGGTGGGCGTGTTTTATGTAAATAAAACATGACCCCACGTAAATGACGTTTCTCACGAACGGCGCATGCGCCGGCCGTGAACGTATCCCAGTGCGCATGCTCCTAATCACGTCGCAAATAGTCAATGCTTTCGACGTGAACGTAATCCCGACGTCCATACTTAACATTGGCTATGCCTCATATAGCAGGAGTAACGTTACCCCCGTAAAAAGCCTATATATATTATGCAAGGAGATTGTTTTTTTTATTAACATTAAACACCCGTCTGTCAGTGTACTGAGCGGTGATTATTTATCACTGCTTAATAAACTGACATCCGAGATGTTTCTGTGAATTTCTGGTACTGTAATCTCGTAAAGTCTCATGAGATTCCAGTATCAGGGGCCGTTCTGCAGTGTTGGAAGCGTTGGTATATCACTTCACTCCTCCAAGGGTGAAGCGATCTACTCCACTTCATAAACTGGCATCCAGAGGAGATAGATCTCCACTGTGAATGCCGGCGAAAGAAACAGTGAATAGATTTTACTGCTTCATTAACGGACACCTAAGTGAGTATAAACAAAATGTAATACAACATGTACTGACAGTTTTTAATGATGTGACAATTAAATTAGCACAATTGTAGCATCCAAATCAGTCTTGAGCATTAACAACCAGTTAATTTATCAATTGTAGTAACAATCATATGACAATAACAAAAAAAGTGAATTGTGAAATTTTCAGCTGACTGTGCTGCAAGTACACCTTGGAATTTCTTGATGAGTGATGCTGGATGACATCACCTCTAAACACATCAAGAGTTAAAATGTAATATTGTTCTTGATTGCACGTAACTGTGAAGACAATAAGCCTCCAGGGATTGCCTCACCCTACATCCCTAGAAAGTTTTGTTTTAAAGCTTCCTGACATGGATATAAACCCTTACACTGCCAGTCCAACAAATCACAGTCCTAATTAAATGATACAAGCATGATTAAATTATAATTACATATACATAGATAAGCACATAGGTCTTGTGGCTGAAATGTGTAAGACATTAAAAAGCCATATATTTTTATAAGACACACCCTTTTTTTCCACACAGCTGTGTGTTTGACCCTCCATCATATAAAAAAAAAGGGAATAAATTGTATTTAAAAGGGGGCAAGAGGCGGGATTTTGTATGAAGCACACGGGAGCAGATAAATAAGTTGGATATATAGTATAAAAAACAACCTTTATTTGATTCAAATTGTCATATCATTTCATATCTAAATTTTTTGCACATTGCTATGTACAGTATTAATACTTTTTAGATTTAATTTGAACCTGATATTGCACAGTGATTAACATTCCAACAAATACATTTCATATATTTACAAATACATGGAGTAGTTGATGCATATTTACATACATTGCAGTTGATGCCTGTACAGACTATTGACCTACTGGAATATCTCTTAATAGAAAAGAAATTAATATGTTAAAAGAACGTCCATTAAAAAATTGATGAATGTAGACCGGTATCGGTAGTTATCTCTATGCGTTTCGGGGCCTTATAGCCACTCATCTGGAGCAGAACGGTAGTTATCATCTATAAATAAGACAAACAGTCATATCTCAATGATCTAAAGACGTTATGGGAATATATAGGCAAAACGAAAACAAGCTCCTGCGCACGGGTGGATTGTCCAAAGTTATTCAGTATTCCACATGGAACACTCCAGCAGTGTAAAAAAACGATAACAGAGGCCTTGCTGCCTTTCGTGGACGGGGAATGTCCTAGTAGAAAACGACAAAAGCAAAGAAAGAAAGGCGCACCACCGTTGACAGGTTTAATAAAATAAAATGGTAGTAGAAAATTACTCACAAGAGTACTGACATGGTAAGCTTATCAGCAACGTTGTGGTGGATACCCCTCGAACCGCACTCCAAAATAGGGGGGATGTAGAGGTGTGTCACTGCCGGCTGACGTGTTTCGAGGCGACAAGGACCTCTTCATCAGGGCTCAGCAGTCTCAATGATCTAAAGACGTTATGGGAATATATAGGCAAATATAGGATAGGAGAGACCCCTTATATATATGTTGCCTACAGACTTAAAGAAATATTTGCGCAGTGGTGGTGCGGTATTGAGTATCACAAACCAGCCAAAAACGTTACCTCCAGGAGCAGAGGGGGCATGCAGGGCGACAACAGCCAACACAAACAGCACCCCAAGAGGTTCCAAATGTATGGAATGACACAGGTGTATGCTCAATGGGGTGACCCCAGAATAGGGGACCTCTGTGGAAAAAATAAATAAACAATATAAAATTAGTTGAAAAATGTGTTTGAAAAAATTGAGCAGGGTGAAAAGAATGAAGTGTAAGGAAAGGGAGGAAAAGAAAAAACAGAAAAGGGGAAACAGTGAGTTAAGGGCGAGAAAAGAGCAAGGAGTAGAGAAAGACCAGATTGTAAGTGAATGGTGAAGATAAATGGATACCTGTTGTGGAATGGATGAGAGCAATAATGCAATGGTGCATATTGTTCCGCAGTGAAAAGTGATGTGACATGTCCTATGTGTGAGACCAAACTAGGGGTAAAGCTCATATAGGGAGCGCCACCACAGGATTAAATTGTGTTTGTGTGCAATTCACATTAGGGTTTTTCCCTTAAAATATAGATTTGATAAACAGTTACACAAATATGGTGTAGCATAAATCACTGTAACTACCATTTTCTTATTCTAAAGGGCCTTTGCATTCACAAAATATACAGTATAATGTTCTGGGGGTTTTAATTAATTTTATAGCCAAAACTGCAGCTATTAAAATGTGTGTGAAAATGGAAAAATTGCTCTAAGGACCCTTTCACACGGGACAGATCCATCCCAGCGGAATCTGCCTGCTCAGCGGGGGATCTCTCTTCACTGATCCCTGCTGAGCAGGCAGGTCAATGTCTGCTCTGCATAGCAAAGGACAGACAAGGACAGAGCCCGCTCTTCTCTATGGGGCATGTCCATTTCCATTCTAATGTCACCCGATCCGACCCACTGGACGGATGGCGAACGTATTGCCATATGTCTGTTTTCAGCGGATTTTGTCGGATTGGATGCCTGGCTGGTGTCAGCGGACATATGTCCGCTGACATCCTCCGCCCCATAGAGGACAATGGGTGGTCCGATTGGGCCTGCCTGAAAAACGGACAGTGGACCCAATTAGTCTGCTGGTGTGAAAGGGGCCTAAGGGGAAGTGGCTAAAGTGGACTTTTTACAAGTCTGTATATTTACATTTCTGGCATGACAAAGTATACAACAAAAGTCAATTTAAAAAAAATATATATCGCTAGAAAGCAGTCTTTGAGCTTTAGTCAAGTGACTTTGCCTAGCCTAAGTTTTTGGATTACACTTGCACATTAATTAGCATGCATGCATTTGAAGCTGAACTCTATCAGATATAAAAAGACCCAAATTAATACGGCTCTCTAATCTTTAAAGCGGTATTAAACCTAAACACATTTTTCTATTTTTTATGGAAAATAAATGCAGTGGAAAAAATGCTCCACCTGCTTCTGGTTCTTCATAGATGCTCCTCGCATGCACATATCCCTTAGCCCAGCTCCCTCCAGATACATATACTCCAGTAGGGGCAGCTAGAATCCTAAGCTTCCAGCACATGCTCCTGGCTGAGGCAAGGCTGAGGCAAAGCCCATGTAGAGATCACTAGGTGCAAAGATCCTCTCCAGGCAGATTCCCAGTAGGGGAAGAAAGGACCTCTGGAAAGATGCTCTAAATAATTATTATCTTCTCAAACAATACCTCTGAACATAGGCATGCACACAGGGTGTGCCAGGTGTGCCCAGGCACACCATAATCAATGTTTACAGCACAGATTCCCCTACTGACCTGGCTCCCCCTTCCCCCTGCAGTGCTACCAGCTTCCCTCCTCTCCCACCAGCTGTTGCTGCAAGGATGTTTTAGGATGAGTGGAGGAAGGGGCCGGTAAATATGTAATTGACCATCCCCTTCCCTTTCTGAGTGATCAGTAGTGTGTGCTTGAGCTTTGGGGTGCACACACTAATGCAATACTCTGCGCACACCTGTGACTCTGAACAAGAACCTCAAGGATTGGTTGGGACAGAGAAATATTCAAACCTTTCCACACTAAGTACTGGATCCTCCTCAACCAAAACAGACAGAAGGAATCGCAACACTTAAAAGAACCAGCATAGCCCATAAAAGGGTAAACCCCTATCTGTAAAACACACTGGGGTAGATTCAGGTACCGCTGCGCATCTCCTTACGGAGGTGCAGCGTACCGTTTTTGCCCTGCGCCCCCGCAAATTAACTGCGCTACGCTTCATTCACGAAGCAGTAGCCACGTAATGTGCGTGGGCGCTCCTCAAAAATGCCCGGCGTAAGGGTGCCTAATGTAAATGATCCCGTAGGGGGCGGGAATCATTTAAATTAGGCGCATTCCCGCGCCGAGCGTAGGGAGCATGCTCCGTCGGGAAACTTTCCCGACGTGCATTGCGGCAAATGACGTCGCAAGGACGTCATTTGCTTCAAAGTGAACGTAAATGGCATCCAGCGCCATTCACGATTCACTTACGCAAACGACGTAAAATTTAAACTTCGCGACACGGGAACAACTGGTATACGTAGCATTGGCTGCCCCTGCTATTAGCAGGAGCAGCCTTACGCGGAACCCGACGGACGGAAACGACGTAAACTGCGTACGCAGGGCTCGTGTAACGTTGTGAATCGGCGTTAGTATGCAATTTGCATACTATACGCTGACCACAGCGGGAACGCCACCTAGTGGCCTGTGTAAGAATGCAGCCTAAGATATGACGGCATAAGGAGCCTTATGCCAGTCATTTCTTAGGCTGCAGTCGGCGTATCGAGGTTCCTGAATCAGGAGCATTCGATACGCCGGGGCAAGTAAGCAATTGCGCTGCGTAACTATGGTTACGCAGGTCTAATTGCTCTTTGAATCTACCCAACTAAATGTATTTAGGGGCACTTCGGCTCAGGGTAGGGTCCCTACATATTTGTTGCGGCTTCTGATATTGTTTTTCTTTTCATTTTTGTTGTAGGATTGACATGGACAGTAGCCTGTTACTCATTTATAAAAAGTTTTTTGTAATAGTGTTTTGCTTTACAAATTGTTCCTCAAGTGTGTGGTGGTGATGCTCTTTGAAATGCCTGTATCTACGTGTATATCACCGCCATAGGAATGTAGAAATTTCCACTATATTAGTACTTTCTTCCTTCCGGTGATACCTGGTGAAACTTTCTTTGGCTCTTTGATGCTCAGTCCCAAAGGTTTTAATAGAGGATGTCATCCCTTTCCTGAAAAGCTTGTCTTTAAAACAGAAGTGGTTAATAAAGGATGTTTGCAGGGAGGATATTCACAAAGCAGACTGATGTATGATTGGCCCACCTCCCCAAGCAGGAAAGCAAGCAGAGATTAGAGAAAAATATATAAGGGCTTCCCTGTATTCTATCCCCAGTGATCTCAAGTTACTTTGGCAGCACTCATCATGAGCACGCTGGCAGTGTACAGGAACATCTACACGGAAGAGCAGTTTCAAAAGGTGTATGGCACAGCTAAGGACCTGGAGAGGCCTCCACTCTCTCTAAGGGAGAGGATAGCCAGGAGCTGCAAATGTTCCTCTCATTCTATTCATACTTTTCTTAAGCAAAGGATCCCTATTGTGGCCTGGCTGCCCAGGTACAAGCTGAAGAAATGGATTCTGGGAGATCTCATTGCTGGTCTGACAGTTGGCATCGTTCATATCCCGCAAGGTAAGTTAAAAAAATTACTTTTCTATTCCACAAATGAAGTAGTATTTATCTATCTCTCTAATCTATCTATTAATCTAATTGTATCTATCTATTAATCTTATCTATCTATTAATCTAATTGTATCTATCTATTAATCTAATTGTATATATCTATTAATCTTATCTATCTAATAATCTAATTGTATATATCTATTAATCTTATCTATCTATTAATCTAATCTAATCGTATCTATCTATTGATCTTATATTATCTATCAATCTATTTTTTAATCTAATTTTATCTATATATTATTTTAATCTAATCTTATCTATCTATTAATCGAATCGTATCTATCTATTAATCTAATCTTTTCTATCTATTGATCTAATAGTATCTATCTATCTATCTATCTATCTATCTATCTATCTATCTAATCGATCTATTAAGCTAATTGTATCTATCTATTAATCTAATCTAATCTTATCTATCTATTAATCTAATCTGTCTAATAAGCTATATGTATCTATCTATTAATCAAATTCAATCTTATCTATCTATTAATCTAATCGTATCTATCTATTAATCTAATCTTATCTATTAATCGAATCTATCTAATCTATCTATTAATCTAATTTTATCTATCTATTATTCCAAACTAATCTTATCTATCTATTAATTTAATTGTATCTATCTATTAATCTAATCCCATCTATCTATTAATCTAATCTAATCTAATCTCATCTATCTATTAATCTAATATATGTAATCTATCATGTGATCAGCAAAGACCAGAGAATAAAAACCTTTGAATTATCCATGAACAGTTTTAATTAGACTTGATGGGTTGTTTTCCTATATAAACCACATACACATACCTGTGACAATTGAATATTTAATTGTGTTTGTTAGAGCACTTATATCTTTCTTGTGCACAAATGAGAGAACATTTGAAAAAAAAGTGTCACTTTAAGTTAGTTATTAAAGTAAGCTTCTGCTTGCAAATTATTTCATATTCTGGTTCATATTTGTAATTTACAACCTTGTATAAATCTATTGATTTGTTGTTATCTGTGTGTTCTGTACTTGTGTGGCGTCTATTTTCCTTATGTGCAATTGTTTTATTGCCACAAAGTGTCCATACCCCCTACAATGCATGAATTAAATACCTGTCATTAGCCTAATGTGGTGTTTGAGAAACTTTGTAGTATGGGGTAATGAAAAAAAAACTATGAAGAAACACTGACTGTTAGGTCCCGTACACACGACCAAACATGTATGCTGAAACTGGTCCGCGGGCCAGTTTCAGCATACATGTTCGGTCGTGTGTAGGCGCGAGCGGGCCGAATTCCAGCAAACATTTGCCCCCCGGGCCTTTTCCCAGCGGGCAAATATTCTTGGACGTGTTTTAAAACCGTCCGCTGGAATCCTGCCCGCTCGGACATGTACGGTCGTCAGTACAGACCTACCGTACATGTCCAGGCGCCCGCCGTCCCTCGCATGCGTCGAATGACTTTGACGCATGCGTGGAAGCCTTTAAATGGCAGGCCCGCCCACGTCATCGCCGCGTCATCATCGCGGCGACGACGCGGACACGCCCCGCGTAGTGTTTACGCGCGGACTTCTGTACGATGGTTAGTACAACCATCGTACAGAAGCCCTCTGGCAGGCATGTACGGTGAAAACGGTCCGACGGACCGGTTTCACCGTACATGTTTGCTCGTGAGTACCCGGCCTAAGAGTTACTGAGATGGGATACATATCTGTCATCTGTAAATGATTTGTTGCATATAGGTTAATGTACAGTTTATGTTACATAAAATACCTATAGCTTAAAGTTGAACTCCAGAGAAAGCCAACTAATTCCCTTTCAGTGGGGATTCCAGGCTTAAATACATATTTTTATTGATATTGGGTACCAGTAAAAAAAAAAAAATTATTTACCTTATCCATTGGCTCCCTCTATGCTTTAAGTCTGGCCTCTGCAATCGCTTCTCTAAGGCCGCGTACACACGATCGGTCCATCCGATGAGAACGGTCTGATGGACCGTTGTCATTGGTTAACCGATGAAGCTGACTTAGTTTCCATCTGCAAATGGGAAATTCTGGCTAATTTTATTAGAATGTTAAAGATTCAAACAAAAAGATTAGAACTAGATGATGAAACAATACAATATATTATTTTTAGTTGTCTTACTTATTACTTAACCACTTGGCCTTCTGAAGGTCTTACCTCCTTCAAGACCAGAGCATATTTTGCTATTCAGCACTGCATTCATTTAACTGGTAATTGCTCGGCCATGCAACACTGTACACAAATTACATCTTATCATTTATTTTCACACAAATAGAGCTTTATTTTGGTGGTATTTAATCACCACAGTTTTTTTTTATTTTTTGCTATATAAATGAAAACAATACCCAAAATAAAAAAAAGTTTTTGCTATAAAATTTTGCAAACAAATAATCTTTCTTAATACATTTAGGAAAAAATGTAGTCTGCTAAATTTTATGGAAAATTACACAAATCAGTGTATATTATTTAGTCTGTGTGAAAGTGTATTAAATGTATTAAACCTGATGTACCAACGGCCTATCTCATTTCTTGAGGCCTTAAAATGCCAGAACACTACAAATACCCCATATTACCCTTTTTTGGAAAGTAGGCGCTCCAACGTATTTAGCAAGAGGCATGGAGAGTTTTTTGAAGTTGTAACTTTTTGGTCACAATTGTTTGCAAATTGAAAAAGTAAATAAAAAAATGACAATTTTTTGTATTTTTTTTACCAATTGTCATCAGTGCAGTACCGCATCGCCATATGACTGGTATGGCCATAATCAGTGATACTGACTGGTGACAGTACAAAAAAAAAAAAATAGAATAAAAAAAAATCATTTTCTTGTTAAAATTGTTTCCTTTTTTTACATACTTTCCTCAGAGTAGTTCAGTGTATCTATAGTAACACTGTACTACTCTTGGTGATTACATTGGTCATAGCAATTATATGATTACAATCATAGTGTTCACGTGATACCCTGGTTGTTCAGAGGCCAGGTACCCTCCCGAACACAGCAGTCATAGGATTGTAATGCTGCGCAGCCCAGGGGGCAAGCTAGTTCGCATGTGCTAGGAAACGTATGTCACCTAGCCTGGGTGTGCCCCCTGTCTGCAATAAATGTACTGTGGATGGCCAGCTAGCAGATAAAGTGCAAATAAAGACTCCTGTATGACAGTGTGAAAAAGTACCAAATTCAGTACTTCACTATGGATACACTAGGTAGTGAGAAGAAATCTCTCCCAAATGAGGCGAATCCTCTTTAGGGCAATTGTCACCACAATAAATATCTCCATTGGTAGATTTACTGTATTTATTTATTCCTGTATAAACAAAAAGGCAGAAAGTGGAATTGTGCTTTAAATAAAATCTGTCATGTCACAATTCTTATCTCTGATACTTGCTTGCTTCAATACTTTGGGTCATTTACCCAGGTCAAGTATGCAGATGACTTCTGACTTTTCTCCATGATCTTTATATGGGCAATGTTATCAAAAGAAGGAAAACAACTCTACCATATATGCTTGTCTCTTTTACTAAAACAGATACTGTGACATAATGAAAGGCGAGATGGTTGTGGGATGGTATGCTTTACCTCACATGCTTTCATATGTGGAAAACTAAGGTGGAATTTGGTCCATGTGTTCCAGGCCAACTTGGCAGTGTGGAATCTGAGCCAGGTTTTGCTTCCCATTTTTGACCAGCAGAAGTTGTGATAAATAATAGTTACATAGTTAGTAAGGTTGAATAAAAACAACAGTCCATCCAGTTCAAACTGTGTAGGTGTGTGTAGAATTTTTTCCCCCCATATCCCCGTATATTGTTTTCGCTTAGATCAGCCCTCAAAATTTCCACTCGCCTGCTAGCATTTGGCGAGTGGGTTTAAGCTGGGGGCGAGTGATAACAGTTCTGCATGACCAACAGTCCAATCTGTGCCTACACTTAGAGCCACGCTGCGATTGGCGGCCAAAGAGGAAAGGTGCGTGCCCAGGAAAAGTAGTCAGGTGAGCCGCACACATGCAGAGCAGTACACAGGTGCTTTCCTTACAATTCTCGTTAAGCCATGGGACCTGATAGTATGACCTCTCTGAGCCTGGCTTCCCAACCTGACCAATGTAGCTGGAGAGCAGAGAGCAGAAGGGAACAAGTGAGCTGGAGGACTGCGATTATCACCACTCTGGGTGTCCCAGGTAGGCAGTGCAGCACAGCGTTCACCAAGAGTTGCCCTGACAAGAGAGCGGCAGTATGCTGTGCAGTGTCAGTGTGCGCTGTGTTGTGGTGTCAATGGCTATGCAGGTGTGTGAATCTCGGTGCTGGATTGTACTCCCTCCCGCTGTGCTTCAGCTCCTCTCCTCACTGCCCGACAATGAAAGGGGGAAGTGGGGACATGCAAGTGTGGAGCCGCACACAGAGGCTCCTGATTATGAGAGTGAGTAGAATAGGAGAGGGAGAGAGAGAGGAGGATGGATGGGGGTTGCAGAGGAGACAGCAAGAGAATGGGGGAAAAGACCTGGTTCTAGAGAGAAGGCAGAAGAGGAGGAGGGAGTCTTGTACATAAGAAGAGGGAGAGCAATATTTGCAGAAGTAAAAAAGGCCATGTCCCTCTGGTTTGCCCCAGTGCCATGTCCCTCTGGTTTGCCCCAGTGCCATGTCCCTCTGGTTTGCCCCAGTGCCATGT
Organism: Rana temporaria; assembly: GCF_905171775.1. Classification (NCBI taxonomy): domain Eukaryota; kingdom Metazoa; phylum Chordata; class Amphibia; order Anura; family Ranidae; genus Rana; species Rana temporaria. The sequence goes on along the minus strand of NC_053490.1, from coordinate 122,022,729 downwards.
CCCTCTGGTTTGCCACAGTGCCATGTCCCTCTGGTTTGCCACAGTGCCCTGTCCCTCTGGTTTGCCACAGTGCCCTGTCCCATTTTGTTAAAGTTGTTGTTGGTAATATTTAATTGTGTAACTTGATTCAGCATAAAACATTTAACAGTGTCATTCAAAGAGATAATCTACAAGGGCGTTTTTAATGGCGGAATTAGTGGCAGGGCAGTGTATGGGTTCGATGAGGCAACTGCTGGCGAGTAACACTTGAGGCCTGGCTAGAAGCTCAGGGCTTGAAATATTGAGCCCTGGCTTAGATGCACGTCCAAGAGTCTTTTAAAACTATTTATACTTCCTGCCGACACCACTGATTGTGGAAGAGAGTTTCACATCCTTACCGCCCTGACAGTGAAAAACCCCTACGCAGCCTAAGTTTAAACCGCTTCTCCTCCAGTCTAATCGTGTGGCCCTGTGTCTTCCTACACTTCCTGGAACTGAAAAGTTTCATACTTACACTGGGATCACCATTGAGATATTTGTATATTGCTATTATATCTCCTCTCAATCGTCTCTTCTCCAAGGAGAAAACATGTAGTCGTTCCTCATAATTGAGGTCCTCTAGTCCCCATATTCATTTAGTTGCCCATCTTTGGACTCTCTCCAGCTCCAGCACATGCTTTCTGGGTATTGGTGACCAGAACTGGATGGAATACTCCATATGCGGCCGAACTAGAGTTTTATAAAGTGGCAGAATAATCGTTTGATCTCTGGAGTAAATTCCCTTTTTAATGCATGCTAATATTCTGCTGGCTTTGGTAGCCGAAGCTTGACACATTGCTCAGTCTGTTTTCTACTAGGACCCCTAGATTCTTCTCCATCCTGGAAGCCCCTAGGGGTTCTTCCCCTAAGGAGTAACTTGTGTTTATATTTTTTACACCCCAAGTGCATTACCTTACATTTTTCAATGGTAAACTTAATTTGCCATGCAGTAGCCCACTCCATTCATTTATTCAGGTCATCTTGTAAAGTTTATATATCCTGCTGTCTTGTTATTGCCTTACATATTTTTATGTAGCCAGCAAACACTGGGGTCAGGATATTTAACCCACCCTCTATATCATTTATAAATAAATTAAACAGGCTATTTAACCCACCCTCTATATCATTTATAAATAGAACAGAGCCTTGGGGTAGCCCACTAACCACTCTAGGCCATTCTGAGTATACGTTATTTATCACAACCCTTTGAACACACCCCTGTAGCCAGTTTTCTATCCAAGAACAAACCTTATGGCCCATGCCTACAGACCTCAGCTTGTAGATTAAGTGTTTGTGGGGGGACTGTATCAAATGCTTTTGCAAAATCCATATACACCACATCCACCGGCCTACCTTTGTTCAGATGGCAGCTCACTTCCTGGTAGAATGTTAATAGGTTGGTTTGGCATAAGTGACCGTTCATAAACCCATGCTGTTTCCTGCTAATGATACTGTTTTAATCAGCAAATTCTTGCATATGGTCCCTTATCATACCCTCAAATAGTTTACAAACTACCGATGTTAGACGGACAGGCCTATAGTTCCCAGGAATATATCTACCCTTTTTTGAATATTGGTACTACATGGGCTTTTCCCCAATCAGCTGTTACCAATCCTGTCAGTATTCTGTCCATGAAGATTAGGAATAGTGGTTTGGTTATAACCTGACTGAGTTCTTTAGGGACTCTTGGGTGTAAGGCATCTGGTCCTGATTAATTTATGTTAAACTTCTCTATTTCTTTCTGGACTATGGCCTCTGTCAGCCACAAGGGTAGATTCTGTGACGTGTTACAACAAAACTGTATTAGTCAGTATACCCGTCCTCTTACTGTGTGAAGACTGAGGAGAAGAAAGAATTTAATACAGCTGCCTTCTCCTTGTCATCTGTAACCACCTTCTCTTTGTCGTCCTTTATGTGTTCCGACCTCGCCTTTTTACTGTTAATATATTTAAAAAATGTATTGGGATTATTTTTACTCTCCTCCTCTATGTGTCTCACATAGTCTTTTATTTTTTTGCCACCCTGATTGCGTTCTTACACTTATTATTGCATTCCTTGTAGTGTTGGAATGCTGACACTGAGCCCTCCGCTTTGTACTCTTTAACCATATTGCTGGTCAATGACCAGGCCACTTTTTGCGATTCGGCACTGCATCGCTTTAACTGACAATTGTGTGGTCGTGCGACGTGGCTCCCAAACAAAATTGGCGTCCTTTTTTCCCCACAAATAGAGCTTTCTTTTGGTGGTATATGATCACCTCTGCGGTTTTTATTTGTTTGCGCTATAAACCAAAATAGAGCGACAATTTTGAAAAAAATATATATTTTTTACTTTTTGCTATAATAAATTTCCCCCAAAAATAAAAAATAAATCGCAATAAGCGTTTATTGATTGGTTTGTGCAAAAGTTATAGCGTTTACAAAATAGGGGATAGATTTTCTATATATTCCCACCCCCCCCTCTATCCTCTGCACTCTACATAGAGAATCTATCCATTACCAGTTTTGGTGGTGAAACACTCTCATCTCTCAACCAGGAGTACCAAATCTCCTCAAATTTGCCTTCTGTTTTCCTTCTTTTGTAGGCCAAGTGTTCTCTACCCAACAGGGAGTTAACATATGCAATCCATTGCTTCCCTGTGGGGACCCCCGGGGCCATCCAATAACGTGCAATAAGTTTTCTTGCCAAATACAACAGTCTTGTTATCATATAGTACTTTCCTTTTGTATACTCTCTAGGATCAATGGCCCCTAACAAGTATACTAGGGGATCCAATGGGACTGGTACCTGTGCCACACTAGTGATACACTGTGATACTTCCTCCCAATATCTGTGAAGCTTTGGGCATCTCCAAATCAAGTGTATGAAGTCCCCCTGCTGAACCTTACACTTTGGGCACATAGGGTACACATAACTAAAACTATAAAATAAGTTATACGGCGGCTGGTCGGCAAGCAGTTAAAGGCCATTTTTTTTTTAATATGACATTTTACGCTTTTGTTCTTCTATATTTATTGCCCCTTGGAATGCACTCGTGATACTTTTATTTAATATGTTCCTAAAGAATTCTTATTTTTCCTCTTTGTACAATGTTGCAATATTCTGCAGCATTGAGCGCAGTTTGAAAAAGTTGGCTCTTTTGAAATTTTGTGTTCTTGTACTCCCTTCTTGCCTCCCTTTCCTATGATAAATGATAATATATGTAATAATTCTGTGGTCGCTAGTTCCCAAGTTGTCCCATATTTCCACATCTGCAATCAGATCTGTATCATTTGTAATGAATAGATCTAGCAATGCATTACTTCTAGTCAGAGAATCCACCAATTGGGACATGAAGTTGTCATGTAGAACATTTAAGAAATGTGGGGCCTTTACCGAGTGGGTTGTCCCTTTCACCCAGTCAATGTCCAGATAGTTGAAGTCCCCCATTATGATGAAATTTACCTGTCTTCGTGCCATTTCTAACTGTGAAAGGAGATCCAACTCTACCTCTTTCCTCAGGTTAGGGGGCCTGTAACACACCCCCTTTAGTAATTTCCTGCTTACTTCCAGGACTGGAGAGGATGCTCTGGCTTGGTACTCAGGAAGCTACCTAAGAGAGATACTTATAAAAATCACTCTGTAAGAGAAAGAAAAGGTTTGCAAAATGCTTGTTTTTATTGCAGACTGGAAAGAGCCCTTCACCTGTCAGAGAGGAACATGTCTTGTTTAGTTAGTGCCTGTATGGCAAGGATTTATTTTTGGTTTTGTTCTGTTTTTGTTTTCAACCTTTTTAAATAAAACAGACTACAAGTCAGAATTTTAAGAAAAGTCCTGCGGTTTGGACTACCTTTTTCCCAGGGAAGGTAACCCCCACTTGAGCTAACCCCTACAATACCCACTTACCAACATATTTAAAATGTAAATCAAAATATGTGAAAGAATGCATTGCCTCCTTGTAGGGCAGTGTCTGGCCTATTCCCACATAGCCTTTACTTTAAGAAGACCAGGTTTTTAAAATGAAATCCGGGGACATATTTTTTTTATTAGTAATGGCGGCAATCAGCGACTCTGCCCGTCGCCCCCGCCCGCCTCACAGCCTGTTAAAGGGGTTGTCCTATCCATCCTTTGCATGAAGGTAAAAAAACACCTTGCAGTGACCAGCCCCCCAAGCCCCTGTTTTACTTACCCCAGCCCAGAATTTCCCTTGGTAGGGACGCGCCATCCCTCTCTCCACGGGGTTCCAGCTCTTGATTGGCTAGATTGATAGCAGCACAGCCATTGGCTCCCACTGCTGTCAATCAAAACCTATGATGCAGGCATTGGGGTGCAGGCCAAGTCATACATTTGGCGGCTATGAATGCTGAATGAATGACTCGGGAGCACGCCCGCAAGGTAACCCCCCCAGGAGAGCACTTCTCTTAGGGGTTATCTGATGCGGAGAAGAGCTGCAAAACCCCAGAAGTCGATGTTCGGGACCATTCTGTGGAAAACGAGCTGCACAGTGGAGGTAAGTATGATATTTTTGTTATTTAAAAAAAAAGGGATCCTTTACAATCACTTTAAGTCTTAATCTCCGGGCCCCGGCTACTACTGGTTGTGGAGCAGAGGGAGATATCTGCATCAGGGAAGGGAAGGACATAAACAGGCAGGTGACTGGTCGGGACTTGAGCCAAGGCAGAAGAACAGCTGATCGGAGCTGAATGGGCACCCAAAACTGAATAAATATTCCCTCCGCTCTGACAAGCACATGATCATCAGAGAGGGGCACTGATAATGGGAAAAGAATACACCCTCGAAGCTAGTAGGAGCGGGGGTTGTAATTCTGATTTTTTCTTTTTTTATTCTGCACAGACTGTCTTTGAAATTGCCCCAGCCCCTGTTCAAATCCAAACCGGGGACAAAACTGGGGACAGACTTGGACCGGGGACAGTGTGCTCAATCCGGGGACTGTCCCTGGAAACCAGGAATGTCTGGTCACCCTACTTTACTTGCCGTCAGGATTCGACATACAGGTTGCAGGGCATCACAAACTGATCAGCCCAATAGTTTCCAGGCCACCACGGATAGTAGCATGAGGCCTTAACTTTCCATATTTCTGACCCCTACACAGTTAACCACATGGTGCACATGCTAGCTTCCAGGACCAGGATGGCCAGATCTACATCAGTAAACACCCATCTCACTCCACATCTCAGGAATTGGTTGTGTTGAACACCTCTCCCATGATTATCACACAGAGGCTTCTTGCTGAAACAATTTTTTTTCTTGAATAATTCTTAAGTCCAAGTATTGCCATGAGAATAATAAGAACATGAGATAGCTTTTGGCTTTCAGCTCAAATGCAATGCCTATGCTTTCTGTCCTTGATTGTAATGTTTCCCATAGGCTATACATTTCTGTTAAAATAACACAAAACAGTGGTAGAAAGCACGGTGGTAGGTGCAAAAAAACAAGCAAGCTGCCCCCAAAAGATAGTCATGGTAATAAAAAGATTGCCACGCTAAATGTGATACTGTTCATACAGACAGAAGTGAAACAAATAATATGAAATGCAAAATCTAACATCCATATTTATGCAAATAAATTTAAAAACTTTGAAAAAAAGTCCAAATTGAATCTTCAAAACCCTGCTGTGACACTTTATGAAGAAATGATCTTCAATCCACTTTAACAATCACAACGTGAACCATCACTCATGGACTCTTACCAGAACCGAAAGACTCCACTACAAATCAGCCTGTAGATGACAATCCCATCATAGAGAAATTCGTCTCACACTACTTGGCTGGAGTTCCGCAGTATGTGGTAACATCAATGGCAACCATATAGTGCACCTAATTCACATAAAAGTCAAAATGGAAGAATCCACATAGTGTAAATTCATCTAAAACCTTTATTGTACTGGGCCCTGAGCCATAATTGGGCAAAGCCACCCTGGGATGAACACGAAGCTCATCCCTGTTGTACTTCAAAGTGTAAGAACTACTATTGGTAAAACAAATATGCTCTTTGAGTATAAAACATTCCCGTGATGTATGGTAAAAACTTCAGACAATACTTCACGCCTGTATTTAAATCTATTCAATAAGGGAGGTGACCCCAATTGTTTAATCTCCAAACCGTGATGGGCACTTCCTATATCCTAAAATGGCCGACTGGTCTGGTCAAGCCTCATTTGTGCATAAAAAGATGGCCATCCGGCCACCAAGCCTAGCTTCCTAACCAAAATGGCTGACAGACCTTGCGAGCTCCAAAGAATGGGAACCAAACCCAGCCACTCCCCCCAAAGGTGAGAGCACAAGTCCTGCAACAGAACCTCTTCTCTCTATAACTCCAGGCCAGAAGGCCTATCCTAAACTCTACCCACCATATACAGAATATTACCAACTAGGAAGAGCAAACCTTAAAGGGAAATCAAGACAAAAAGAGCAAAGTGTGCAGACAATTGACAACTCACATAAAGTAAGATGAATTATGCTTATCATGGTTTTCAAAAGCATTCTCAGCTGGGGGAGGGGGGGCACTAAGGAATCTGTCATGATGGATACACTGGATATGGTCTGGATGGCACCTGCAATAGCAGATAAAAGAGACAGCAATGAGGCACCAATCTAAATGCAGCAAGGTGGAGAAGCAGATACAGTGCACAATAATTGGCAACTCATTGTGTGTGATTGATCTCCTACATTACAGTCATTGGTTCACCTGTAGCTGGGAGGAGGAGGCAAGATCCCAAGATGGAGCAAAGGCTGCAAGGAGTGGAGTGTGGTAGTTGGGGTCACCAGGCAGCCTCAGGACAGGAGGCAAGAATAAGCATGTGTAGATCGATGGAGCACATGCGCGGACAGGAAGTGATAAAACAGGAAGTTATGTCACAGGGGTAGCAACATGTTTCGAAGCTGACACCTCTTTTTCAAACCCTGACATCACTTCTTGTTTTATCACTGTTCTTGCATGTTTTTCATTGATCCACACAGGCTTCTTTCTGCTTCCTGATATGTGGCACCCTGGCTACCACAATCAACTCCTTGTAGCAGAATCTCCAGAAGCTTGAGATCCTGGATGCCTCCTCCTCCCAGATGCACCAATGACTGTAATGCATTAGATCAACCATACACTATGAGTTGCCAATTATTGTGTGCTGTATCCACCTCTCCACCTTGTTGCACTTAGATTGCTGCCTCTGCTTAGCTATTGTAGGTTCCATCCAGACCATATCCTGTATATCCATTGTGACAGTTTCCTAGGTTGGCCTCCCCAGCAAGGAATCTTTTTGAGAACCATGGTAAGCATAATTTGTCTTACTTCATGCAAGTTGCTAATTGTCTTCCTTTAATATGTGTGTACACACGCTACACTTTGCTCTTTTTGCCTGCTTGCATCTTAGGCAGCCCATAGATGGTGTGAATTTCTTTCCTGCAACTGCAGGTTGCAGGAAAGAAATTTGCACAATTTCCCCATCAACACAGACAGTGCTGACAGGGCAATCCCTCCTGACGAGCAATTGTCTGCTCTCGGTGGGGTGGGCGGGGGAAGCTGTCCGTACCTGGAGAAGACAATGATTATTGCTAGAGGCTATAACAGCTTTCCATCAATGTAGTTTGTCTCAGCCCAGGCTGCACCCATAGCGCCATATTGACATTTTTTATCCTTAAGGGGAAATCCATCTGCCTACATCCTCAGCTGCCAACCTTAGTTACTGTATACACTTCTTCTCCCAACCCAGCTTCTGAACATAAACTTGGTACAACATGAAAAATAAATATGTGTAAAATATATGTATTAATTGTATATACCAGTGTAATTTATAGTGATCTATGAGTTGCTCATGCTTCATCATGTAAAACACTGTAATTTGTATGCATTATGTTACTTTGCCAATTGGGCTATGTTTTTCTGTAATTCAATGTATATTTCATTGAACTTGTATACCATTAGCAATTTATTTTCTGCCCTCTAGTGTTTACTGGGTCACTCTCACCCTGGGCTTTAAATATCAGGCATGGGTGATAAGGCTGTTTATTTGCCTTTAATCAACCCAGGATGCATGTGAGTCATTTGCTTATCTTTGGTCATCAGGTAAGCCGGGTAGGCTTGTGTATACATACCCTGCGCAATTGCACTTGATTACTGGCTAGCTTTATGGCCCAGTATTCAGTAATGTTATGTTATTGATTTCTTTTGACTGTCGAGCATGTATTTTGGAGATATCTGCTTATCCATCCACTCAGTGATCGACTAATGCAGCAATATACTGTACCTGCTGGCAGTCCATGAACATTATAGAGTATGTATATAGATACTATTCAGTTTTTTTCTTTTGTCTCACATATATACACCTATAAACATCGAATATTCTTTGAATACTCTTTCTATAGTTTTATGGCTTTTTGAAGTTCATATTTAATACTCAAATCTATGTTAGCTGTGGCTGTGCTCTGCTGCCCCCTGGTGGTGATTTAAGGATACAACTTTAACATAGCTATTTCTTAAAATGTTAGCTTACATTAATGCATAGACAAACAAGGTGATCCAAAAATACTTTTGGACAGTGTCTGATGATTTTTTCTTATTGTAAAATATAGTCTCCCACTTGGCTTATATACACCCCTGAAGAAGAATAGGAGAATAAATCTCGAAATGTGTTGGATGTTTACCATCTTGAGTTTATCCAACTGGTGACAAACAATCATGGGAATGTTGTAATTTACTATGTCGCACTGTATGCATATATATGAATAGCCACCACAATTTTGTGTACATTGTTTTTATACTTCATACATTTTGCTATAAATAAAGATTGTGTATACTTTTCTTCTGCTACATGGCTTAACCACTTAACCCCGGACCATTTGGCTGGCCAAAGACCAGGCCACTTTTTGCGATTCGGCACTGCGTCACTTTAACTGACAATTGAGCGGTCGTGCGACGTGGCTCCCAAACAAAATTGACGTCCTTTTTTTCCCACAAAAAAGCTTTCTTTTGGTGGTGTTTGATCACCTCTGCGGTTTTTATTTTTTTGCGCTATAAACAAAAATAGAGTGACAATTTAAAAAAAATACAATATTTTTTTACTTTTTGCTATGATAAATCTCCCCGAAAAATATATATAAAAAAAATGTCCTCCGTTTAGGCCGATACGTATTCTTCTACATATTTTTGGTAAAAATCGCAGTAAGCGTTTATTGATTGGTTTGCGCAAAAGTTATAGCCTCTACAAAATAGTGGATAGTTTTATTGCATTTTTTTTAATCATTTTTTTTTACTAGTAATAACGGCGATCAGCGATTTTTATTGTGACTGCGACATAATGGAGGACACATTGGACACTTTTGACAGCATTTTGTGACCATTGTCATTTTTACAGTGATCAGTGCTATAAAAATGCACTGATTACTGTAAAAATGACACTGGCAGTGAAGGGGTTAACCTGTAGGGGGTGCTGAAGGGATTAAGTGTGTCCTAGGGAGTGCTTCTAACTGTTAGGGGGCATGGCTTGCCGTGACACGTCACTGATTGCTGTTTCCTATGACAAGGAACAGACGATCAGTGACATGTCACTAGGAAGAACGAGGAGATGTTGGGCATGGTCACGAAGCTTGCGACCACACGCCTGGTAAATTAAAGGGGACGTATACATACGTCCATTTGCGCAGCCGTGCCATTCTGTCGACGTAAATACTCGTGTGGCGGTCGGAATGCCCACAAGCCGCATAGAACAGTGTTGGGCCAGACACATGGGGTCAGATCAGACCCATCTTTAAGAAACCCAACCTGGACCCCAAGGACCCACTCCACCGTCGTCCAATAACAGGCCTAAATGTACTCTCAAAGGTAATGGAAAAAGTAGTGGTACAACAGCTGCAACAGCATCTAGATACCCACAACCTACTTGATCCATTTCAATCGGGATTCCGGCCTGGACACGGGACAGAAACCGCATTGCTCAAAATATGGGACGACGCTCTCGAGGCCACAGACGAAGGAGAATCTTGTCTTCTGGTTCTGTTGGACCTAAGCGCAGCCTTCGACACAGTAGACCACAAGCTTTTATTGACTCGGCTAGCTGAAGTAGCCAGAGTCGCAGAAGGTGATTTATCTTGGTTCTCCTCTTTTTTGGAAAACCGATCGCAAATAGTGAAGTTAGGACCTTTCACTTCTGAGAAATGCACATTATTGTGCGGAGTCCCTCAAGGATCCCCCCTGTCGCCGGTGTTATTCAACATCTATCTTCGCCCTCCTTTTTGAGATTATTAGCAGTCAAAAACTGCTCTACCACTCATATGCAGACGACACGCAACTATATTTCCGCATTTGCAATAAAAAGGATCATCACCTCAATCTAGAGACATGCCTCTCTTTGATAGAGGACTGGATGACAAAGAGTTATCTTAAACTCAACAGAGCGAAAACAGAACTTCTCCTGTTTCACGCCAAACGTATGAATGAACCTGCAACAACTTGGACCCCCCCGCCCATTCTGGGCAAAATCATCACCCCTAGCGCCAAAGTCAAAAGTCTTGGGGTCATCTTTGACTCCTACATGACAATGGATGCACAAATAGGGTCAGTAGTCAGCAGATCTCACCATCTGCTGCGCCTACTACGCAGACTTACTCCTTTTATTCCCAAGGAAGACATAGCGGTCGTGGTGGGAGCTATTGTAAACTCAAGATTGGACTATGCAAATGCCCTTTACCTCGGACTCTCCAAGTACCAAATCGCTCGTCTACAAGTCGTTCAAAATACGGACACTAGACTTGTGACTGGGAAAAAACCTTGGGAATCAATCTCACCTTCACTGAGAACCCTTCACTGGTTACCAGTAAAATACAGAATCACTTTTAAAGCACTCTGTCTAACGCATAGATGTATCTATGGGAATGCTCTCCATTATCTATGCGAAAAAATAAAAGCTCATAATCCCAATCGGGTTCTGCGATCCACCAATCAAAATCTCCTCCAGATACCGAAAGCCAACTACAAGTCCAGAACAAGGAGAAAGGAGATTCGCGGTCCAAGGGCCTAGACCGGGCGTCACTAAATGGCGGACCGCGGTCCGGTTCCGGTTCCGGCCCCAGTGGCCATTCTACCCGGACCGCAGCCTCGCCTGTGTGTCTCTGTGGCCGGCTCGCCCGCCTGCCGATGCCGCTATATACACAGCATGGCAGGCGCAGCAGGTCTGTGCCTTCTCTCTGCACTCCCCCCTCCCCACACTGCCTGTCTGCCTTATTCACACAAACATGAATCACGACCGCGCTGGACAATGGGCGGGACTTTTTAAGTTAAAAAGTGGGTGATTGGTTGCTAGGCAGCGGGTCGGTCCCAGAAACAAATCACTCGCTTTTAATGGGAAAGGTCCCGCCCATTGTCCAGAGCGGCCACGCTCCATGTCCTGTGTGAATAAGGTAGGTTTTCTGTGGGGACGGGGAGTGTTGTGCTGTGCAGGACAGGACAGGGGTTTACTATTGAGAGGATTGTGATAGGGGGGAGTCAGTCTGCGATGGGGGGTCTGTAATTGTAGGGAGGGGGTTGTTCAGTCTGTGATGGGGGGGTCTGTGAATTTGGGGGGTCCGTCTGATTGGTGGGTCAGTCTGTGATAGGGGGTCTGATTTGGGGGGGTCAGTCTGTGATAGGGAGATCTGTGATTGTGGGGGGTTCAGTCTAAGATGGGGTGTTCTGTGATTGTGGGTGGGGGGGTTCAGTTTGTAATTGGGGGGGGGAGTTAAGTCTGATTTGGGGGGTCAATCTGTGATAGTAGGTCTGTGATTGGTGGGTCAGTCTGTGATTGGTGGGTCAGTCTGTGATAGGGGGGGATCTGTGATTGTGGGGGGGTTCAGTCTGTGATGGGGGGTCTGTAATTGTAGGGAGGGGGTTGTTCAGTCTGTGATGGGGGGGTCTGTGAATTTGGGGGGTCCGTCTGATTGGTGGGTCAGTCTGTTATAGGGGGTCTGATTTGGGGGGGTCAGTCTGTGATAGGGAGATCTGTGATTGTGGGGGGTTCAGTCTAAGATGGGGTGTTCTGTGATTGTGGGTGGGGGGGGTTCAGTTTGTAATGGGGGGGGAGTTAAGTCTGATTTGGGGGGTCAGTCTGTGATAGGAGGTCTGTGATTTGGGGGGTCAGTCTGTGATTGGTGGATCAGTCTGTGATAGGGGGGGATCTGTGATTGTGGGGGGGTTCAGTCTGTGATGGGGTGGTCTGTAATTGGGGAGGTCTGTGATTGTGGGGGGGGGGGGGTTCAGTCTGTGATTGTGGGGGGATCAGTCTATGATAGTGGGGTCTGTGAATTTGGGGGGTCAGTCTGTTATAGGGGGTTTGATTTGGGGGGTCAGTCTGTGATGGGGGGGATCTGTGTTTGTGGGGGGTTCAGTCTGTGATGGGGTGTTCTGTGATTGTGGGGGGTTCAGTTTGTAATTGGGGGGGGGGGTCAGTCTGATTTGGGGGGGGTTGTGATTGTGGGGGGGTTCAGTCTGTGATGGGGTGGTCTGTGATTGTGGGGGGTCCATCTGTGATTGGGGGAGTCCATCTGTGATTGGGGGATCAGTCTGTGATAGGGGGTCTGTGATTTGGGGGATCTGATTTGGGGGGTCAGCCTGTGATAGGGGGATCTGTGATTGTGGGGGTTCAGTCTGTGATTGGGGGGTCCATCTGTGATTGTGGGGAATCAGTCTGTGCTGGGGGTGTCCATCTGTGATTGGGGGGGGGGATCAGTCTGGGATGGGGGATGTGTGATTTGGGGGGGTCAGTCTGTAATGGGGGGTTTGTGATGAGGCAGGGGGATGTGATGTAAGGGGGGGGGCTGAGGACACTGATGTAAAAGGGGTTCTATGATTTCTGCACTGGCAAAACACAGGTCTCTATTTTCTATGTGTCCTGTTCACATTGAAACAGCGCCCCTGCGTGCTGAGCAGTGTGGTGCAAAATGCATTGGCCCAGATTCAAGAAGCACTTGCGCGGGAACAAGTGTGATTTGCGCCGTGCAAGTACTGATTTGCTCCTATGCAAATTTGCGGCTGATTCTGTAAACCAGTTAAGCCTGAAATGCGGCCATTTTCTCGCGCACGCAGCCTATTTTCGCGCAATTTTGCGCGGGGTGTAAGTTGCGCCTTCATGGAATTCCCTCAGCGAATATGCAAATTAGGTACTGCCGATGATTCAGAAACATGCGCGTGTGATGCGCATCTTGCACTGGAAGCGTGCAAGCTTTTTTCCCTGGGCAAACTTGCTCCTGTTAAAAGCAGGGGCAAGTTAGCAAAAGATGGCCAAATGTCATCTGAAGGAGCGCGCAACTTCAGCAGCACCTAGACAGACGAGCTGAACAAGCAGAGCACCCACATTTTCGGGACCTCACATCTGTGCACCAACATGCCAGGGGCAGCTATGGTTCTTGATATTCTATTGACTGAGCCGACTCGTAGGAGAACACGGGAGAGGATTTACAGAGGGCGCTACAACCTTTTTCAGATGAGTGATACTGAGGTGTATCGCATGTTTCGCTTTAGCCCTGAAGTCATCCTTGAGTTGGTAACAATCCTGCAGGATGACATCAGCAGCCCGACCCATCGGGGACAGGCAGTGCAGCCACTGGTGAAGGTAGTGGCAACCCTTCATTTTTTGGCAACTGGCTCATTTCAGTGCACAGGTGGAATGGTGGCGGGGATGTCCCAATCCAGCATGAGCAGGTGTGTGCACCAAGTGATCCCTGCAATACTCAGACGAATGGGCACACAATTTATCAAACCAACCACGGCTGACGTGCGGCAGAAGGCAATCAGTGATTTTTATTTATTAGCCAGATTTCCACGCACTGTGGGTGCAATAGATTGTACCCATGTGGCACTACGCCCCCCCCCCCCCCCCGGCTCCTCGAGCATATCTACTGCAACAGGAAACATTGGCATTCGATAAATGTGCAGATGATTGTGGATGCACATGGCCTCATATGGCATGTCCGTGCCAAACACCCAGGGTCAAGCCATGACAGTTTTATTTACCGACACAGCCCCTTTCCAACCGAGTTTGCCCAGAACATGTATGGAGACAGCTGGCTGATTGGTGAGTGACATGGGTGTCAGGTATGACTGCCCCCCCCCATGATGCACAGCAGATATGAAAGAAAAATACTTACATCTTCACTTCTACCCACAAATATGTTCACTTGTACCCCCTCCCATGATGCACAGCAGATATGAAAGAAAAATAATACTTACATCTTCACTTCTACCCACAAATATGTTCACTTGTACCCCCTCCCATGATGCACAGCAGATATGAAAGAAAAATAACTTACCAGTCCCCAAGTTCCCAACAGTGGAGTCGTACCCTTCAAGTCCCTCCACCTGCTCCTGCACGAACGTTTGTGCAATAAGCTGCTCCTCCTGATTGAGCCGGATCATACATCGCGGACCACCTCCCGTGCCACCGGTATGCTTCCTGATAAGAGCCAGTTTTTCACGGACCCTGCGCCTCATATCATTTAATTTCTTCTGGATGTCATCCCAGGTACGCACTTCATTACCCAGGGCATTGATGTCCAGGGCAATGGCTTCATATATAGCCCTCCTTTGGGCAATGGTGGTGTTTGCCCGCTGGGCACCATATAGGACTTCCTTATGTTGCTGGAGTGCAGCAATCAGGATGTCCATCTCTGCAGCCACAAAGTTGGCCTTCCTTTTTTTGGTCCCTTTGGGAGGTGCCATGTCTTGCAAAAGGGCTGAATTTCCTTGCTCAGGGGGGGTAGGAAAAAGCAGGATGAAATTCAGCAAAGAACCTGCGCAAGTCTGCTCCTATTTATTTGCTCAGTGCAAGCAGCTGAGCAGGATTTGCCCTGAAATTATGCTAGCAAACCTCTGCTGAGCCGAAAATTCCTCATTTACATAGGGGCACACCCACTTTGACTTGCACGGCCTTGCGCCCTCAGCTTTGCCTTAAACAGGAGCAAATTAAATGAACAAACGATTCCTGAATCAGGTGGCAATTTGGCAAAATTGCTCCAGCGCAGAGAAATTCAGCTGAGCGGCTCAGGTGTAAGTAATGGGCAAATCTACCTGAATCTGGGCCATTCTGTTTCTATGCACCGCAACTGATCTGTGCTGCATAAAAATGAAAGAAATGTATTTTGAGATTTTTATGTCGATTTCGATGGTGTGTGGGTCTTAAAGGTGTGTGCATGTGTGTGGTGTGGGGGCGCTGTGAAGTGGAGGATATCATGTGGCGTCATAGCACCAATATGACATTCGGACCTCCGCTGGAAGAATTTTTTTCCGACCGGACCCCCGTGAATTTTAATTCACTACCCCTGGCCTAGACTATGGAACGCTTTACCAACCAGCATTCGGTTGGAGGAGAACCACTTGGCGTTCAGGAGAAAGATCAAGACTCATCTCTTTTGATACCAAAGGAGACAGGAACAACAAGCGCCCAGAGGCGATTAAGTTTGCATGTGTTGCGCTATATAAGTTTTCATTCATTCATTCATTCATCTCATGCCCAGCCATGTCTGTCTTATCAGGCACAGTCTCTGTAGACTAATGCCGCGTACACACGATCAGTCCATCCGATGAGAATGGACCGATGGACCGTTTTCATTGGTTAACCAATGAAGCTGACTGATGGTCTGTCGCGCCTACACACCATCGGTTAAAAAAACGATCGTGTCAGAACGCGGTGACGTAAAACACAACAACGTGCTGAAAAAAACGAAGTTCAATGCTTCCAAGCATACGTCGACTTGATTCTGAGCATGCGTGGATTTTTAACCGATGGTTGTGCCTACTAACGATCGTTTTTTTCCCATCGGTTAGGAATCCATCGGTTAAATTTAAAACAAGTTGGCTTTTTTTTAACCGATGGTTAAATAACCAATGGCGCCCACACACGATCGGTTTTGACCGATGAATGCGGTTTATCAAACCATTCTCATTGGTTTAACCGATCGTGTGTACGCGGCATAAGAAGGGTTGGGAGAAGGGTGGTAATCCAGGAAACGTATATTTCTTTGGAGGAGCCCAGGTGCTTGGGAACAGAAGGGATTGTGGGAGTCCACTGGATTGCGGGAGACAGAACTAAAGGAGGGTAACAAGGAGGGTATAAAAGGGACTATATAATTACTTTTATAATTTTTTCAGACTCAGGGCTCAGGACATTGAGCTGGAATATTCTCAGTTTTTCCATGTATTCCCTTCATCAGCATAGTTCATGAAATACAGAATCTCTTGGATACAATCCAGAAATTCTTATTTTTTTGTCCAAGGACCTATGGCTCAGTTTATTAATTATACATTTCCTTGAATTACTTTAATCCTTGCAAGAGGAAATTAAACACTTGAGCAAAATAATATAAAACTCTTGCGCACGAAAGAATATCATTAAGACACACCCTAAACAGCTTGGGGACCTATTAGGGGGTCCCAAACCAAATGTAAAAAGATCGGTATTGTGGTTTGCCTTAGAAAAGTCAGTTTGTTACAGGAAATTAATGTGGAATGTGAGATATAATTTTCTTCGAAGGTCTATGTAAGAAAAAGTAATTAAAGATTGACAGATTACTCTAAGGCCCCATACACACCATAGAATCTATCCGCAGATAAATCCCATCAAATGGGTTTCTGCGGATAGATCCTATGGTGTGTACACGCCAACGGATATTTATCCGCAGAGAAATCTCCCCTGGGATGGATTTCCAGCAGATGGATATTTGCTGAGATGCACAACAAATCCATCTGCTGGAATCCATTCCAACGGATGGATCCGCTCGTCTGTACAGACTTACCGGATCCATCCGTCTAAAGGGATTCCCCGCACGCGTCGTAATGATTTGACGCATGCGTGGAATTCCTTATATGACAGCGTCGCGCCCGTCGCCGCGTCATAATAGCGGCGACGGCGCGACACGTCATCGGCAGAGGATTTCAGCGCGGATTTCAATGCGATGGTGTGTACACGCCATCGCATAGAAATCCTCTGAAATCCTCGAGAGGATTTATCCGCGGATACGGTCCGCTGGACCGTATCTGCGGATAAATCCTCTCGTGTGTATGGGGCCTCCCATTCGATTTCCCATAGAACTGTAATGTCTCCAGCTAGTTTCATTTCTTCCATAGGTTGAATTGTGCATGCTTCCTACAGCAAGTCAAACAACAATATTTATATTCCTTTATGTATATTCATTCCCCCACTTTCAAGTCACTTCATCTGACAACAGGTTGTAGTTCTTCTTGGAGAAATCCAAGGTGTTGCTGGGTTAGTATGGCAAACATATTTCTACCTGCTTGGTATAGCTTCCTAACTTGATCCTTAGGGTTTAAAAAGGCAGTGACTCTATTCTAAGAATGTCTGTTAAAGTTACTGAACGCCCTCCATATTAACTAATATCCTCTTTTGCCCATGTACCTTAATCATTTTGGTTGTCACAATATTTGAAAGGTTAACCTTTGGGCTAAGATAAGGAGGTACTACTATAAATGCGAATAAAAGGAAAATAGAACACATATAGCAGACTCTTGAGGTACCCAGACACCACAACTATAAAAAGTAAATACCAGTAATATTATTATCATCACTTTACAAGATAATTGGCACAATTTAAAATGACATGTTTCCAGATACAATCACTATAGTGCCTCTAGCCAGGGCCGTCTTTATTATTGATTGGACCCTGGACAATCATTTTCTTGGCGCCCCCCCTCCCAATGCAATTTTGTTCTCCACCTGCTCTGAGACATACAACAAATAGAAGTTTACTGAATCAGATCAGGCAGTGATTGCTATTGGTTTCCAGAGGTTACAGTGTACCATTGCCGCTCACTGAC
Organism: Rana temporaria; assembly: GCF_905171775.1. Taxonomy (NCBI): domain Eukaryota; kingdom Metazoa; phylum Chordata; class Amphibia; order Anura; family Ranidae; genus Rana; species Rana temporaria. The sequence goes on along the minus strand of NC_053490.1, from coordinate 122,004,917 downwards.
TGGCTGCTAAAGGTTACAGCACACATTATGGCTCACTGATTATTTGCTAGAGGTTACAGCGCATGACTTCTGCTTGTTGACCGGTTGTTACAGATTACTGTACACCAATACTGCTCACTGATTGGTTGCTAGAGGTTACTGGACATCCTTACCACTCACTAATTGGTTGCTAGAGGTTACTGAACATTATTAATGCTCACTGATTGGTTGCTAGAGGTTACTACATATCCTTACTGCTTAACCACTTCCTTACTGGGCACATATACCCCTTCCTGACCAGGTGAAATTTCAGCTTCCGGCACTGCGTCGCTTTAACTGACAATTGCGCGGTCATGCGACGTGGCTCCCAAACAAAATTGACATCCTTTTTTCCCCACAAATAGAGCTTTATTTTGGTGGTATTTGATCACCTCTGCGGTATTTATTTTTTGCGCTATAAACAAAAATAGAGCGACAATTTTGAAAAAAAAACAATATTTTTTACTTGTTACTATAATAAATTGCCCAATTTTTTTTAAAAAAATAATTTTTTCTCAGTCTAGGTGATACGTATTATTCTACATATTTTTGTTAAAAAAAAAAAAAAAAATCGCAAGAAGCGTCCGGTTTGCGCAAAAGTTATTGCGCTTACAAAATAGGGGACAGAATTATTATTTTTTATTATTTTTTTTTACTACTAATGGCGGCGATCAGCATTTTTTTTCGTGACTGCGACATTATGGCGGAGACATCGGACACTTTTGACACATTTTTGGCGCCATTCACATTTATACAGCGATCAGTGCAATAAATATGCACTAATTACTGTATAAATGTGACTGGCATTGAAGGGGTTAACACTAGGGGGTGAGGAAGGGGTTAATGTGTACCCTGAATTGTGTTACTAACTGTGTGTGGAGGGGGGTGACTGGGGGAGGTGACCGATCTGTGTCCCTATATACAAGGGACACAGATCGGTCTCCTCTCTCCCCTGACAGGACGTGGAGCTCTGTGTTTACACACAGAGCTCCACGTCTTGTCCCTGTAGCCGCCGATCGCGAGTCCCTGGCGGACATCGCGGCCGCCAGGCACTCGCATCGGCATCTCAGCGATGCGGCGAGCGTGCGCGCCTCCGCCAGACGCGCGCGCCCGTGCCGCTGGCTGCGCGCGCAGGCCGTAAAAACACGGCCACCCAGAGACGTAGAGCCACCCTGCGGCCGTACAAAGTCGTACGGCCGTCGGGAAGTGGTTAATAATTGGTTGCAAGAGGTTAGTGCACAACCTTACTGCTCATTGATTGGTTACTAAAGGTTACAGCACATCATCTCCTCACTGCCTGCACACCATGGACTGGGGAGGTTAGCTGACCCATCAATAGGCAGAAAACTCCTAGGCATCCTAGGACTCCTGGGATCAGTGGCAATGCTGGCGGAAGGGTGTGATCAGTGGCAATGCTGGCGGAAGGGTGTGATCAGTGGCAATGCTGGGGGTTGATGGGTCAAAACAATAAATAAATAATTATGTTCATAGTTACATTTTTTAGCAATATTGATTTGATTTTATTGTGTTTGGCACTATGCATTTGTAAGGTTCATTATCACACAGCGCTGCATTCTTTTGTTTTTTGTATATATGTTTTCACAGATTATGGGATTGTGATCAATGCTTAGCAGCTGTGAATGTGCACTTTGTTTCACAGGAATTGTTATACCACACCTGACCCTAGGTTGTAACCTCAGATTGCTTTATACCTGACGCTGATTGCACTCTCAGGTTGCTCTAGAGTAGCTTGCAAGATTTATATATTTTTATATTGTTTACCTTAGCAAGAGGCACCACTAACCAAACACTGCCATTAAGACCAAGGAACTCTCCAAACAAGGGACAATGTTGTTGAAAAGTACAAGTCAGGGTTAGGTTATAAAAAAATACCCAAATCTTTGATGATCCCTAGGAGCACCATCAAATCTATCTTAACCAAATGGAAAGAACATGGCACAACAGCAAACCTGCCACGAGACGGCCGCATACTAAAAATCATGGACCCGGCAAGGAGGGCATTAATCAGACAGGAATCACAGAGACCTAAGGTAACCCTGGAGGAGCTGCAGAGTTCCACAGCAGAGACTGCAGTATATGTACATACAGGGGCGTAACTAGAAATCACAGGGCCCCATAGCAAAATGTTGTATGGGGCCCCCCAGAGCCGCCCTAGTGTCAATGCAGCGTGACCTGTGCCCCATACAGCGTGACCTGTGCCCCATACAGCGTGACCGGTTCCCCATACAGCGTGACCGGTTCCCCATACAGCGTGACCGGTTCCCCAATGCAGCATGACCTGTGCCCCATACAGCGTGACCTGTGCCCCATACACCGTGACCTGTGCCCCATACAGCATGACCTGTGTGCCATACAGCGTGACCTGTGCCCCATGCAGCGTGACCTGTGCCCCATGCAGCGTGACCTGTGCCCCATGCAGCGTGACCTGTGCCCTATACAGCGTGACCTGTGCCCCATGCAGCGTGACCTGTGCCCCATAAAGCGTGATCTGTGCCCCATACAGCGTGACCTGTGCCCCATACAGCGTTGCCCGTGCCCAATACAGTCTGGCCTGCCTGTGCCCCATACAGCGTGACCTGTGCCCAATACAGCATTGCCTGTGCCCAATGCGGCATGACCTGTGCCCAATACAGCGTTGCCTGTGCCCAATACAGCCTGGCCTGCCTGTGCCCAATACAGTCTGAACTGCCTGTGCCCCATACAGCGTGACCTGTGCCCAATACAGCATTGCCTGTGCCCAATACAGCCTGGCCTGCCTGTGTCCAATACAGCCTCACCTGTGCAGAGGAAGAGGCAAGCCGGCCGGATCAGCAGAGAACGGGATTGCCCGTCTTCCCGGGGCTCATCGTCACATAGCCCCACCTCTTAGCCCAACGCCTTTTATGACGTCACATGTCCGACACTGGACCGGCGTTCTGTCGATCAAAGGTGCCGGACCAAGAGGTGGAGCTATGTGACATGAGCCCCGGGAACACTGGAAGTTCTAATGAAAGCTATTACAGCGGGCAATTCCGCTCTCTGCTGATATGGACAGCTCGCCTCTTCCTCTCCTCTCTCTTCCCCTGGCTGGGAGACCATGCCGGCGATGCTCTTATCCTCACCGGGCCTAGGGTTGCCACCTTTTCGTCAAGCCAAATCCAAACATTTTAGCGGCGTACAGCAATTTCTTTTTGTAGTACATGCTATAGGATGGCAAGAGATTTGGGACACCTTTGAGTTACCCTAGGAGAGTAGTAAGGAGGCACGCATAGCGCACTGCAGTGAACAGTGGCTGTGGCCAAATTGTGTTAACAGTGGAGGGGTGGACTTAAAGGGGCATGGTTAGGTAAAACAAAAGCATTTGTGTGCCCATAATATATGATTAAATAAAATAAATGTCACAGTTAAAATATGAACCTAGCCTACCTTAAAAGTGGACGATGTCAGCGGGGCAGTGAGCGGTGTCAGTAGGGCAGTGAGCGGTGTCAACGGGGCAGTGAGCGGTGTCAGCGGGGCAGTGAGCGGTGTCAGCGGGGCAGTGAGCGGTGTCAGTAGGGCAGGAGCGGTGTCAGCGGGGCAGTGAGCGGTGTCAGTAGGGCAGTGAGCGGTGTCAGTAGGGCAGTGAGTGGTGTCAGTAGGGCAGTGAGCAGTGTCAGTAGGGCAGTGAGCGGTGTCAGTAGGGCAGTGAGTGGTGTCAGTAGGGCAGTGAGCGGTGTCAGTAGGGCAGTGAGCGGTGTCAGTAGGGCGTGAGCGGTGTCAGTAGGCAGTGAGCGGTGTCAGCGGGGCAGTGAGCGGTGTCAGTAGGGCAGTGAGCGGTGTCAGTAGGGCAGTGAGTGGTGTCAGTAGGGCAGTGAGCGGTGTCAGTAGGGCAGTGAGCGGTGTCAGTAGGGCGTGAGCGGTGTCAGTAGGCAGTGAGCGGTGTCAGCGGGGCAGTGAGCGGTGTCAGCAGGGCAGTGAGCGGTGTCAGTAGGGCAGTGAGCGGTGTCAGTAGGGCAGTGAGCGGTGTCAGTAGGGCAGTGAGCGGTGTCAGTAGGCAGTGAGCGGTGTCAGTAGGCAGTGAGCGGTGTCAATAGGGCAGTGAGCGGTGTCAATAGGCAGTGAGCGGTGTCAATAGGCAGTGAGCGGTGTCAGTGGGCGGTGTCAGTAGGGCAGTGAGCGGTGTCAGTAGGGCAGTGAGCGGTGTCAGTAGGGCAGTGCCACTGTGCCCCATCAAATAATGCTGTCACTGTGCCCCATCAAATAATGCCGTCACTGTGCCCCATCAAATAATGCCGTCACTGTGCCCCAAATAATGCCACTGTGCCCCATCAAATAATGCCGCCACTGTGCCCATCAAATAATGCCACTGTGCCCATCAAATACCGCCACTGTGCCCCATCAAATAATGCCCATCAAATACCGCCACTGTGCCCATCAAATACCGCCACTGTGTCCATCAAATAATGCCACTGTGCCCCATCAAATAATGCCACTCTGCCCCATCAAATAATGTCACTGTGCCCCATCAAATAATTCCCGCCACTGTGCCCCATCAAATAATGCCGCCACTGTGCCCCAAATAATGCCACTGTGCCCAATCAAATAATGCAGCCACTGTGCCCCATCAAATAATGTCACTGTGCCCATCAAATAATGCCACTGTGCCCATCAAATACCGCCACTATGCCCCATCAAATAATGCCGCCACTGTGCCCATCAAATAATGCCACTGTGCCCATGAAATACCACCACTGTGCCCCATCAAACAATGCCCATCAAATAATGCCACTGTGCCCATCAAAAAATGCCACTGTGCCCATCAAATAATGCCACTCTGCCCCATCAAATAATTCCCGCCACTGTGCCCATCAAATAATGCCGCCACTGTGCCCATCAAATAATGCCACTGTGCCCCATCAAATAATGCCGCTACTGTGCCCATCAAATAATGCCACTGTGCCCCATCAAATAATGCCGCCACTGTGCCCATCAAATAATGCCACTGTGCCCCATCAAATAATGCCACTCTGCCCCATCAAATAATGCCACTGTGCCCCATCAAATAATTCCCGCCACTGTGCCCCATCAAATAATGTCGCCACTGTGCCCCAAATAATGCCACTGTGCCCAATCAAATAATGCAGCCACTGTGCCCCATCAAATAATGTCACTGTGCCCTTCAAATAATGCCACTGTGCCCATCAAATACCGCCACTGTGCCCCATCAAATAATGCCGCCACTGTGCCCATCAAATAATGCCACTGTGCCCATCAAATACCGCCACTGTGCCCCATCAAATAATGCCCATCAAATAATGCCACTGTGCCCATCAAAAAATGCCACTGTGCCCATCAAATAATGCCACTCTGCCCCATCAAATAATTCCCGCCACTGTGCCCATCAAATAATGCCGCCACTGTGCCCATCAAATAATGCCACTGTGCCCCATCAAATAATGCCGCTACTGTGCCCATCAAATAATGCCACTGTGCCCCATCAAATAATGCCGCCACTGTGCCCATCAAATAATGCCACTGTGCCCCATCAAATAATGCCACTCTGCCCCATCAAATAATGCCACTGTGCCCCATCAAATAATTCCCGCCACTGTGCCCCATCAAATAATGCCGCCACTGTGCCCATCAAATAATGCCACTGTGCCCCATCAAATAATGCCACTCTGCCCCATCAAATAATGCCACTGTGCCCCATCAAATAATGTCACTGTGCCCCATCAAATAATGCCACCACTGTGCCAATCAAAAGTTAACATTTTACCTGCTGTCCTGGCCTGGGGGTTTCCCTCGTGCTCCTCTCTCTCTCCTCCTCCTCCTCCTCCTGACGTTACAGCCAGACCCTGCCCTGGTGCAGAGGAAATGATTGGGGAAAGCAGTGCGGAGGTGGGTAGGCGGAGCTTAAGGCTCCACCTCTGCCAGTCACTTTACATTGCCTATTGCCTGCCGCTTATGGGGGCGTGTCGCCCACCGCCCTTTCCTCGGCCAAGCACCCTCATATACACCGCACTGTTAGCCCATACCTGCAAGTGCCAGCGCCGTCACAGCAGGCCGGCCGCCGTGGGCTGCATGTGTGCGGGAGGCGGCCGCGGGAGCTGGGAATCGGGAAGACGAGTCGGGGAAGCAAGCCTCCGCAGAGGGGAAGAGCCCGAGGCTGTGTCTGCATAAGTAGGCACTAGCGCGTCTCTCCCCCTCAGTCACAGTACACAGTCACTCTGGTCCGGGCCCCCCTGATCCTCACTCAACTGCGGGCCCCATAGCGCCCACGTGGGTTGCTATGGCGGTAGTTCCGCCACTGTGTACATAGGACAACAAAAAGACGTACGCTCCATAGAGTTGGGCTTTATGGCAGAGTGGCAAGAAAAAAGCCATTACTTTCAGTAAAAAACAAAATGAAACGTTTTGAGTTTGCGAAAAGGCATGTGGGAGACTCCCAAAATGTATGGAGGAAGGTGCTCTGGTTTGATGAGACTAAAATTGAAGTTTTTGGCCATCAAAGAAACCGCTATGTCTGGCACAAACCCAACACATTACATCACCCAAAGAACATCATCCCCAGTCAGGACTGGGAAACTGGTCAGAGTTGAGGGAAAGATGGATGGTGCTAAATACAGGCACATTCTTGAGCAAAACCTGTACCACTCTGTATGTCATTTGAGGCTAGGACGGAGGTTCACCTTCCAGCAGGACAATGACCCCAAACACACTGCTAAAGCAACACTTAAGTGATTTAAGGGGAAACATGTAAATGTGTTGGAATGGCCCAGTCAAAGCCCAGACCTCAATCCAATAGACAATCTGTGGTCAGACTTAAAATTTGCTGTTCACAAGTGCAAACCATCAAACTTGTAGGAGCTGGAGCAATTTTGCAAGGAGGAATGGCCAAAAATCCCAGTGGTAAGATGTGGCAAGCTTATAGAGACTTATCCAAAGCGACTTGGAGCTGTGATAGCCACAAAAGGTGGCTCTACAAAGTATGGACTTTAAGGGGGTGAATAGTTATGCACAGTGTCTGTTATTTGTCCTATTTGTTGTTCGCTTCTCAATAACAAAAAAAAATCTTCAAAGTTGTGGGCATGTTCTGTAAATTTAATGATGCAAATCCTCAAACAATCCATGTAAATTCCAGGTTGTGATGCAACAAAACACAAAAAATGCCAAGGGGGGTGAATACTTTTGCAAGGCACTATATGTGGTGGACGTGTCCTGTGGTTCAGCCACTCTGAGTGGAGGTTAAAGTCTTAAGCTGTAGGATATCCCCTTATCCCAAATACATGCTCCTAAATATTAGACTGCCTGATCTTTTTAAATTTCAGTTCTATCTAATGGTTCATTTTCTCATAGCTGCAAAACAGGCTATTGAGGTCTATTGGGGTGGTATATTACCTGAGTTATGCAGGGGGGTTTCGTTTTCCTACATGCAGTTCAGTGGTGATGTTTTTTTCATTTCCTGGGACTATGTTGCCCAGCTGGACAAGGTGGAAATCCCTCTTTCTGGTGAATACAAAACCACCTCTCATCACCACCATTTGCAAAATAGCATTGTACTTTATATGCGTAATAGGCGGAAGAAGGAAGAAGGGGGTACAATGTAGATTGTGTTGCTATCTCTGATGGAGAGAACTTCTGTATGGAAGGGGTGAAAAATTTGTAGTGTTGTTATGAATTCTACTCCATTGCCTGAAGTATTATTGTGACTGCTGCTTACTAATTTGAGTATTACCCCTAGCTGTATCTGCCTTGTAGAAGTGCAGGAAACACACTATCCCAGACTTAATGAGGGTATAGAGCTGAGAGTCATTTATTAAGAAAAATGGTGCAAATGTATCCTGTATTGATACTGCGCACACCCCATGTGTTTCCTTGGCAAAGTTGACAGACATGCAGTTGCCTGCTTGTGAATGTGTTTCCTGGCCAGACACCCTATTATGAACTATTGGTGATGGTAGGAAAGAGGAAGAGAATGTTGTGGCTGCTTGCTGTTGCTGCTTTTGAATATGAGCATTCTGCAGAAGATGACAGTTATCACTTTCCTATTAGAACCGTGGTGGGCAGCTGGTACAGGAAAAGCAGCAGCAAGAGGAGATGATGGAAATATTTCTTTGGGCTTTGAAGTAAAGACTGGAATGATGATGCCTTATAATGTGGAAAATATTAGCCTTGTTGTCCATAAAATGAAGTGCGTTGTTTGAGAGACAAAATTCTCAAATGTGTGTTTGAAGAGCCAAACCTAAGCTCCTGACTACATATGTTATACATGATGATAGAAACATTATGAGCAATTGCCACCTATGAACTCACACTAACAGACTTGACAATTTTAGAGGAACTTCTGTCTCATGGTAATTGTGTCTTTTTTTGTTGTTTCAGCTTTTTCAGCTTCACCACTCTTCTTTTCTCCTGTTCTCTCTTTGTCCTCCTGAGCCAGTCCCCATGTGCTACACCTTTCTATATCATCATGGTCATCACCACCTGACAGAAAGTCAGACCCAGATACAAATAAGTCAAATAGATCTAATGCTTTTTGACTGTCCTTACTTTTTCAACTCCCAGAATTGCTATGGGTACCACAATCACCACCGCTGCTGACACCTCACCACCATGCAGTATTTTGCATCAATCTTTTTGCCCATGTGGCTTATTATGCATTATGCCGCGTACACACAACCGTTTTTCATGAAAACTGCCATTTTTTAGATTGGTCGTGTGTATGCTCCATAGCAGTTTTCGCAGCGAGAAAACTGCCCGCAAAAAAATTAGAACCTGCTCTCTTTTTTCTCGTGGTGTTTCGTCTCAGTCTTTTTCTCGTCGCGAGAAACGGTTGTGTGTACACGGCATTACAGTTTATTCCTATGGGTCTCTATAATGTAAAATCCTGCTAAAAACTGTGCAAGGACTTCTTCACCACACTGCAACTCACTACATTGGGTGTCTTTGGAAATACCTCTCCTGTGTTTGCTAATGGGTAAGCGAAAGGAGTTTCCAAACCACTACATTGCCAACATGGTGCGATGGGGTAGACTCATGCAATTGGAGTTCTGTACACTTATCCTGTGCTACCATCATGCTTTTATGTCACCACTTTTTGTCATATATATTTATGAGTAAGGAAGGATTGTCATTTCATAGATTTAGATTGATATATCTAAAAGCCTTTGTTTTTTATTTGATAATCGAGTGGAGAAGTGTTCAGGTTTTTGTTTCTTTTTGTATCCATCCCGGGGAGATTCACTCTCAATATTTGAAATAGAAGCCATTATAACTGGGACAGAAGGTGATGGCAAAAAATCTTCCAATGAGGATACCTATTTTAGTGACACTTGCTACTGTGTCTTCAGAAAAGGAAATAAAGGAACATCTTCCCAGTGTGAGACAAAAAGCAAAAAAAAAAAAGGTTTTGACTTTTATTTACATTTCAAATGAGGCATTTGAAAAATGATTGTGTCATGTAGAAGTACCTCTAAAAGCACAATATGAAATTATAGACAGGAAATAACAAACAACTGAATACTCTGAGAACTTAAAATTATTGTATCCATTGTAAATGTAAAAATAACATACACATACCTGTCTAATGAATTGTTCTTGGAATTACATATTGTGATTTATTTTGCATACCAAAAAAATCAGTAACAAAAGACGGCTGAACTAAATTTCAAGCAAACCTAAATTCATATTATTTATTTGCACTAGGGATGGCCTTCGCGTTACTAACGTCAGTGGCTCCAGTTTATGGACTCTACACATCTTTCTTTCCCGTTGTCCTCTACATGTTACTTGGGACTGGACATCATGTTTCTACTGGTAAGACTACAAAATATATCAGTCAAATAACACATTCCAAATGTGAGAAATAATTTCATATCTTTTGGTCTGTGATTCTAACCCTTGGTGGGGGAAATCTGCCTAGTTTCGATTTTGTTATCCCGAAAAACTGGCAACTGATGAGCGGATAAAACTGCAAATATACAGACAGATGCTGTGTTCTAGAAGGGGTTTTAGGATTTATAAAAGTACAATATCTCATTAGGAAATTTAACAATGAAAATTTTTATAGAGGAATAATAAACTAGTGGCCTAATTAAAAACTGTACAGGGACAAACACTGAATTTTATTCTAGAGTTTTACAATGTAGTTATACCCAACAGTTGTCATTTGTAAAACATGCTAACACTACAGTTCAGATACAACTTAATTTTTGGAGTCTTTTGGGAAAGAATGCATGACTTTGAGGAGTTTTCCATCTGGCTCTCAAATCTTTTCATGATACCTGTAGAAATTAATAATATGTGCAAATTGCAATAACTTATAGCAATAAATTATTGAATTATAATTATAAAACTACAATTAATGAGCATGTATGCCCAAAACTTGTTTGATTTAAATTTTGGATAGAGTAGAATGCTTAGAATCCCTGTCAGTTTTTAATTGCCATAATTTTCCTAGATAAGGAAATTCATCTTCTCTGTTGTGGTCACCAGTCCAAGAGGTGGGTGTAAATCTTCTAATAGGGATACCTGTTCTGGTGATAACTGTCTGAGAGGGGGATTCTCTTCACCTTGTGGAGATATCCTTTTACTTCCTGTCGAACAGGAAGGGAAATCTCAATGAGAAAGAGACCACAAAAACTTTACTAAGATGAGTTTCGAACTTTCCCTACATCATGAAAACATAAAAAGAGATTTTGTCTATACATTTACTTTAAAACTTGGCTAGTTGTGCTGGGATAATACATAAACATATGTACAGACACTTGTAACAAAAGAAGACAGAGCTGCTACCAAACACAAGATCTGAAGATGGGCAATGGAATTTTAATTGATAAAGCCCATGAAATAGAAGGAAATGGTATATGGAGGATCCTCGAGGGGTACATCATTCATTTTGGGGAAGCATTGCCTAATGTCTCCTCCCCTGATATCGGCTACTAAAGAGAATCCAATGGTGTGATTTACATCATACCACTTGCTGAATAAAATAATGCTTTATTTTGCAGGTACATTTGCTGTGCTAAGCCTGATGACTGGCTCAGTTATTGATGAACATCTTGTCCAGAATCCTTTGAATAGAAACCTTACTGGGGAGGAGCAGTTGGAGATCTATGCTCAGAGAATAGGCATGGCAGCTGCTATAGCCTTTTTAATGGGACTTATCATGGTAAACACACATTTCTGATCCTCTGTAGTGGGATACTAGCATATTTTATGTGTTAGGGGGTATGTGTGAGAATTTATTAATAGTATCCCTGTTGCAGCACAGACCCCAAACTGGGCTGGCTAATTTATCCCAGGTTCCATTTTCTATGAGGCACATGGCAGCAGTTCACAGTCTCATAATTCAAGAAGCAGGTTGTGCATGTATTTGTTGCAGTTTAATGCTGATTTAACTTGGGTAGGGTGCGGGGTGAACACTGGGATACTTCAAACTTAGCAGAAAAAGATAGCAGAGGACACTGCTAACTGTACTGTCTCTTCAGTGTGCAGCTACCCTCTCTAAGTCAGGGACTAGTGAACTACAGCTTAGGGGAACTCCATTGCAAATATAAAACCAGAGCCAGCAAACTGGAATGAGCTCTACCAAAAATTAGCAAAGGCAGTCTCTGGGATCTTTCAGGCTTGTACTCTCTGTGCCCTGGGTACTTGAATGCTTTCTTGCAGTACCAGCTAGCCTATGTACTGTATGCCTCTAGGTCAGATTCTCTGTGGACTTCCTGAAACTGTTCTCAGGAACTCTGGACACAGGTACCCTAGCTCTTGCTGGAGCTGGGATGAAGATGGCCTCTTCTAAACTACAGCTATCAGCCCCAGAGGGCCACAGCCCTCAGGCTGGGTCTTCTGCCACAGGACAAGGACTCTGCTGTTCCAGGCCCCATCCTATTTATCCCTTCCAGGGATTGGCTAAGGCTGTAAGAATATGCAAGTGAGGGTCTGCCTCTTCCATCCTCCAAGTTCTGGAACCTACTAGAAATCAGGGGAAAGTGCTCAAACTCACATCCAGCAGAACCCAGAACAGTCAAAAGCAATTGAACTTCGCTCCACTGCTACAGGGGAGCAAAAAACCAAATTTGCCTTAACTTTTAGCAACCTAGCTAAGAGAGTGCTATACTTTGTTGGCACTAATAAATGTACTGTGAGTATGATTATGACAGCTCATGGCCTTCCAAATTCTATTATGTATGTAGTGCGGTAAGGGCAACTGCCCATTGCCTATTGATTCTTCAAGCTGCAATGGGCACCTAAGATATGCTAAAACAGCACGCAATGATATCCACCTTTTGCATGACTTAAGCACACTTTAGGATGCCTTATGTGCTATTGCATTTAAATGAATCAGGGGCCACTCCATGTGAGAGATTTATCAAAATCAGTGCAATGTAGGACAAAATTGGGTGGTGACATATTGTATGGCACAGATATTCTATATGATCACAAATTTATAATCCTTCCCTATTACCTGACCAAACACTCAGGCTGGGTTTCCACTGCCGTACGGAGCGGCTCACAGCAGGGGTCCAGTTTGTCCCTGTTCACCGTTTCAGGTCCAGTTTTGGTCTGAAATTTTGGCTGAATTCTGTCCTGAAATGGACCAGAAGACTCACAGCAGTCCTGTGCAATTCGCTCTGGAGCTGCCCTGGAGATGTGTAAACTGGCTCCATTGAGAGCCAGTCACAATCTCCTGACATGCAAATTGAATGCGGGGAAACCCGCATTCAATTCGCAATAGTGTGATCCCAGTCTCAAACACAAGTCACAGCTATACCATCATATTAAATTATATTTAAAGTACATTTTTTTTATTTTGGATACAGTAGGGGAGATTCCCTTTCTTTTCTGTTTTATATACACAACAGGAATTAAGAGGAATTCTCTTCAAAATTGTAGAACTGTCACTGGAGGGCCCAATTTGAGGATTTCCCTTCTATTGTCACTGAAGTGGCCCAATTTGAAGATTTCCCTTCTATACCTCTTAAAATTTTGGATTTGTTCTCACTTTAAGTCCCATTGACAGTGGTGATTCTCCACAGCAGGGACATTGCAGAAGGGGAAATCTTTCAATGGTGACACCTGTTCTTGTGTCTAAGAAGGGGTTCCCCTTTACTTTTCCATAACCACCACCTGAGTTGAAAATTAGGTAAATCTACGAAATGGGAAGCAGATGAAGACTGACAGAAGTTTAAACCATACTTCAATCTAAACAAAAATACAACCCCCCCCCCCCCCCCCCAAAAAAAAACAAGGTGAAACAAGTTAATTTCTGCAAATTAAACTCATAGAATGATTTGTCCTTTCTATCTCTTTAAAGAACATAGACATTTTGACTTTTTTACGTGTGAAGTTTATATATTTAACTCCCTCGTCACCTCTTCCTATCCTCACCTCTGGGACTTCTTCAGAGCCTGTCCCATCCTCTGGAACTCCCTCTACATAAATATGCCTTTAGGCAATCCCTGAAAACTCATCTCTTCAGGGAAGCCTACCCCACCTCTACCTATCAACTGCATTTTACTTTCCCAAACAGCTCATTCTCCCACAGTTAATGCCTTGTGTATCACTTGCCCTTCCCTTTAGATTGCGAGTGCTAACAATCAGTGCACTCCTAACCCTCTTGTTTTGAATTGTATTCTAACTATACTGTCTAGTATAGGCTGTCGTAGATGTCCAATATACAGTAGCTGAAGATATGAGAGATGTTAAGTAATTCTATTTCAATATTGTTCATCAATTTTGGTATAATCTTTCCAGGTGATCATGTTTGTCCTACAGCTTGGCTTCCTCTCCACGTACTTGTCTGAGCCCATAGTAAAAGCTTTTACCAATGCTGCTGCTTTCCATGTGACCATCTCTCAGATACAAAACATGATGGGGCTCCCTCTTCCACGCCACACTGGACATTTCACCATTTTCAAGGTCAGCCAAGAGTCTTTTGACAGCACATACAACCACAGTCTGAAACCATTGCAGTTGGAACTTTTAAGGAACAAATTGAACTAGAGTAAAGCAGATGTATTTCTTTTGATTACATAAATATACTATACTATACTGATATATTATACTAACAGTATAACAACTGTTAACTGCTAGTGATGAGCTAACTGTCTGTGTAAATCATGACTCATATGGGTCAGAGTGACTGGTGAAAATCCAAATATCCACCAATAGTTCTTAATCTACCAAGTATTTGCTTCTCCTTTCCTCTAAAATAAGTCTCACCAAGCCTGTGCATGGGCTCCTGCCTGTGAGTTTTCCATATTTATGTGACCAAGGGTGGCTTCTTATGTAATTATGTCAGTGACCAAATAAAGAACCCCACAGGGGTTTGAAAACTTTTTTGTATTAAAAAAGGTAAAATTAATGACTTACTATCAGACAGTTTTTAAATTTTTCATACACCTGTTAAAATCAGCATTTTTTGCTAGAAAATTACTTAGGACCTCCAAATATTATATACTGTATGTTCTGAAAGCAGAGGCCCTGGGGAATAATATGGAAATTGTTGCAATTTTTTATGTGGCACAATATTTGTTCAGCCCTTTCTCAAATGCAATTTTTCAGGAAAGAATACACTAAAATAAATTTTAGTATGCACAATATAATAACCAATTTTTCAGTAAAATATAATGGCAACAAGCTACAGTACCTGAAATGTTTCATAAGTGACACTTTAAAAGCCTTGGTTGTCCGTTTAGAGTTAACCATGAATTATGACTCTAGAATTATTGCTCTCACTCTGATGTTCGCAGTGAAACCTCACATGTGTTCTGCATTTACCATATACATACATGTGTTGGATCATGTATGATTGGGGGACAGGGAAGCTTTTTTTCTTGTTTTTCTTGACTTTATTAAAATATATTTTTGTTTAAATGTTTTTCTTTATTTAACATGGTTGTTTACAGTTTCTTTAGTCACAGAGGAGATTGGGGAACAGGTTCTCCTCAATCTTCTCTATATCTGGTTATCCCAGATGTTTTATACAGTCCTGGGCTTCCTGAGGAATAAGAGAACCTGGGAACCATTGCAAGCAGCTCCAGGGCTTGGGGGATGGTCCTCTTTACCACAGTAAAAGAGATAAGGTGGCTGTAGATCCAACCAGTTCACTTCAACTGAACAGCTGATCGCCAGATGTTAAAAGTTATACCAATCTTGTTTTAACCATTTAAATCCATATCTTTTGTATACGTTCTATGGATGTGAAGAGGCTAGTGTATGCCCAGCCAAAGCCAGGGGTATGCTGAGGCTTATCCAAAGCTCTGTTGAAAGGATTTTCCCACATTTCGTGACCGAATGACAACATTTTACTGAACAGGAAGAGAGAGGAACTTTACAACAGCAACACATACAGAAAAAATAACTTTTTTTTAGAGTAAAGCTGGCCATACATTGATCAAAATTTGGCTGGTTCAGCAGAGACTGTCAGGCCTCGTACACACGACCGAGTTTCTCGGCAAAAACCAGCAAGAAACTTGCTGGGAGATATTTTTTTGCCGAGGAAACCGGTCGTGTGAACATGTTCTCTATTTCCTTGACGGGAATGGAGAAAATTGGCTTGTCGAGTTTCTCGATGGCTTCACAAGCAACTCGACGAGGAAAACGATGTGTTTCGCCCGTCGAGTTTCTCGGTCGTGTGTACGAGGCCTCAGAATTTAAATCAGTATGTGGTCATACCTGTATGACAGAACTCTATCATTTGCTTAATTACTGTTGAAGGGACATGCTGGAAAATGTCCATTAGCGGCTACAGTCAGTCAGCTATTCAGTGTATTCTAACAGTGGAGGGTTTTGCTATCAGACTACAGTGTCCCAGCAGTAAGATTTCATCCTTCACCTTCTTTGTGTAGATGGAGAAATCTGTCAGTTTTTTTTGCTCATCCCTCTGGCTGAATGAAAAGAAAAAAAAAGAAAAAATGAACCGTCTATGACCTGTATCAGCGAAGCCTAAAACCCCTATCAGAATTGTTTTGTGTCTGTGTCCCTGTTGTAGATTTTCCTTAACTACCTGCCTAATAAAACTATTGTCAGGAAAGTAATGCCGCGTACACACGGTCGGATTTTCTGTCGGAAAAACCTTGGATGGTTTTTCCAACAGAATTCCGCTCAAGCTTGGCTTGCATACACACGGACACACAAAAGTTCTCTGAACTTTCCTCCGTCAAGAATGCGGTGATGTACAACACTACGACAAGCCAAAAAAAATGAAGTTCAATGCTTCCGAGCATGCGTCAAATTGCTTCCGAGCATGCATCAGAATTTTGCGCCGTCGGAATTGTTACAGACGATCAGATTTTCTGTCGGAAAATTTGAGAACCAGCTCTCAATCTTTTGTTGGCGGAAATTCCGACAGCAAAAGTCAGATGGAGCATACACACAGTCGGAATTTCCGTTCAAAAGCTAACAAAGGAATTTTGCTATCGGAATTTCCGATCGTGTGTACGGGCATAAGTGAGAAACATACATTTCTATAATAGACTCTGGATAGCTTTAAAAACTCAACAGGAGTTGTAAGCCTTCTCTGCTCTATCCAATTGTAAAAATATTTTTGGGCTACACATACACATTAAAAGGGAAGTATTTGGGAAAATATAAACACTCTGACCTGGTAAATAAGTGAAAAGGGAGGATGTAGTGGATTGCTAGTGGTGTGAATTTCAACTTATTTTCTTGGGATTACCATAGGACTTTATTTTTCAGATGCCGACTCTATTATATAACCTGTAGCTTAGCATCTGGGATATAAAGTTGGCTGCAAAAAAAATACAAAAAAACAATGCTGGCTTAAAAATGATTTGGGAAAAAGAAGTGATTGATTTAAATATAAATGGGTATTAATTACTTTACTCATAAAGTAAACCTATTGTAAACATCTAAATGTAAAAGTCAAGGTGCCAACTCCACAAGATAATGTATTAGCTTTCAGAGAGATGGGCAATCAGCTCTGGTAGTTTGTGGGCCATAGAGCTATTTCCTATGCATTCTCTACATTCTATTTTTGCTGATGACATTTTTATTTATTGCCTTATTTTGAAATGTTCAGTTTATGACTTTTTTTAAATGATAAACGTTACGTAATTTATGATATCATAGAAGTACTGCAAAACGTATTTGTTGATATTGGAAAAGAAGATGTATGTCATTTTTTTCTTTTTCTTCTTGTGTAGACATTGGTGTCTGTCTTTAGAGCTGTACATATGACCAATATAGCCGAGCTGATTATATCCATTCTCTGCTTGATGGTTCTGATTCCTATCAAGGAGCTCAATGCCCGCTTTCGTACTAAACTAAGGACACCTATTCCTGGAGAAATCATCATGGTAAGTTGCATGGTAATATAAATCTTGAAAAAGTATACTGACAAGCTGTACAATCATAGAGGACTCACGTGTGGAAGATTCTTTCTACGAGATATAAGAGTACGATTTCTCATATGAGTAAATGAAGGACTAATCAATACAGTATCTGAAGTAATTGGAACAGCCTTTAGATTTGTTGGTATGTATGCTATTTTCAGGACTTTACATATGATCTTTGGGTTTTCTGCTTTTAGAAATAAAAACATATTTTTCCCCCTTGTAAGAAGTGTCATTTCTAGTTAGATTCCCAATTGTGGTAACCACCAAAAACATTTTGTGATTTTTTTATTTTAGGTGAAATTTAGCTTATTTAAAATTGAGATTTAATTGTGATATATTTATGAATACAATACTTTGCTTATATTATAATTATTGATTACAGAGTTGTTTATTCTTAAAGGATGCTTTTGAACACAGCTCATATCTACTGAATATTGAGATGCAACCTGTGATGGACTTTTTACCTATATGCTTCAGGTTAATCCTCCCTGCTTGTTTAAGGCTGTTAATTGTAGTTACTCTTCTGCAGCTAGCCCTGTTTCAAATGTTAATTGTTTTAGCCCTGTGTTTACTGGTTACTGTGATTAGATAAGTGGCTTGTGTTAATTATGCTGATTGCTTCATTGTGATAATTATCTCTCTATATGCGGTGCCGACCCGGCTAGCTACTGAGTAGTTCAAAGAAATATCTTTATTTCAAAGGAGCTGTATTGAAGACCCCCCACTGTGTGAGGGGGGGCGGAGATTTGTCATTGTAACAGTTGTAACCACATATAAGCTCTGGTTTCTTACCATTAAAACTCTGTCTTGTTCCAGCAGTAAGCTTGTCTCATGTGTGGCTTTCTGGGCGATTCCAGGGATATCCCTCCTCGTGGAATATTGGGGTGATTGTCGTTATGGGAAGAAGGGAACGTTGACGGGGATATCATACCGATACCGTCACAATTGGTTGGTAGCAGTGGGATTTTTCCCTTCTATTCCCCTTTACACCCGGATTCCAAGCAGACACTGGAAGAACTACTGGAAGTTCGTGGAAGGATTGCTAGCAACAAAACCAAGCGGGTCATCATAGCAGAATCAATGGAGCTAGACCAGGAGGACGGGATTGCAGCAACGCCAGCAGTACAAGAGATGGAGACACCAGTGATTCAGGAGGAGGAATCGCCAGCCAACAAGCTAATGAGAGAGAAGCTAGCGTGGTTCGGCCCGAACCCAACGCCAGATGTGGTACTGAAAGTGATGGACATGTTAGTAAACGCAGAGCTACAGAAGGCTAAAGAAATAAGAGACGCAGAGCTACAGGAGGATAAACAAATAAGAGACGCAGAGCTACAGAAGGCTAAACAAATAAGGGACGCAGAGCTACAGTTAAAACTGGCAGCAGTCCAACAAGCAGCCACACCTTCTACGAACAGTGAGTACAGCACAGCAGACGCAAGGAAGATTCCGTTTAGCGCTTTTAAAGCTTTTGATGAAAAGGACTGTGAGATTGATAACTTCCTGGCGGATTTTGAGCGACAATGTAACCTGCACCGAATAGCTAGAGGAGACTGGGTTGCAATATTGTCAGGCAAACTGTCAGGCAAAGCTTCTGATGCGTTCCGGACCGTGCCAGATCAGGATATCCATAGCTACGCCCGGGTTAAAGAAGTGCTCCTGGCTCGCTATGCAGTAACCCCAGAGTCCCACCGACAGAAGTTCAGGGACTCACGCAAAACCACGAAAGACTCTTACGCAGAATGGGCATGCCAGCTGTCCCTGTCGGCCTCTAACTGGGTTAACAGCAGCCAGGCCACCACCGCAGAGGACATTTTGCAACTAATGCTCCTGGAGCAATTTTACAATCACATCCAGACGGACGTCAAGGATTGGGTGAGAGATCGCAGGCCCATGACTCTACCAGAGGCCGCGAAGTTGGCGGATGAATATGCGGATACTCGCAAGACAAACCAGGTCACACCACGGGTACAACCCCCACAACCAACGGCGCCCTCACACCCACCAGCCGCTAGATACCAACCGCCTAACAGACCGATGACATATAGCCCTCGCTACCCACGCCAGGAGGACAACGAACAACGCTGCTTCCGGTGCAAACAGTTGGGTCACTTCAAGCAGAATTGCCCCATGAATGACAACACCAGGTCAAATTGGTCTCAACCTGGGTACCGCCCACCAGCAGCAGCCCATTGTGTAGACTCGGCTTGGGATCCCCAGGAGCTGGGTCAGGAAGAACCATTGGGCACCCCTTACGAAGCCCTCATGGTACAATCTGTTATTACGGACAACAGGGAACACCATTGTCAGCTGGTCATGGGCGACAGCCATGAGCCGGAGGGGCCTTGGAGGGAGCTGGGCAGAAAGAGGCACCGCCAGCTAACCTCCAAGAAGAAGAGGTCCTGGAAGTCATATAACCAGCGGACCTGGGAGGAGAAGAAGCGACTGGAGGAGAGGGAGTCACAGCGGGCATCCCAGATGCGGGCCGAGATGTTCGCCAAGGGCCCACCGGTGGCCCCTTACACCCCCACCCAGTTCCTGATGATGAAGGACCACGTGGAGAGCCTGCAGGACATGAGCAAGCAGGATCTGATCCGTGAGTACATGGAGCTGGAGGAGTGCATAAGCCGCATGGAGGAGGAGAACAACCACCTGAGGTCACAGCGGGCTGACCCTCCCAGGCTCCATGAACTGGAGATGGAGCTGGAGAAGCTCAAAGAGGAGAACCGGCGGCTGCGGAGGGAGCAGGGGGTGGCTGACCTTATGGGGCTCTGAGTCCCCTCTCCCCCCCCCCCCCCCCGGACTCTGAGCACCAGTGCTACAGCACTTCAACAAATATAACTTTTTCTTTTTATGAATCTCCTGTGATTGTCACTTCAGAGCCATAACCTGCCCCTCCCATAGCGGGACACCTAGATGGCGGCGCACAGACCCATTCGCCATCTTCACACTGACTTCTGGTGACTCTGCAGATCGCACAAAGACTTGGGGACTGACCGGCGTGTGATCTGACGACCCGGTGGCATACCTGAGTCGGGAGCAGTTGTCAAGGGAGGTCAGTCATGCCAAACGGAGTTAACCTCGGACTAAAAGCTCTGAACCCGTCAACCCTACTGGACCAGGGAAGGTCCAACCGGGTTTGCCGGAGCAGGGAGAAAAAGGGGGGCCATTGTGATGGACTTTTTACCTATATGCTTCAGGTTAATCCTCCCTGCTTGTTTAAGGCTGTTAATTGTAGTTACTCTTCTGCAGCTAGCCCTGTTTCAAATGTTAATTGTTTTAGCCCTGTGTTTACTGGTTACTGTGATTAGATAAGTGGCTTGTGTTAATTATGCTGATTGCTTCATTGTGATAATTATCTCTCTATATGCGGTGCCGACCCGGCTAGCTACTGAGTAGTTCAAAGAAATATCTTTATTTCAAAGGAGCTGTATTGAAGACCCCCCACTGTGTGAGGGGGGGCGGAGATTTGTCATTGTAACAGTTGTAACCACATATAAGCTCTGGTTTCTTACCATTAAAACTCTGTCTTGTTCCAGCAGTAAGCTTGTCTCATGTGTGGCTTTCTGGGCGATTCCAGGGATATCCCTCCTCGTGGAATATTGGGGTGATTGTCGTTATGGGAAGAAGGGAACGTTGACGGGGATATCATACCGATACCGTCACACAACCATTCTTGTTTTATATTCCCCTGATCTCCCAATCACAATTTCTGGTGATTGGCACTTAAAATACTGCATTATGCTAAAGAAAACATACTATTGGCTACTATTTCCAGTGATATGGTCTATAAGATTGCATTCCATTGCCTTTCACCTACTTTCACATTTCTTACTAAAAAGAAGGAAAAACATTCCACGCTCATCTAAACTGTCTTTAGCAAAAACAAATGCAGAGGGATCAAGACTATCACAACTACAGCCAAAGTTAAAAATGTTAACATACAGTCAGCACTAGTTTTGCTCCCTGAAGGCACACAGAGTATATCATAAGCATACCAAATGACTGCTGCATAACTTTTACAATACAAAAAATTAACAAAGGCGTAGCATCCTACCTTATTCTGTCCTATAGACCTTTTAAATTTACAGTATGCACACCATTCAATGAGCAAATTGTAAAAGTAAGATGGTCCTTTGAAGCTAGTAACAAAGAGGACTCTCCTTCCAGAGCTCTCCATTTTTACCAGGGTGAACAACAGAAATGTCCTTTTTGCATTTCTGTAGCTCCACCATCTGGTGAAATATGGTAGCACAGCTGTACCTGTAGGGTCAGAGTGCCATAAATTATAAACACAATTGGGGCAGATCCTCAAAGAAATTACGCCGGCGTATCTCTTGATACGCCGCATAATTTCAAATTTTGCGTGTCGTACCTTAGTTTTGAATCCTCAAAACAAGATACGACGGCATCTGGGTTAGATCCGACAGGTGTACGTCTTCGTACACCGTCGGATCTAAGATGCAATTTTCCGGCGTTCCCGTCGTAATCCGCGTCGAGTATGCAAATTAGCTATTTCCGACGATCCACGAAAGTACGAGCGGCCGTGGCATTCTTTTACGTCGTTTCCGTTCGGCTTTTTCCGGCGTATAGTTAAAGCTGCTATATGGTGGCGTACTCAATGTTAAGTATCGTTCCCGCGTCTAATTTTGAAAATTTTACGTCGTTTGCGTAAGTCGTCCGTGAATGGGGCTGGACGCCATTTACGTTCACGTCTAAACCAATGACGTCCTTGCGGGAAATTTTAGGGACGGCAAATGCGCAGTTCATTCGGCGCGTATCTTAGATACGCTGCGCTGGTGCAGATCTTTGTGGATCTGCCCCATTTGGGTCTCCAAAAATTTGCTTTAAAGGCAGTGGTGAAATATCTCAGCAGTATCAGTAATACAGTTTACATTATTATATTATCTCTAATCCTTTGAAAGATTAATTTGGATTGTGTTTGCCATGAGATATTACAGAACCACACTCTTTGTGTAATCATTAAACTGGAACTCAACAACCATTTTTTTTTTTTTGGATAGAGTGGAATCTCTGTTTTCTTGTTTTTTATTACTGTCTGAGTCTCTTTTACGAAACCTCCCCCCTTCATTTCTGTAGTGATTAAGCAGAGAGGGGGGAAAGATTAGAACCTCTGACAGTTTTTAGTCTGTGTCTCTGTTGGAAAATGTATCTACACTTTCCACCCTTGTGGCAGTAAAAGAGGGGGAATCTTCCAGTGTTGAAATTTGTAAAAATTAACCTGCTTTATCCCTACTTTTTCCAAACCAAAAATAAATTAGGAGATCCACTTCATAAAAACTTGAGAAAAAATTGCTTCTCCTGCTATTTCTCTGTAGTGTAGACAAAAGACCCAATAAACAAAAACCTTGAAAATTGGTTAGTATGTAGAGCTACTCCTGCAGGAGCTGCTTGGGTTCTCTGTTCTTCTACTTTGACTAAGTCACTAAGAGAACAGCATCGGCCCCACTGACACATCAGGTTAAGCAAATAGATACTGCAGTGCTACTGGGAGCAAATTATACTGTATGTTCCCAGTGCTCAGGGTTGCCCCCACTAACTCAACCTCATCAATATATGTTCAATAATATTAAATGTCCAATGAATACAATAAGAATCTTGAAATCCTTATTATTTCATTTAAATGCTCACCAGATGATCAGACCCTTCATACAAAAATGGGTCATATCAGGTGTGTGATTAAATACATCAATGGCCACCAGGTGTCCCTCTTCTCAATGTACTCATCCAGTAGTCTTATAAGTATTTGAAAACCAAAAGAACAATTATTGTGTAGTAATGCAACAAAACAAAAACAAAGGTTAAACAAAAATTGCAGAACTACCATTTCAGGGGGAAGTGATGTCAGCATGTCAGGCTGAAAATGATATTTACACCATCTTTGTTTGTACAGAGTGTATTGTCTGCAATTTTCCCATGTAAGCATATTTTAAATAAATCAGTTGCTCTTTTTATACTACTACACTATGGGGCTGTTCTTATACATTACTTGGAGGTATTTTAATCATTTAAGGAGGGAGAGTGCAGTGACAAAGGAGAATCACCACAATATGCTATATATGGTCGTATGTGATCTATAGGTTTCCCTATTTGGTGAGAGTCCATTGCATGCAGGTGTGATACATTGGTGACTGGATTGTTTCGAAGATTGGCTGCACAGACATTGTATTTAAGGATATTGGAAGTTGTACTTTTTATTTTTATGTGAGCACATTTTCACTTTTTTGTGTTGGTTTTTCCAATACTACTACTACTATAACTGTCATTTTGGTTTTCATATACTTATGGGAGAAAATAAGAAATATAAAAATACTGAGACACCCGGTGGTCGTTGATGTATTTATTTACAGGCCTGATATGACCCATTTTTTGTATGAAGGGTCTAATCTTCTTGTTAGCGTTTATTTTTTCTGAACATTATACGGAAGATATATTAGTGAATTCAATTATTTTTTTGTATTCACAAGGATACCTAATATTATTGAACAGAAACTGGTGAGGCTGAGAGTTAGTGGGGGCAATTCTCAGAGCGCTGGGAATATATAATTTGCATTTGTGGAACCCGTCGGGGGATAAGGTGATTTCAAAACCGTGAATGATTGAAATTTGGGTTATTGTCCTAAGCGCTGGTTCTATATTTATAAACTGCTACTGGGAGCACAAATATATATATCCTGCACACAACTAGGAGTCAGTATCAAAAAGCAAACATCAGACTAACTAATGGTAAATAGACCCAGTACATTGTCATGGATTACATTAAATAGCAGTATATACATAAATGTGTAAGTAAAGGATTAGGTCAATTACAGTTTCACTAGACATTATATATGAATGGCAGATTTGAAATTTAAGCCTCCCTACCTCTTACTATGGACAATAGGCAAAGCTCTTGTGAAGGAGCTATATATATGAGCAGTCTTTAGCTCTAGTTCTTCAGCCAGCTAGCATTGGGGCCTGGTCTTTATGATGGTGCACATTAATACACACCCAGTAGAGTCTGCATGCAGTAAATAAGTCTGCTATTTAGATGACCAGTTCCTATGTCCTCAGTCTCAGGTAGCAGCAACAGATCAATGGCAGTAGTGCCCTCTCACTAATCCCAGAGATACAGCAACAGGGGTCCCGCTGTTCAGATGTCAACTTATTTCTGGATCTGCCTAGAGTGACTACGGTCCTCAGCAAACGGCCACAAGATTGTAGCAAGTTGATGTGCACACCTCAGTCTCCTTGCAGCAAAGATGTAATCCTCTCTCTCTCTTTATACCCGGTTTGCATTGGGAAATATAGTCTAATAGTCAATTAATTGCCATAGTAAAGTTTTCTTTCCCGCACCTCCCATGATTCAATGCTTCCAATCATCAAGTCTCTTTAGCTCCTTCTGCTGGTGGATAGAGGTGAGGTAGTGTTAACCCATTCAGCTGAAGTCCATTGGGAGTATAGACAGCACTACAGTACCTAAATCACTGAATGTCTCCAGCCAAGAACCTGACTACTGATAGAAACTGAAACAATTTTAGTTTTCAAAGGAAGCACTAAATAAAATGTTGTACTTTATAGGTAATTGTTATATAGGAGTAATATATAAAGATCAAGGCTTAACAAATACTTTTTGAAAAACTAATACACATTATGATTTTTTGGGCTGTATGTTTTATTTATTTGTCAAGAATAAAAGTAAAGTTTACAAAAGAAAAATGTTTCTCTTTTGCTGCAGGTCCTCCTCACTACTGGAATAACTTTTGCTTCATCTCTGGACCACCGATACAATGTGCAAATAGTTGGCAGCATACCAGCTGGGTAATAATATATATAGTCTAGACTATACGTAGAGAAATGGCCTTGACAAGATCAACGTATATATAAAATGTCACCTATGTACTCAAAGCATATCTAATCCCAGAAACATACAAAGAATTTATATTGAGACTTACCAATTCTTAGATGATGTGGCTGAGTTAATTTTCATGTTTTAGACTTTTCCCTCTTTATTTTCACCTTTTGATCTTACCAGTAAGTCTGTTAGTTTTCAACTTTAAATGTAATGTAATTTACAATCTAAAGTAGTGAGTGTACAGCTTGTATAACAGTGTAAATTTGCTGTCCCCTCAAAATAACTCAACACACAGCCATTAATGTCTAAACCACTGGCAAAAAAGTGAGTACACCCCTAAGTGAAACTGTCCAAATTGGGCCCAATTAGCAATTTTCCATCCCCAATGTCATGTGACTCATTAGTGTTACAAGGTCTCAGGTGTGAATAGGGAGCAGGTGTGTTCAATTTGGTGTTATGGCTCTCACTCATACTGGTCACTAAAAGTTCAACATGGCACCTCATGGCAAAGAACTCTCTGAGGAGCTGAATTGTTGCTCTACATAAAGTTGGCCTAGGCTATAAGAAGCAAAAAAATTGGTTTTAGCCTGGATCAGACAATCAAAAAAAATGACAATAATCATATATCTCAAAATAATTCAATGAGAATATTCCAGCTTCATCCACAAGGAATGCAGTTCTAATGGTCAAGTGCAAATAACAACAAAATGGTTCCCCCAAAGAAGACCAATATTAGAACACTATGGGAAAAACACTGAATTTTATTAAGTAGAAAAAATAGTGCAACAAAAAACATATAGAAAATGACAGATAAACAGAAATAGACCCCTACAAAAGTCCCCCACAATAACAGACCCTTAGAGGTCTGCTATGTATTTTGAGTGGCGTTTAAATTCAATGTGACATCTTTTATTTTAAAAAAAAGATGAAGATGTAATTTACCATTGATGTCATTAAAAAAAAAATTCTCTGTAAATGTCAGTGCTTTAAAAAAATCCTAGCCACATTCTGCACCGATACAGTATATGTTCCCCAGGGCAGTGCCCCCATTTTTTACACTTTCTTAACCCCTTTTGACAGAAAATGGGCATTTTTTATTTTGACAGATTCAGCTCCCATTGATTTCAGTGGACATCAGGGTCGATATCTGAACTTCTCTGATGTTTACTGAACCCCGCTAAAACCAAACCCAGGGCAGTACATCTTATCTCTCCTAGCATCATGAAATGCATAGGAGCAGGTGTATTACTCCTATATTGGATAAAGCCCTGTACACATGGGCCAAATGTCGGGGTGGCATCAGCCGGTTCAATAGAAATCAGCCAACATTCAGTCCGTGTGTACTGCAGCAGGTCTGATAGAAGATGGACGTTCGGACGTTTATGCTGATCGGTGCTTTCAGCCAATGGCTGAGAGCGCTGACTGGAATGTTCTGTCGGGGAGCCGTCCCCCTGTCAGAACACAAAAGAACAGCTGGGGAGTTCGCTGTACTAACATCGGATTGTAAGTGAGCTGTCAGTTTCTTTTTTTCGTTTAGCCTGCTGGGTTGAATTTTTTTTTAAAAATAGCAGCGTGTACTAGGCTTAACATGTATGAAACTCATTTGGGGCTTTTATAAGGAGAGCAGCTTCACTTTTGTCTTTGGTGCTATACTGTAGCTAGATTTTTTAATGATTTAGATTTTTTTTTTATCAAATACTCAGTTTGAATTCCTTAAGTTTGTGAGGGGATTACTTAAAATCTTCAGTAAATGTTGAATCATTAATTGTAAGTTCTTAATTTCTGTTTTTTAAAACAGTTTCCCAGTGCCTAAACTTCCTACCCTGAAAGCTATCCCTGATGTGATTGGAGACACAATTGCCATCACATTTGTAGGCTATGCTGTATCCGTGTCACTGGCTATGATCTATGCAGAGAAACACAGATATACCATTGACCCAAACCAGGTGAGACATAAGATACTATTGTATACTATTTTATCTTAAAGTACACATTGGATTACAGCTTATTAAAGGAATGCTATCACAATGGCTATTTACAGCCAAGGCTCTCGTGCAACTCTAGAGACGACTATTGTCCAACTCCTGGCTGTGGCTTGAGGAAATGTTTTGATAATGGAGATAAAATCCATGGGTGGACCCCAAAACATATCTGACTTATATTGTTTAAAGTGCATTGAACAGCACAGCATGTGTGTGTTATTGCATGGGTAGTGGTGTAGTGAGGATCAGATGTGTTTGTCTTGAGTATGAGGTACCATTTAAGATGAATGGGCACACACCATATGGCACATATACTGCATGTTGTTGTACCACACATTAAAATGCTCATAAACACACTCTACAACACCCGTGTAGAGGTGTGGATTTAGCCTTAATGTTTAGGTAATTACCAACTACATAACACATTATAAGTATGGTTACAATTTGTATATAATGTCTGTAGATATTACATTCTCCAATATATTTTGCCATGATTAAAAAAAAATAGGGCCCATTTAAATCTATGAATTTAACACCACTTGTTTTAAATGGTCCTAATTCATATCTGTGCAATGCTTTGACATGTGTTGTCCATTTTGTTATGCGTCAGCCTACATTATAGGGTTTATTGAAGAAAGTAGCAGTGTTTGAAAATGTATAATTGTTGATAACACATGTAAAACACATGAAAGACACACAGAGCTGTGCAAAGCTGGTCTTAGAATGTTTCTTACCCATCTGAAGGAATCACTTAGAAGTTAAAGTGGATGCAAACCCTCACCTATACCCAATGAAATGAACAGCCTCAGATGATAGATAGAGAGTTAACAAATCTCCTTACCTAAGTTTTGCTTGTAAATCTGCTGTCTTCGGCTTTCTACACTCTTTAGAAAGTGCATATCATGTTAGAAATCTTTTTTCCTCTTTCACCAGTGGGAGGGGAGTCTGGGCATACACTGTGTGTGAGCTGATTGGAGGAAAGGCAAACAAGGGTGCACACACTGCCTCATGCAACGAATGGACACACCTGGTTCGAGGTGTTAATCTCGGCTTACCACCGTCAGTAGCATTAAGAAGAAGGAATTGATTGCACACTCAAATCCAAAAAGATGCAATTTGAAAAATTCTTTATTGTCATAAAGAAGATGAAAGATGAAAAAGTTGACGCGTTTCACACGTAAAAATCATGCTTGTTCACGATTTTTACGTGTGAAATGCATCAACTTTTTCATCTTTGCAAGCTTGTCTGACTTATGACAATAAATAATTTTTCAAATTGCATTTGCACGTTTTGGATTAGAGTGTGCAATCAATTCCTTCTTCTTCGAGGAAAGCCACACACCCCTCCCCTCTCCACATAGGCAGAGGAACAAAGAAACTTGCAGAGCTGCAGCCTGAATAGAAAAGCTCTCTGCTATTCTACCTCTAAACACCCTGTCCTGAAACAAATTTCCAGCTGCTGTCATCTCCTGTGTCGGAGAGCTTGTCAGAAGTTATCATGCTAATAACAGCAGCAGAAAGACAAGTAAACGCTACAGATATATGTATCTAGGTCAGATTTCATGAATGGAGTTTACAACCACTTTAAAGTAGAATTCCAGGCTTTTACTAACTATGCTTAAAATAGTTCCTCCCTCCTATACAGTACAGACCAAAAGTTTGGACACACCTTCTCATTCAAAGAGTTTTCTTTATTTTCATGACTATGAAATTTGTAGATTCACACTGAAGGCATCAAAACTATGAATTAACACATGTGGAAATTCTACATAACAAAAATGTGTGAAACAACTGAAAATATATTTCATATTCTAGGTTCTTCAAAGTAGCCACCTTTTGCTTTGATTACTGCTTTGCACACTCTTGGCATTCTCTTGATGAGCTTCAAGAGGTAGTCACCTGGCGCAGCACCCCAACACTCTCCTTTTTGGTCAAATAGCCCTTACACAGCCTGGAGGTGTGTTTGGGGTCATTGTCCTGTTGAAAAATAAATGATGGTCCAACTAAACGCAAAACGGATGGAATAGCATGCCACTGCAAGATGCTGTGGTAGCCATGCTGGTTCACTATGCCTTCAATTTTGAATAAATCCCCAACAGTGTCACCAGCAAAGCACCCCCACACCATCACACCTCCTCCTCCATGCTTCACGGTGGGAACCAGGCATGTAGAGTCCATCCGTTCACCTTTTCTGCGTCGCACAAAGACACAGGGTTGGAACCAAAGATCTCAAGTTTGGACTCATCAGACCAAAGCACAGATTTCCACTGGTCTAATGTCCATTCCTTGTGTTCTTTAGCCCAAACAAGTCTCTTCTGCTTGTTGCCTTTCTTTAGCAGTGGTTTCCTAGCAGATATTCTACCATGAAGGCCTGATTCACACCGTCTCCTCTTACCAGTTCTAGAGATGTGTCTGCTGCAAAAGGTGGCTACTTTGAAGAACCTAGAATATGAAATATATTTTCATTTGTTTCACACTTTTTTGTTATGTATAATTCCACATGTGTTAATTCATAGTTTTGATGCCTTCCGTGTGAATCTACAATTTTCATAGTCATGAAAATAAAGAAAACTCTTTGAATGAGAAGGTGTGTCCAAACTTTTGGTCTGTACTGTATACCAACTAACTTGTGTAAAAAAATGCATGTACTATTTTCAGCCAACTCCAGTCTGGTCATGTGATCTCACATATAAGGTCTGCCAGTGCCTGATACAGGGGAGAGGAGAGAGCATTGAAGAATGGCTGGTAATGTCTGAGTGGTATTAAAAAGAAGAAGGTAGGGGGGGCTCACTGACTGAATAACTATGTAACTAAATGGGTGAACAGAAGGGTAATTGATAAGATAAAAACTGATCAATTAATAAAATGTCCAAACAAATCCAAAACATGCAATTCCAGTGCAAAAATAAACCAAGTGGACAAGTAAAAAAAAAAAAAAAAAAGTGAAATAGGGAATCAGTAACCCATATAAGACAGGTGGATAAAAATCCAGTAAATAAATAAATAGATAAATGTGCAACTGACATCAATTAATGTGCATACAAGTGCAAAAGTGGAAAAGTCTGATACAAAATAAAGTCTTCAAAAAAGTTTATATTTCATACTGATGTGCAATAAACTCCAAAAGTGCAAGCAGGCAATTTTCACAGGATCACAGTGATTACAAAAGTGCAGGTGCTGTTTTTCTTCCAGTGCAGGTGCTAAAAACCGTTTCCCCCAGCCTCTCACTTTAGTAGGCTTAAAATAAAATCCTTGCTGCAATATCTCTTTAGGACTGATTACTGCTCTCTTCTCATTGTCGTCCCAGCTCCTGATTTCACATGCACAGCAGGCTTACACACACAAGTTCCTGATGAGATCCAATAATCCACAGATCCAAAGCTCCAAACACGGCCAGCCTCCTCACATCAGCTCACAATAACATAGAGGAGAGAAAGGAGCGCTCCATAGTGCAGTAGGTTAAAAAAGGGGGGATTTACTAAACATAAAAATCACACTTACAATAAAACAGAGAATCGTCAGCGTTATGAACATATGAACTGCTGGTCTCGGCCGTGGCCGGGAGTGCGTCATCACAGCTTCCAAGTCCTTCACGCGTATCGTGACAGACTACGTCACTTTCTCAAAAGGATGGAAGTTTATTTGATCTCATCAGGAACTTGTGTGTGTAGGCCTGCTGTGCATGTGAAATCAGGAGCTGGGACGGCAATGAGAAAAGAGCAGTAATCAGTCCTAAAGAGATATTGCAGCAAGGATTTTTTTTTCAGCCTACTAAGGTGAGAGGCTGGGGGAAACTGTTTTTAGCACCTGCACTGGTAGAAATACAGCACCTGCACTTTTGTAACCACTGTGATCCTGTGAAGATTGCCTGCTTGCACTTTTGGAGTTTATTGCACATCAGTATGAAATATGAACTTTTTTGAAGACTTTATTTTGTATCAGACTTTTCCACTTTTATGCACATTGATGTCAGTTGCACATTTATCTATTTATTTATTTACTGGATTTTTATCCACCTGTCTTATATGGGATTGCCTATTTCACCTTTTTTTTATTTTTCACTTGTCCACTTGGTTTATTTTTGCACTGGAATTGCATGTTTTGGATTTGTTTGGACATTTTATTAATTGATCAGTTTTTATCTTATCAATTATCCTTCTGTTCACCCATTTAGTTACATAGTTTTTCAGTCAGTGAGCGCCCCCTACCTTCTTCTTTTTAATATTATTATTTATGTGCGAACATTTTTAGGTGGCTGCTGCTATTTATTTTTAGGTTTTAGATTATTTCCCTTTGGTATGCGCATTAGTTCCCCCCGTTTTTAATACAATGTCTGAGTGGTGATATCACCAATTCTATAGGCTTATTATGGACCATTCTCCTCTCCCCTGAAGCAGCTGCTGATTAACACAGGGAAGTTGATCATGTGATCGGACGAGTGCAGCCTGAAAATAGGTACTTAGGGGCAGATTCACGTACAGCCGCGCAATTTTGTGCGGGCGTAACGTATCTGATTTACGTTACGGTTCCGCAACTTACACGGGCAAGTGCTGTATTCTCAAAACACTTGCTCCGTAAGTTGCGGCGGCGTAGCGTAAATCCCCCGGCGGAATTCAAATTCGGCGGGTAGGGGGGCATGTAAATTAAGCGCGTCCCCACGCCGAACAAACTGCGCATGCGCCGTCTTTAAAATATCCTAGTGTGCATTGCTCCAAATGACATCGCAAGGACGTCATTGGTTTCGACGTGAACGTAAATGCCGTCCAGCCCCATTCACGGACGACTTACGCAAACGACGTAACTTTTTCAAATTTCGACGTGGGAACGACGGCCATACTTAATATTGGCTGCGCCTCATAGACCCAGGGGCAACTTTATGCCGGGAAAAGCCTAACGTAAACGTCGTAAACTTGGCTGCGTCGGCCGCGCGTACGTTCGGGAATTTGCGTATCTAGCTAATTTGCATACTCGATGCGGAATTCGATGGAAGCGCCACCTAGCGGGCAAAAAAAAAATGCAGTTTAGATCCGACGGCGTAAGAGACTTACGCCTGTCGGATCTAATGGATATCAATGCGTAACTGATTCTATGAATCAGTCGTATAGATACGACGGCGCAACGCAGAGATACGACGGCGTATCTGGAGATATGCCGTCGTATCTCCGTTGTGAATCTGGGCCTTAGTGTAAGTGTTAGGAAGGTGGAGGGAGCATTTTTAAGCATAGCTAGTTAAAGCCTGGAATTGTATTTATTGGTGGTGAATCTGAAATGTGTTTTACTTTCATGTAGCTTTGTACTTTTCACCATTCTTAGAAGTTAATAATGGGATCTATTTTTTTAGGAACTCTTGGCTCATGGGATATCCAATATGGTCTCCTCACTCTTCAACTGTTTTCCCAGTTCTGCTACTTTGGCTACAACGAACATTCTTGAGAGTGCTGGAGCTTACACTCAGGTGAGATTTTATACATTTCTGAATTAAAATGTATGTTTGGAGAAATTCCTCTTCAGAGATCCACTGTCTTGTATGCCATATTTACCTAGCACTGATATCATTATGTAGCTTTTTAGAGAGTACATAGATTGATTCACATTAGTCCATCACCCAAAAGCAGAGTTCCGCCAATTTTTTTAAAAGAAAAGTCAGAAACTACAAATACTGCAGCTGCTGACTTTTAACATAAGGACACTTACCTGTCCAGGGTGCCCGCAATGTCGGCACCCGAAGCCGATTCGTTCCTCGGCTCTTGGTAAGGGAATCAGGAAGTGAAGCCTTAAGGCTGCGTGATCCCACTGGTCCCTGCTGTTTTCTATGACCTGTGTGTCTTCCAGAAGACAGCGGGGGGACGGAGGAGGCGCCGGACGTGGCGTAGGTTGCCGCGGGTGGCTCGGCTACCTATGCCTGGAAGTGGGAGCAAAATACACCGAAAGGTGCCAAATGTGACAACGGAGGGGGGGATTACAAAAGCGTAAGTTAAATTTTTGGGTGGAACTCCGCTTTAAGTTCCCTAACACACCTAGATACACACTGACACAATTTGGGAATAAGCCAATTAACCTACTTGTTTTAGATACCATATAGACTTGTGGAAAAGTGACATTCAATTTG
The DNA here is from genome assembly GCF_905171775.1 of Rana temporaria. Taxonomy (NCBI): domain Eukaryota; kingdom Metazoa; phylum Chordata; class Amphibia; order Anura; family Ranidae; genus Rana; species Rana temporaria. The sequence goes on along the minus strand of NC_053490.1, from coordinate 121,971,614 downwards.
ATGCACACCTGAGCAACTCACACTATGACACACAGGGTATCACCTGGACAGGAAATAAGATCATTTTCCCTATTGGAATTTTTACTCTATTGAAAAGTATGTTTTTGTATTGCTATTTATTTTATGTTTTAATGATTCTTGTTGAGGAAATCAATAATTAATATCTAATAGAATCTCACAATATAAAAACAAATGTATAGAGTAGGGTTTTAAATTAATAGAATGATGCTTCCTTTGTAAGGCCTTGTACACACAGAGTGATTACATCAGTGTTCCATGCAGGGCCGTGTTTACCTGTACGGGATGCACAGGTGTACCATGCACTGCCCATTCATGTCTATTGGGACAAAGTGAGTGCATAGACATAGCTGCTGTGTCCCAATATGACATCTACCTGTATGTGGGGTGCAGGTGTGTGTCCCGGAACTTACCCTGGGTGCATTTAGTGGCTGTGCTCCCTCAACTGCATGGATGAAACATTGGAAGCATCATCTGTGTCCGTGCAGCCGTGTGTCCCAATAGACAACAGAGGGACCGCCAGCATGGGCTTGCACGTACCACCTGTGCATTCCCATGCAGAGAAACACAGCCTTGCACAGGGTGCGGATGTAATCTTACTGTGTAAATGAGGCCTAAATGTTACATTTATGTGCATATTTTTAGCTTTCAGGATTCTTCACCAGTGCTGTGGTACTAGTCGTTCTGATTTGGGTTGGTCCTCTGTTTAATTACTTGCCAAAGGTAAGAGTTTTGTACACAAAAATAATTGTATGGGGTCAGGTGGAGATATATAAAAAGAGGATCTGTAATTGATTTTTTTCTTTTTTTTTTTCCTATAGCAATAAAAACTAGTGAGGAGGGATTGGGAGTACTGTCCACCTGCCATAAAAAATTGTATTCCATAACATAACCCTCAAAACACTCAAATTGCCCCAATAGTGTGGCAAGGGAAAGCATTGTCTGCAGCTTCTGTTACAAACAACAGAACAAGCACCAGCACCTGGTGACTTATTTTCTACTAACTTTACTAAAGTTTGAAATAACTATTTATAATATTAAGGGTCCATTGACACTTCATTCCTGTGTGTTGGGTTAATGTACGCTTTATTGTGTCACACATTTACATGCCTTATGGAAATGCATAAGAACTGACAACAAAACAGACATGCAAATAGCACCTTAACATGCTAGCACATGTGGCGTGTTAACGGGCAGTATGCTAACATACTACAGAGAAAAATTGTATTTTACCACTAATAACTGGTTATTACAAAGTAATTGAAAAGCACTTCCTTATAGAGGATAGGTGTGCAGTAACCATTGCAACTACTCAGATATAAACTGTAGAATGCAGCAGAAAATGTCCCTGGTTTTCTATCATAAGCATTAGTTGCAGAAAAGACAGCTCACACCATCCTTACTACAGGATTCTCATACACACCCTCAGCATTTATGATGTAGAAGCCCAGCAGAAATCTTTCAAGCTCCGGGTATGAGCCAGGTTATTCTACATATATTTTGTGAAGCTTTAGTAATAAACCACAATATACTTAGCAATCAATCAACTTTAAGCACAACCTATGTTCTAACTTGTATAGGGAAAAAATGAAGTACAACATAAACTACTTAAAGAGGATCTTTACCCTGCAAACAAAAACACACTTCCCTGTCCGTGGATCTAGCAATGTCTTGACCCGACCCAACTCTTTGCTGGTCTTCGGGTCTAGGTGCTGGTATCTTAACTGTGGGCAACTGACTGTGATTCCTTGCAGCTTCACAGCAGGCTGTCTGACTGCACACGCACAAGTTGTACAGGCCCCCGTAAATCTTCCCACAGTCTCCTGGGACCTGTGACGTGTCCCAAGAGGCTGCAGGGGAGGGGGGGGGGGCAAAATTCTGGTCGGATCGACACAGAGATACAACCAGAAGTGGGAGCAGGTACTTGTCAAAATCAGGCCCCCATAGCAAACCGCTTGCTATTGCTCCCATGTCCTGCTCTGTCAATGAGGAGGGAGAGAGCCTTTAGAACCACTGTAAAGGGAAACTATATTATACGATATGTAATGATTTTGGCTCCACTTATTTTAATTAATTTAAAAATAATTCTAACTGATATGTTATATATGTGGTATTTATGTATATAAAATCTTTGTTTTGCAAATAAACACAGCATTCACAGAGCATTCTGGGCTTTCCAAGGTGAGAGCAAAGCAGAAGCAGTTTGCATTTATGATCTCTCTCTTTCTCTCTCTGATTGAAACAATCTTACAGAGCCATCTAAAGTGATGTGGAGGAGAATGAGCTAGTGCCTGGACCCATTTGGTTGTGCGTGTATATATATATATATTTGCGTTTGTACAGTTCACTTTGAACTGTAAATAACAGATTTTCTTCAACAGAGAAGCTAAGGAGAACCTAAAAGGAAGCTTAGAATTCAACTGCTTTCACACTTGGTGGGAATGCCCACGCATTAAAGGCTTCTGGAATAGAATCTTTTGTTTGCTGCGCAAGGTCACAAGCCTTGCAATCCCTAAAACTCCCAAAATTGTCTTACTGATGTCTACGAATGCTCGAAGCCTCTTCTAAAACTCACTCACTTTATACTGCTAGGCGCCAACATGACCTTGGCTTGAGCATGGAAGAAATTATCAGCGACATTTGCTGCAGCCAAATTAAACATTTCATGGATAATGGTCCAGGAGAAGGCGGTCAGCACCCTCCTAGACACCACTAAAGCATTTGAGGTGGTGTGGGAACAATGGAGTGTATATATACATCAGCCCCTGTAGCCCACTGCACCTTTGTTTACTCCGAGAGAAACCCTGATGCCTGAAGCTTATTCTGTCTCTAAACTATATTTTCCTTTTCTTTTCTTCATTTCTTCTCTGGGTCTCTCCCTCGCTTCTTTCTCTCTCCAAGTCTTCATTGCTTGGTTACCTTTAATTATTATTTCTGAGGAACATGCATTTGGGCAACTTAGGCAGGTTTTCTTCTATTTGTGATAAGCCTACTGGGATTATGGTCATAACACCCATTAAGGGGGATATTATGCTTCTTAATAATTGAACCAGTACTCCATCTTCCGTTTACCAATATGATAGTGTTTCTTATCAAGTTGGCACCCATGATAGATATCTTTGCTAATAATAATATGACATGTAACTGCCAACCTCTTTTCACAGTTTATTTGGCCATATTTCAATGTCAATAATTTTGATGCATTGTCCCTTTCTGTAAACATCACTGGTTACATCAATATAAAAATTATTGAAACAGAATTCAACCAACTGGCCAGCCCTGAAAACCAAAAACAATTAAATATAATTATTTTATAGCACTGATCATAATAAATAAAAAGAAATTGTAAAAAAAAAAAAAAAATACTATTTTTCAGTGCATATTTTAAATACATTTTACCAATGATAGGAAGTTTACAGCAATAAATTGACAGCTATAACAGAGTATTCATGTGAAGAAGTTGCAAATTTACACATAATATAAAGATACAATGTGGGACTTTTGTGGTTCACTATGGATCCAATCATATTAACTTTATATTGTTTGTTGTGTATTGACCTGTATGATTGTAAAGAGTCATTGAACAATTAAAGTATTGGCAGTTTGCATCATTTATATTGCTCTGTAATACAAGCAGTTTTAGTTGGCAACTCTTTCCTGTCATTCTGTAGGCAGTACTCGCATGTATAAATGTCGTCAGTCTCAGACAGATGTTCATCCAGTTCCAGGAGCTTCCAGAATTATGGAAAATCAGCAAAACTGACTTTGTAAGTATATTTCATAGTTTATAAATAGGACAAGCCAACTAAAATATACAATTTAGAAGGTTACTAAATCACCTCTATGGTGAGCAAGCATCACTCTTAGCGGAGTCACGTAGAATGATGTCAGGGTTGGGAATGCAAATTTGAATAGTCTCTAAGCAATTGCACCAGATTTTCAGCCAGTCCTCAGTACTCAGGCTAGGAGCCAGGCTTGTGGCTATACACTTACCTGCATTACAATTTTATTATACAACCTCCTTCACATTTACCAACAACTATGTAGTGCAAGCAACTACCTTATTGGATATCACCCTTTTGGAGTGTTTTCTGAGTGTTACATAAAAAAGACACACACAGCAGAAACATGTTGACTGTTCAAATATGCCTTCAAACTACATGGGAGTTGATAAATGTAATGTGGATTGTATAAAGACTGTAATGCGGAATTTAATGTGTGTCGTTTTTTTTATATTCTGACAATTGATTACAATTTATAATAGCCAATATACAATTTAATCTCTACTTTATTCAAATTTTCTGTATTTTATTTAACATTATTTTCACTGATCTACTATTCCCATAAGAAGGAAGTGTCAATACGCTTGGCATGCCACTTACAGAAAGTGCATATTAGCTTTTCTTTTACTTATTTTACCATGTAGTCATTCTTTAAAATATTCTGAAGGAGAAGACTGACTGGAGATGATTTTCGAAAGGCAAACAGGAATTTTCTCTTAGTGAATGTGGTGAAAATTCACTTTGCAAAGAATACACAATTACGCGCAAGGAAAGTAAAATTTAAAAAAATAAAACAGTATTTCTGCTTGCACATGATTGGATCATGGAAGTCTGCAATGCTTCACTTTATTCACTCAACTCTGGAGGGAATTCCTTTGCAATGTGAACAGCTTATTTGTGTTTATTAAATCAGCCCCACTGAACTTTTAAAGTGTATCTATGCCCACAAACACAACTTTTTTATTTTATTTTGGATAGCATGGGGAAGGATTTGAACTAAGACAGGAAGTTAGTAAAAATCTCTCTAATGCCTCTTACGCACGACCATTTTTTTTCAGTCGGAATAAACTCAGACGGGTTTTTCCGACGGAATTCCGCTCAAGCTGTCTTGCATACACACGGACACACCAAATTCCATCAAAAACACAGTGACGTACAACGCTACGACGAGCCTAGAAATATGAATTTCAATGCTTCCGAGCATGCGCCAAATTGTTTTTGAGCATGCGGAAAAAAGAGAACATGTTCTCTTTCTAAGTCCGTTGGAGTTTCCGACGGAAAAAGTCAGATAGGGCATACACACGTTCGGAATATCCGATGAAAAAAGTCAGACGTACATGTGTATGTGGCATAACAGCCACTGCTATATTTAAGTAGGGGAATGCTTGAACCCTGTCAGAAAGTGAGGGGAAATCTCTCTAATGAAGCCACAAGTGGCATTAAAATATAGGCATTTATTTTGAAGATGTCTGCCACCTGTTGACAGCAAGGGAAAATACAGAAGGCAAACATGACATAGAATGCTAAACAAAAATTCAATGACATCTCATCTTTTTTTACAGTCTGTCTGGGTGGTTACATGGTTGGCAGTAGTAATCCTTAATGTAGAAATGGGCCTGATGGTTGGTGTTGTTTTCTCTATGATGACAGTGGTTTGCCGAACTCAAAGGTACAGTCTATTAATGTAGTATTAATGTTTATTATTGTGTTTATTATGCTTGGTTTTAATAAAAAAATATTTTTCTAATATGGATAAGTAAATCAGAATTATCCAATATTTAATATAATACATTTTTTTGATTCATGATTTCCTGAATGTATTAATTGCATTATTCTCAGCAGATCAGTCAGCTTTACTTTTATATATACAGGAGAAAAGTGATGAATTAGCTATTTTCCTGATCTGGTCACTCCAGTTATAGCAACAGCATTAAATTGAGCACATTGGTATATTTTGGTTTATTTGTCCTTTTCAATTTATTTATTAAAACCCAACTCCAGAACACTCTTTTTTTACCTGTAATGTGATGATGACATACCATTTGTCAAAGTTTTCTTGTGTGTGTCCTCACTTGAGAGACAAAGTAACTGGTTTACTCCATATAGTAAAAAGACCTTTTATGTGTAAAGTGCTTCAATAACACCAATGGATGGAGCATTTGTGGATATATCCAATCAATTACATGTGAATGGCTGACATGTATAAAATGCTTGAGACTCCCTGTTGGTCCTTTAACTTGATAGGTAACCTCTTAAAGTGTAATTCCACTTTTGCAGCTAAATTAGGAAAATACCTACTTTATATTTGTTACATGTCCCCACATAGCATAACTTTAAAAAAAAATTAACATGTTGGTCAGGCTTTTTTAGATGCTCTATTTTTTCATTTTTTTTATCCAGTAAGAAAAAAGCATGCTAATTTTCTTTGTTTATGAGGGGGCAGGGCCGTTGATAGAAATCATGGGGCCCCCTGTACATAGATCTCCAAAAACAAATGTAAAAAAAAGAATTTCTTAATCAATTTAGGTCAATATGTATTCTGTTACATGCTTTTGTAAAAACAAATCCCAATAAGCATATATTGATTGGTATGTGCAAAATTTATAGCATCTATAAACTATGGGATATACTGTATTTATGGAATTTGTATTTATTTATTTTTACTAGTAATGGCGGTGATCAGTGGCTTATAGTGGGACTGTGATATTGGGGTGGACAAATTCAACACCTAACTGACACTTTTGACACTTTTTTGGGGACCAGTGACACTAATACAGTGATCAGTGCTAAAAAATGTGCACTGTCACAGTACTAATGACACTGGCTGGGAAGGGGTTAACATATAGGCAATTAAAGGGTTAAATATGTGCCTAACAAGTGTTTTCTTACTGTGGGGGAGGTGATTTTACTAGTGAAAGGCATAGATCCCTGTCCCTGCTTTGCAGGAACACATGATCAATGTGTTCCATACAGACAAAACTGTGATCTGCCTTGTTTACATAGGAATACTGCCGTTCTGCCTGTGTACAGAATGATTGGTGGGTACCACTGATTGGCTCCGATACCCAGAAAAGCGCAACCGCCCTGTAGCAGTAAATCTGCTATGGGGTGGTCGGCCACTGGTTAAGATCATCAGCATTATGATAACTCACAGGCAGCAGGTGCTCTATCATGGCTGACAGTGTCACAGTGTGTCACATGACATGGCTGTTGGGTGCTGACCCTGTTAACTTTTTACCAATAAATTAACAAAATCAGCACCCAATAAGCCATGTTATGTGCTAACTAAGGGTTATAGGTTTAGAGGCTGGGCTTCCTGCATGGTATGTTAATGAGGAAAGACTTAGGACAGACTCACTATGACATTGTTCAAAAAAGCCTTACAGTCAGCCTTGACACCTTCTCCTGAGAAACATTTAAAAAGGTAAGATTTAAAAAAAAAAAAATTTAGATATGCTCCATGAATGGGAACACATAACAAACATATAGTGGGGTTTTCTCAAATCAGAACGCAAATGTGGAAATACACTTAAATGAAGCCTCCTGATGTAGGAGGAGTTGGGGCAAACTTGATAAGAAAAGACAGGAAAAGCCGATGTACTTTGCATTTTGTCATCATCACTTAGCCTGAATTTTTCAGGTGTGCTACAGTTTCACTATTATGACTTTAGCTGGCCATACATTATACATTTTTCTTATTCATTTTTTTTAGATTTACCTTCAACTATGTAGAGTCATGGCCAAACGTTTTGAGAATGGCACAATTATTAATTTCACAAAGTCTGCTGCCTCAGTTGTTATGATGGCAATTTGCATATACTCCAGATTGTTATGAAGAGTGATGCGATGAATTGCTATTAATTGCAAAGTCTCCCTTTGTCATGAATTAACTTAACCCCCCAAAAAAATCCACTGCATTTTTAGCCCTGCCACAAAAGGATCAGCTGACATCATGTTAGTGACACAGGTGTCAGTGTTGACAAGGACAAGGCTGGAAATCACTCTGTAATGCTGATTGAGTTAGAATAACAGATTGGATGCTTTAAAGAAGGTTGATGCTTGAAATCATTGTTCACCTTTGTTAATCATGGTTACCTGCAAGGAGACGTGTGCAGTCATTATTGCTTTTCACAAAAAGGGATTCACAGGCAAGGATATGCTGCTACTAAGATTCCACCTGAATCAACCATTTATCGGATCAAGAACTTCAAAGAGAGAGGTTCAGTTGTTGTCAAGGAGGCTTCAGGGTGCCCAAAAAAGTCCAGCAAGTGACAGGACTGTCTCCTACATTTGATTGAGCTGCGGGATCAGGTCACTACCAGTGCAGAGCTTGCTCAGGAATGGCAGCAGGCAGGTGTGAGTGCATCCAGGGCCATCTTAATAGTCTCATGGGCCCCTGGACAAAGTAATGCTATGGGCCCCTACAAGGTTGCCCCAATTTACGCACCAACTCTCAAGAATGGAAGTACAATATTTCTACTTTACAGTGTGTCACTTGCCACCATCCCCTGTCACCAGATTCAGCATGTCTGAAAGGGGGGGGGAGAAGGAAGGGAGAGAAGGATGGGGAGGTAGAAGGATGGGGGAGGGAGAAGGTAAGCGGGAAAAAAAGAGGAGCAAGGAGTAGGGAGGAGAGAGAGGAGGAGGGGGAGAAGGAAGGGGGGAGAAGGAGGGGGGAGGTGGGGGAGAGAAGGAAGGCGAGGGAGAAGGAAAAGGGGAGAGAAAAGGGGAGAGAAGGAGAAGGAGGGGGGAGAAGTGGGGGAGAGAAGGAAGACGAGGGAGAAGGAAGAGGGGAGAAGGAAGGGGAGGTGAAGAATGATGGGGGGAGGAAGAAGAAAGGGGGGAGGAGGGAGAGAGAAGGAAAGCGGGAAAAAGAGGAGCGAGGAGAAAGGAGAAGAGAGAGGAGGAGGGGGGAGAGAAGGAGGGGGGAAAGAGGGAGGGGGGGTGAGAGAAGGAGGGTGAGGGAGAAGGAAGAGGGAGGTGTGGAGAAGGAAGGCGAGGGAGAAGGAAGAGGGGGAGAGAAGGAAGGGGGGGGGAAGAGAGAGAGAAGGAAGGGGGAGAGAGAAGGAAGGGGGAGAGAGAAGGAAGGGGGGAGGGGGGGGAGAGAAGGAAGGTGAGAGAGAAGGAAGGGGAGGGGGGAGAAGGAAGGGGGAGAAGAAAGGGGGAGGTGGGGGAGAAGGAAGGGGAGGTGGGGGAGAAAGGGAAGGGGGAGGTGGGGGAAGGAAGGGGAGGGAGAAGAAAGGGGGAGAATGAAGGCAAGGAAGAAGGAAGGGGGGGAGAAGGAAGGGGGGGGAGTGGGGGAGGGAAGGAAGAGGGGGGAGAAGTGGGGGAGAGAAGGAAGGCGAGGGAGAAGGAAGGCAAGGGAGAAGGAAGGGGGAGAAGGGGGGGAGAGAAGGAAGGCAAGGGAGAAGAATGGGGGGGAGAAGAAAGGGGGGGAGGAGGGGGAGAGGAGGAAAGTGGGAAAAAAAAGGAGTGAGGAGGAGGAGGGGGGAGAGAAGGAGGGGGGAAAGAGGAGGGGGAAGAGAAGGAGGGGGAAAGAGAAGGAGGGGGAAAGAGAAGGATGGGGAGAGAAGGAGGGGGGAGAGAAGGAAGGGGTGGGGGAAAGAAAGGGGGAGAGAGAAGGGAGGGGGAGGTGGGGGAAGGAAGAGTATGGAGAAGGAAGGGGGGAGAAGACGAGGGGGAGAAGGAGGGGGGAGAGAAGGGGGAAGAAGGAGGGGGGAGAGAAGGGGGAGGTGGGGGGGGAGAAGGAAGAGGGGAGAGAAAGAAGGGGGAGAAGGAAGGGGAGGGGGGAGAAGGAAGGGGGAGGTGGAGGGAGAGAAGGATGGCGAGGGAGAAGGAAGGGGAGGGGGGAGAAGGAAGGATGGAGGTTGGGGAGAAAAGGGTGGGGGGGAGAAGGAAGGCGAGGGAGAAGAAAGAGTGGAGAGAAGGAAGGGGGAGAGAAGGAAGGCGAGGGAGAAGAAAGAGTGGAGAGAAGGAAGGGGGGAGAAGGAAGGGGGGGAAGGAGGGGAGAGAAGGGGGGGAGGTGGGGGAGAGAAGGAAGGGGAGGGGGAAGAGTGGAGAGAAGAAAGAGGGGGAAAGAAGGAGGGGGAGAAGGAAGGGGGGGAGAGAAGGGGGGGAGAAGGGGGTCTGGTCACAGTGATCACTTACTTGAATGGTCCCCGGGGGCTCTTAGTGACTTCTCTCATTCTTCAGGTCTTTGACTTTTTATTTTTCCCGCCCACTCATCCCCTTCACAGACGTAGCTAGCAGCACACATGCAGGGAGAGAGGGGCGGGAGAAGGGATGTTGAGGGTACAGGACAGAGCAGCGTGTCACTGCACATTGAGCAGTGAGGATGGAGCGACTCAGCAGCCATCAAAGGAGGGGGAGGAGAGGAGAAGCTGGATTGAACTACAGGTTTCCTGGCCATTCCCGGGTGTGCTGCGGATGTTCCACGAACGACGGAAGGTGTTTCTGAACTTTCTGGTAATGTGGAGATCCGTAGTTAGCTGGTATCTTCGACGGTGATGTGGAGCTGTACACCGCCGAAGATACCAGCTAACTAAGGCTCTCCACAGCACCAGAAACACCTTCCTCCGCTCGCGGAACATCCTTAGCACACACAGGAATGGCCAGGAAGAAATGCACCCTACCAAGCTCCCTCCCTCACTTCTTTCTTCCTATAGAGCGCCGCCGCTGACTACTCATTCAGCGCACCTCAAGCGCACGCACCAACTGACACTCCTCCGGTGCCCCGGCTAGTGCTATTTGTCCAGCTCTGATGGGGCCCCAGGTGAACATGGGGCCCCCGGGCTGTGCCCAGGGGTGCCCGCTCAGTAAGACGACCATGAGTGCATCTGCACGCACAGTGAAGCAAACCTTTTGGAGGATGGCCTGGTGTCAAGAAGGGCATCAAAGAAGCCACTTCTCTCCAGAAAGAAATCAGGGACAGACTGATATTCTGCAAAAGGTAGAGGGATTGGACTGCTGAAGACTGGGGTAAAGTCATTTTCTCTGATGAATCCCCTTTCCAATTGTTTGGGGCATCCGGAAAAAACCTTGTCCGGAGAAGAAAAGGCGAGCGTCATTATTAGTCCTGTGTCATGCCAACAGTAAAGCATCCTGAGACCATGTGTGGGGTTGCTCACATTGTTGCTTAAGAACACAGCCATAAATAAAGAACGGTACAAAACATCCTCATAGAGCAACTTCCAATTATCCAAGAACAGTTTGGTGATGAACAATGCCTTTTCCAGCATGATGGAGCACCTTGTCATAAAGCAAAAGTGATAACAAAGTGGCTTGGGGAACAAAACATCAACATTTTGGGACCATGGTCAGGAAACTACCCAGATCCTCATCCCAATGAGGACTTGTGGTCAATCCTCAAGGGGCAGGTGAACTATAAATCCCCCAAAATTCTGACAAACTCCAAGCATTGATTATGCAAGAATGGGCTGTCATAAGTCAAGATGTGGCCCAGAAATTGACTGACAGCATGCCAGGGCGAATGGCAGGGATCTTAGAAAAAAAAGGTCATCACTGCAAATATTGACTCTTTGTATAAACTTAATGTATTTGTCAATAAAAGCCTTTGACACTTCTGAAATGCTTGTAATTATACTTCAGTATACCATAGTAACATCTGACAAAAAGATCTAAAAGCACTAAAGCAGCAGACTTTGTGAAAATGAATATTTGTGTCATTCTCAAAACTTTTGGCCACGGCTGTAGTACAAGGGCCTGCCTGATTGTAAACAAATTAAAAGTGTTTAGGTTTAACCTTATATTATATGGTTTTGGTAACTCTTATGCCCTGTACACACATCTGATGAAAACGGACAGTTTTCATCGGACGAACTGATCGTGTGTGAGCCCCATCAGTTTTTTTCCCATCGGTGAAAAAAAATAGAACCTGTTTTATAATTTTCGTATGGTTAAAAAAATGATAGAAAAAAACGATCGTTTGTGAGGGAAATCCATCGGTCAAAAATCCACACATGCTCAGAATCAAGTCGACGCATGCTCGGAAGCATTGAACTTAATCTTTCTCTGCACGTCGTTTTGTTTTACGTCACTGCTTTGGACATGATCGGATTTTTAACCGATGGTGTGTAGGCAAGACTGATGAAAGTCAGCTTCAACAGATATCTGATGAAAAAATCCATTGGTTCATTTTCATCAGATGAACCGATCGTGTGTACAGGGCATAAAGGAAAATTGTACAAGGCAATTGCATGTATGGCCAGCCTTATGCCCTGTACACACGATCGGTCAATCCGATGAGAACGGTCTGATGGATTTTTCCATCAGTTAACCGATGAAGCTGACTGATGGTCAGTTGTGCCTACACACCATCAGTTAAAAAAACGATTGTGTCAGAACGCAGTGACGTAAAACACAACAACGTGATGAAAAAAACAAAGTTAAAAGCTTCCAAGCATGCGTCGACTTGATTCTGAGCATGCGTGGATTTTTAACCGATGGACGTGCCTACAAACGATCGTTTTTTTTCTATCGGTTAGGTATCCATCGGTTAATTTTAAAACAAATTTAAAAAATTTTAACCGATGGATAAATAACCGATGGGGCCCACACACGATCGGTTTGGTCTGATGAAAACGGTCCATCAGACCGTTCTCATCGGATTGATCGATCAAGTGTACGCGGCATTACACTAAAATTTGTTTTTTATGTGTTATTTTTTTTAAACAATTTCTGTTTATTTACATTTTGCTATGCCTTTTAGGACTCAGTGCTCCGTCTTAGGAAGAGCAGTCAATACAGAAATATACCGACCAATAGACCAAAATGACAAGGTATAAACTTTCAGAACAAACGCTCAATATGCCTACAAATTCTTCCAAAAAAAATGTGTCCCCATAGAATGCAAACAATATTATAACTCAGTGCTTGAGTGCTTACATAAAAAAAAAAGGTTTGAATGTGATTTCTTAGACATGAATCAAATTGCCACAAGTAGGCAATATAGCTAGAGATATTATTTGTACATGTAAAACTTAAAGGTATAAAGCTGGCCATAGAAGGATTGAAATTCAGCAGAGACCAGTCAAATTTTGATCCATCTATGGTTGTTTCCACTTCAGAGAATTTGATCTAACGATTGACTTCTCTCGAATGTTGCTGTTCGAAAATTTAATCTTAATCAGCACATGTAGGAGATTGGTTGCAATGCTGATCAGTGTATTCTGACGGTGGAGGAGTCCCACTGTCAGAATACAATAGCGCATTCATCCGTCCACCTTGATTGTGTGGATGGGGGAATCCGTTCGTTCCATCTATGGCCAGCCTAACTCATTGATAAAACAGTTTTATCCATATAGGCATGGTTCATTGTCATCATCGGAAGTTTCGCAGTGAGAAAAGTCATTTTGGAGTACAGCCTCATGCACACGACCGGTTTTCCCGACAGAAAAACTGCCATGAGAGCTTTTGGCCAGGAATCCCAGCCGTGTGTTTGCTCCTCGCAGTTTTTCCAAAGGGAAAACTGGCCAAAAATCGCCAGACAAAAAAACAGAACCAGCTCTCTTTTTCCCCCCTGGGAAAACCAGCGGACTTTTGCCTGTCAGTTTTTGGTAGTTTTCCTATGGGAAGAACTGCCATGGAGCATACACACGGCCGGGATTCCCGTCCAAAGCTCCATCACAGTTTTCCTGTCGGGAAAACCTCTCGTGTGTAGGGGAAACACTGACCAAGCAGGTTCTCGGCTTTCCCCTCGGGATCCCGCACGTGTGTACAGGGCATATCTGTAGACAGGAAATGGTTGCAAAAAGGTGGAAATTAATAACACTCAGGCCTCGTACACACGACCGAACATGTCTGCTGAAACTGGTCCCTCGGACCAGTTTCCGCGGACATGTTCGGTCGTGTGTACGGCCGACCGGACAATTTTACGGCGAATCGGACAGGTTTCCAGCGGACAAATGATTCTTAGCATGCTAAAAAACATGTCCACTGGAAGCCTGTCCGTCGGACATGTTCGGTCGTCTGTAAGACACACCGGACATGTCCGCTCGGCCGAAAGCCCTCGCATGCGTCAAAGTGATTCGACGCATGCGTGGAAGCATTGACCTTCCAGGGTCGCGCACGTCGCCGCGTCATCATCGCGGCGACGGCGCGGCCACGTCACCGCGTTCGCTGTCCGCGGGAAATTTGGTCTGATGGTGTGTACAGCCATCAGACCAAAATCCGCCAGCGGACATGTCCGATGAAAACGGTCCGCGGACTGCTTTCATCGGACATGTCCCGTCGTGTGTACGAGGCCTAAGATGCAACAAAGAATGACCTTTTTTTTAAGTATTTATTTAAAACAATATCAATTATTTTGATACACAGTGCATTAGCAAATTAAATGCGATATAATTAGTGTTTGCTACTTTATATCTACTTTATATTAATTTATAATTACTGTTTATATAATTGATAAAAATTGATTTGTGCCCTAGCCCAACATTCCCCATTTATGGCAAAGATCAGATTACCAGTGAGGAGTCTTGCACAGGCCAGTCAGGTTGAATAGCATTGCCCAAAATTCTGCCAAAGAACATATTTTGGCAGGTAAAGTTGTTCACGTATATGTATTTCAAATGTGTTTTTTGGATGGGAAGGTCTGAAATGGTGACATAACTTTTAAATTACCCCCCTATGGGTATTTTAACTGGCAGAAAATCTTGGCTGTCCAGCTATAAGTTGGTGACCCACCCTTCCCACAATTCTGTCCTGTATTTTTAGGAATTTTATCAACTCTACATGGTATATTGTTTACCCTGATTAGGACATTTCTAACATTGTCCCTAGATCAACATTTAGGGCTAATAACCATTGAATAAAGGATTGTTTTAGTGTTTTCAGGCCTATCTAATATTCCCTTGCCCTTCAGACATATAAAATAAAATTGTTTCCAGTTGACACTCATTAAGAAAGGGAGCAACAGGTCACAGAATCCATTACAAATTACAATGAGTACATTACATTAATTCCGCATATTAAAAGGACCAATGCAATCAGCAGGCGATAAAAAGTCTCTCAAACAATAGCATGCCACAACCCTCAATTTCCCATTCGCTTAATAAAAAAACAAATTCCAACATCAAATGCCAAAATGTAACATTTTCTTTTAATTAGTGCTATGAAATACCAGGCGTGAAGATCCTGTCCTATAGTGCTCCGATCTACTATGGCAACAGGAACATTTTTAAGGAAACTATGTGCCAAATTGTGGGACTGACACAAGAAAAAATACGAAAGAGAGAAAAAGCCCTAAAAGCCCTGGAGCAGGGCAGTAATATGAGTATCACAGTGGTGGTAAGTCTATGTCTGTGTACCCTTCTGTTTTGCAATATTGGCAAGAGCAGTTTATTTAGCAGTCTGCAGTAAATTGAGTAGTTTAAAGCATGCCACTTGTGTGTTATTTGTACATGATTAAATTGACCATATTGATCAGTCTTATTTGTACCTGAGTCTATTGCCACTTTTACTTGTACCTGATTCTATTGACCATTTTTACTTGTACAGTGGGGATCGAAAGTTTGGGCACCCCAGGTACAAATTTGTATTAATGTGCATAACGAAGCTACGGAAAGATGGAAAAATTTCCAAAAGGCATCAAATTACAGATTAGACATTCTTATAATATGTCAAAAAAAGTTAGATTTTATTTCCATCATTTACACTTTCAAGATTACAGAAAACAAAAAAATTGCGTCTGCAAAAGTTTGGGCACCCTGCAGAATTTATAGCATGCACTGCCCCCTTTGCAAAGCTGAGACCTGCCAGTGTCATGGATTGTTCTCAATAATCGTCTGGGAAGACCAGGTGATGTCAATCGCAAAGGTTTCAAATGCCCAGACTCATCTGACCTTGCCCCAACAATCAGCACCATGGGTTCTTCTAAGCAGTTGTCTAGAAAACTGAAACTGAAAATAGTTGACGCTCACAAAGCTGGAGAAGGCTATAAGAAGATAGCAAAGCGTTTTCAGATGTCAATATCCTCTGTTCGGAATGTAATTAAGAAATGTCAGTCATCAGGAACAGTTAAAGCAAGATCTGGAAGACCAAGAAAAATATCAGACAGAACAGCTCGCAGGATTGTGAGAAAAGCAATTTAAAACCCACGTTTGACTGTGGAAAGATCTGGCAGACACTGGAGTGGTGGTACACTATTCCACTATAAAGAGATACTTGTACAAATATGTTCTTCATGGAAGAGTCATCAGAAGAAAACCTCTTCTACGTCCTCACCACAAAAATCAGCGTTTTAACTTTTCAAATGAACATATAGACTGATGCATTTTGGAAACAAGTTCTGTGGACCGATGAGGTTAAAATAGAACTTTTTGGCCGGAATGAGCAAAGGTACGTTTGGAGAAGAAAGGGCACAGAATTTAATGAAAAGAACCTCTGTCCAACTGTTAAGCATTGGGTTGGATCAATCATGCTTTGGGGTTGTATTGCAGCCAGTGGCACAGGGAACATTTCACGAGTAGAAGGAAAAATGGATTCAATAAAATTTCAGCAAATTTTGGATGGTAACTTGATGCCATCTGTAAAAAAGCTGAAGTTAAAGAGGATGGCTTCTACAAATGGATAATGATCCTAAACACACCTCAAAATCCAACAATTACATCAAGAGGCATAAACTGAAGGTTTTGCCATGGCCTTCACAATCTCCTGACCTCAACATAATTGAAAATCCATGGATAGACCTTAAAAGAGCAGTGCGTGACAGACAGCCCAGAAATCTCAAAGAACTGGAAGACTTTTGTAAGGCAGAATGGGCAAAGATACCTCAAACAAGAATTGAAAGACTCTTGGCTGGCTACAAAAAGTGTTTACAAGCTGTGATACTTGCCAAAGGGGGCAGTACAAGATATTAACTCTGCAGGGTGCCCAAACGTTTGCAGACGCCATTTTTTTGTTTTCTGTAATTTTGAAAGTGTAAATTATGGAAATGAAATCTAACTTTTTTTGACATATTATAAGAACGTCTAATCTGTAATTTGATGCCTTTTGGAGATTTTTCCATCTTTCCTTGGCTTCGTTATGCACATTAATCCAAATTTTTACCTGGGGTGCCCAAACGTTCGATCCCCAGTGTACATGGTTCTGTTGACCACTCTTACTTGTACTTGGTTCTACTGACCACTCCTACTTGAACTTGGTTCTACTGATCACTCTTACTTATACATGATTCTATTGACCACTCTTACTTGTGCTTGGTTCTATTGACCACTCCTACTTGTACTTGGTTCTATTAAGCACTCCTTCTTGTACTTGGTTCTACTGACCACTCTTAGGCCCCGTACACACGAGGAGACATGTCCGATGAAAACAGTCCGTGGACCGTTTTCAACGGACAAGTCTCCTGGGAGCTTTTGGTCTGATGTGTGTACACACCATCAGACCAAAATCCCCGCGGACAGAGAACGCGGTGACGTAGAAGACACCGATGTTCTCAAACACAGAAGTGCAATGCTTCCACGCATGCATCAAATCAATTTGACGCATGCATGGGATTTCGGGACGCTGGTCATAACCAGCGGACATGTCCGATTAGGTGTACTAACCATCGGACATGTCCGACGGACATGTTTCCAGCGGACAAGTTTCTTAGCTTGCTAAGAAACTTTTGTCCGCTGGAAACCTGTCCGCTAGGCCGTACACACGGTCGGACATGTCCGCGGACTAGTTTCAGCGGACATGTTCGACCGTGTGTACGCTGCCTTACTTGTACATGATTCTTTTGAAGACTCCTACTTGTACTTGATTCCACAGACCACTCTTACTTGTACATGATTATATTGACCACTCCTACTTGTACTTGGTTCTACTAACCACTCTTACTTGTACATGATTCTATTGACCACTCTTACTTGTACTTGGTTTTACTGACCACTCTTCCTTGTACATGATTCTATTGACCACTCTTACTTGTACTTGGTTTTACTGACCACTCTTCCTTGTACATGATTCGTTTGACCACTCCTACTTGGATCCACTGACCACTCTTAATTGTACATCATGGGTCTCAAACTGCCGTCTCTCCAGCTGTTGCGAAACTACAAGTCCCATTATGTCTCTGCCTGTGGGAGTCATACTTGTAACTGTCAGCTTTGCAATGCCTCATGGGACTTGTAGTTTTGCAACTGCTGGAGGGCCGCCATTTTGAGACCCCTGTTGTACATGATTCTATTGACCACTCTTACTTGTACTTGGTTCTACTGACCACTCTTACTTGTGCATGGTTCTGTTGACCACTCTTACTTGTATGTTTGTTCTACTTAAAGTAAACATACGTTTTTCAGATTAAGAACTTTACTTAGGAGGACCATACATTTACAGAGGCAATACCCACTATTCCTTCATGGTCACTGCCCATATCTAGGCTTAATTTCAGCCACAAAACGAGAAAAGCCTTAACTAAAGCGAAGAGCCAAATAATACATCTGGCAAAGTGGTAAATAGTTCCGTGTTTTCACTGACGCAGCAAAGAGGCTTAAATCGTTTGTTACCCCAACACTTCATATTCCTGTACCATGTCCTGGTGTTCCAGCCAGTCCCTCTGCTTTCCTATTTAAAACTGACTACACTAGACATGAGAGCACACTGTGGTCAGTTCTCTAGCTATCCTGGGAACTTATTGTACTCTCCTCCAATGATCAGACTTGTTCTGACACTGCCCGCTGTACAGCCATTCACTGGGAAGATTAGTGTGCTGCTGCTTCTCCTCCCCCATCTCTTATGCAGCTGAGAACAGAGGGAATAAAATCTATACAAAAATGTTTTGCCTTTCGTTTCTATTTTAAATGGAATGGGTTGTTTTACAAGATGATCATTTACAATCACTTTAAAGCATTTTGTTGTGGATACAGCTTTGGGATATAACTTACTTCTAATGAAGTGTGTCCTATGCCCTACAAGCTGTTGCTTACTGTAGAAATCTGACGTTCACTGAAGCCAGATTCTCCCCCACCAGTCATCTTCTGGTGTTGCAGGGGGTTAAGACCAGTGACTGCAACTGGGAAGCATTGACTCCACTCACCGTTCACTTTGTCCTCTCCTGTCCAGTCATAGAACTTGTATTATTGTTTCCCAATATACAAATCGCTCTGTGAATGGAGGAGGGAGAATGACAGGGTCTACCTCCTGTTAAAGGACATCTCTGTAATCTTGCATTTTTTGCTGATATGGGACTTCAATCAACAGTCATTTTGGAATATTGTTGGAGTGCTTTCCTTTCCCTACGTTTGGATTAGGTGTCTCAATTTAGCCAAGCACTCTCACCTCAAAAAGGGTTACATGAGGTCAATTTAGTGTGGTTTTATGCATCACATGTTAAATTAGCCACTGAAAGAATTTTGTTACATCTGTTCAATAAGTGAAAACATTCTGCTAAAAAGCTTACAGGTTCCGGTGCAATTTAATGTGTTAGCTGAAGCAATGGGAAATAAACTCTGTGAACTACAGAACTATTATGAAGTTGATGATAGAGATAGATGTTCTGCAATCGTAAAACATTGAATGCCCTAGGGTGACAACACTGCTCCTCCAAAGAGTAAGCATTGTCACCCTAGGACAGCAAGTGTGATACTGGCAGGATAACCAGGTGAAAAGGAAGGTAAAAAAAAAAACTTGGCATGGTGCATGGTGACTCGGCATGGTGCAGCTTTGGAAAAGGTTCCTGTGCTACTTTGGTGTAATTTAGAGTGTGGCTTGGCCCCCAGAGAATATACAAAAACAGAGACAAGCCACAAAAGGTTACATTAGGGTCACTCACACTACATAATTGCACTGAAAATTGTGGCAAAATTACGTTGAAGTAGTGTAAACCGATCCTAAACCTCAAATACAGTGGAGAAAAACTGGGCCTGCTTCTACAATTGCGTGGCTTTAATTTGTATTTTATTTTGCAGGATGTTGGAATAGCAAATCCAGTTTATCGTGCAGATGGATGTAAAACAAAATCAGAAACAGGTAAAATAAATCTTCTATTCTTAAACATTACAGAAATGCTGGACATTGTAAATGCTAAAATCTATTTACAATAACAGTTTTTGCCTCAGCACTTTCCTTATAATATCTTTCTGAAATATTACCTGTACCAGCAGCAGATTTCTCTAACCATCATCTCCATTGTGTTGGCAACAGAACTTTCCTTTTTTCTTTTTGTAATTTGTTGTCTTAACAAAGAGTCAGCTAGGGCAATCAGGCAGCTAAGAGAGAGAATTATGAAAAGGTTGAGAGGACTTCTGTTGAAAAGGGAAAATATTGTCAATGGAAACCCTTGCCTGTTTCAAGACTTAAATTGACAGCAGCGGCTATTATTATTATTATTGTACACGATTTATATAGCGCCAACAATTTACGCAGCACTTTACAATGTATAGGGGGGACAGCACAATTACAGTATGTAGCACTACCCACGGAGGGGCTGCTGGTTTGTTTTGGGTGGCACATTTACCTCGTGGCTCTCCGAATTCCTAGGGGTGTACGTTGGGGGTGTACGTTGCATATAGCGGTAGTAAATAAGGGCCAGATTCAGAGAGAATTACGTTGCTCCACGGCAGCGTAACGTATCTGATTTACGGTACACCGCCGCAAGTTTACAGCGTAAGTGCCTGATTCACAAAGCTCTTACCTGTAAACTTGCGGCGGTGTAACGTAAATCCGCTCGGGGCAAGCCCGCCTAATTCAAATGGGGCGGACACCATTTAAATTAGGCGCGTTCCCGCGCCGAACGTACTGCGCATGCTCCGTCGGGAAAATTACCCAAAGTGCATTGCGCTAAATGACGTCGCACGGACGTCATTTGTTTAGACGTTAACGTAAATGGCGTCCAGCGCCATTCACGGACGACTTACGCAAACGATGTGATTTTTTAAATTTTGACGCGGGAACGACGGCCATACTTAACATTGCTTAGAACACCTAGGAGGCAGCCCTAACTTTACGACGCGTATCGCTACGGAAACTACATAAATTTAGATCGACGGGCATCGCGGACGTTCGTGAATCGCCGTAACTAGTCATTTGCATATTCTATGCCGACCGCAATGGCCTCGCCACCTAGCGGCCGGCCTAGAATTGCATCCTAAGATCCGATGGTGTAAGTCAATTACACCTGTCGGATCTTAGGGCTATCTATGCGTAACTGATTCTATGAATCAGCCGCATAGTTAGGACGGGCGGATCACAGAGATACGACGGCGTATCTCTTTTGTGAATCTGGCCCATAATGTCCACAACAGGTGTCTTTTGCTGTGCTCTTTATTACCCAGCCGGGTAAAAACAATAAACTGGTGATGAAAGGATAGAGTTGAAGGAAGAAGGAGAACAGCAGATTCAGGCGTATTATTGGGAACAGTCCTGCTCCCACATGTAAGGCCCCGTACACACGTCCGAGAAACTCGACGGGCAAAACACATCGTTTTGCTCGTCGAGTTCCTTGTGAAGCCGCCGAGGATCTCGGCGAGCCAAGTTTCCCCAGTGACTAACGAGGAAATAGAGAACATGTTCTCTATTTGGCTCGACGAGTTCCTCGTCGGTTTCCTCGGCCAAATGTGTACACAAGACCGGTTTCCTCGGCAGAATACGACTCCCATCGAGTTTCTGACTGAATTCTGCCGAGAAACTCGGTCGTGTGTACGGGGCCTAACAGTTTACGGACCACTCCTTACTGAGTGGGCTTAGCGTACCCGGACAGGCCTCTCTCACTGACCTGGCAGCCGGAGTATCACTCAAAACTTTTTTGGGGAAAAGTCTCTGACACAGACCCTCCTGCAATGAACTTGAACTTGAGGAAAAGTCTCTGCCACAGACCCTCCTGGAATGGACTCAGGGAGAAACCTCTGCCACAGGCCCTCACTGATTACAATTACGGAGACAACCCTCCTTAAGGAATTGCGTCTGGATCTTCTTATAGTTGCTCAGGTACCGACTGACAGGTGATAAATCCTTCAGTGTCTGGCTACCTTGATCCCCGGTGGTTTGTCGTAATCCTTTTGGATCGCCAGCCTCTCATTGGCTCTCCGCAGATGCACTCCCCACCGAACAGCTATGCCATTTGGGATCTTCAAAAATGGTAACCCAGTCGATCACTGGGTCCCCGCCGCTGCTCAAATGTTCCGGACCAACACAGTCCTGCAACCAGGAACACCACGTGGCACGCACGCCCCGGCCAGGTAGGCCATAACGCCGTGATGTGGCCACCCTAAAGGTGGGTGCCACACTGGAAGAAGACCCAGACTAATGGCGTCTTCCCTATAAATACCCTCCCCCAGCATGCACAGCGAGGCTCAAACCTCCTGATTGGCTGCTGGGGAAAAGCACCCAAACCTTGACTCCACTGCTGCCATCTTCTGCACTGGGGTGGGAAGAACACCCCAGTACAACAGAATGAGACATCCAAGCTGAGACAGAGACCTTGTTTTGAACATAACAATTTGGATCAGAGTCTACTAATGCTCTGATCACCCTCTAAATTTCAATAGCACCGGTACTTGGAAGTAACCAGGTGCTAAAAATACAATACAGAAGATACAGGAGGGCCCTGCTCATAGAGCTTACATTCTAAAGGGAGGGGGTGGTGGTACAAAAGGTAATAGCTGCAGAGAATGATTTGATGGGGGTGGCTCTCGGACAGTTGTTAGGTGGGTGTGGGATAGGTTTCCCTGAATAAATGAGTTTTCAGGGATCTCCTAAAGGTGGACAGGGTAGGGGCTGATCGGACCTAACAAGGCAGGGAGTGCAAGAGGATGGGAGAGGCTCTGGAGAAGTCCTGAAGGCGAGCATGGGAGGCGGTAACAAGGGAGCTAGAGAGCAAGAGAATAGGAGAGGCCCAAGGACGGAGCCTTGGGGTACCCCAACAGAAAGAGGAAGAGGAGCGGAGGAGATGGAGTTCTAAGTGACACTGAAAGTGCACTGAGATAGGTAGGAGGAGAATCCGGATAAAGCAGAATGACAGAGGCCAAGGGAGTGTAGTTTGCTGAGGAGGAGCAGGTGGTCAGCTGTGTCAAAGGCAGCAGAGAGGTCTAAGTGTATTAGTATGAAGTAATGGCCATTGGTTTTACATACCTGTCCTGTATTCTAGCTATGTCGGCACCCCAGCCGATGCTTCCATCGGCTGTCGGGTGCTGCCACTGCCATTGCTGGTAAAGGAACCCCGGCAGTGAAGCCTTGCTTCACATGTGCGAAGCTCGATGCACTTTTTTACTGACCTTGCAGCAGGGGAAGCAGGAGGGAGGAGGAGAGGGCCAGAATTCTGACGTACCTCGCTGCGGTGAGGTCTGAAGGAAGTGGGGACAGGGTACTTACTAACCCCTCCCACCCCCCCGAAAAGTGCCAAATGAGGCACCAGCGGGGGGGAGGAATCAGATAAGCGGAAGTTCTACTTTTGGGTGGAACTCTGCTTTAATAAATACGAAAAGTGATGTTAAATATGTGGATGCATAAGCTGAAGCCTTCTTTGAAAGGATTTTATGAGACCAACCCTCTCTAATAATAAACATTTCTTTTTGTAGACCCTGAAATCAGGTCGCTTATCATTGACTGCAGTGGTGTCATATTTATTGATATTGCAGGAGCCCGTCTGTTCATACAGGTAAATTACTTTTACTTTACATAGAATTTTCTTTTCAGAGTTTTCTGAGCTAAAAGCTGGAAGGACTCTAAAGCTTGCCATACTCATTATTTTCATTCAGCCTGAAGGCTAATCGAAAAAACAAAATGATTCCTCCTATACAGCATGGATGGGTGAATCTCTTCCTGTGCCTATTGCATTTAGTCAGCTGGCCCTGTTGGCTCCCAAAATACCTGAACAGCAGCTGATTGGATGCAGCTGCTTTTCAGCCTATAATTTTCCACCCAGCTGCTTTCTTTTTCCTATTGAATGATGTAAATGGCGAGTGAGATTGAGCAAAAAGGGTCAATCACATTGTAAAATTTAATACGCTTATTATCAACTAAAAAGATAACTCCACTTTTATAGTTACATAGTTAGTCAGGTTGATAAAATACACATGCCTGTCTAGTTTAAAGTGGATTTAAACCCGATTCATGAAATTTGAGCTGCGCACATATATCTGCAGTGTTTTCTTATCTCTCTTCAAAGCATTATGTCCCGTAGCTTTCTCCTGCTCCGTTCTTCTGTTATCAGCCTGATAACTCCTGACAAATTCTCTGTCACATATTGTGACAGAGATGTAGGTGGAACACACACACGTGGAGAGTAGGAGCACCCACAAAGCTTTTATTGAACGGTAGAGAGGTTGACACACAGCCAGGTAGCAGGAATTACAAGAGTCAGTAACACAGGGTAAATGTACAGGGGGGTAGTAGAGACCATGCTGGTAAAGGGTAATCCGTGCCAGGCTGGCCAAACAAGAGAGATAACAGATTTCTAACAGGTAGGGGTAGTCTGTGCACATTTCCGGGCACACAATGACAGAGTTCTCTCTATTTACAACACTAGCTGACAAAGGGTTAATCCGCTCCCAGGATGGCACACAGCCAGGGTTGATAGGCACAAGATAATCCTTTTCCAGGATGGCACACAGCCAGGGTTGATAGGCACATAAGATAATCCAGGCTTGGTCGCTTGGATGGAGAAGGACAAATCAATGCATTTCACCACTAGATGTCCTCAGTCTTCCATATTAAATGTCTCCAAGCTTTATTCAGCTCGGATGGCGGGAGGCATACTGTGAGTGTAGAGCATTATGGACCCACTCACCTAAGGATGTGTCACCAGGGCGCCCTGCCCACACGATTTAATTATGCAGACAGCATTACTGACATTACCATGCCAGTGCTGCTCTCTGCATCATCAAGAACTGTTAGATGAAAATCCGTAGAGGACCCTGCATGTCATGTGAATGCCCTAAATAAGACTGGAAAAGGTAAGTAAACAAAATAAAAGCAAAAAAATATAGTGAGGGGACTCCAAAAGTTAACGTTGAAGTTTTAAGCACAAAAGTCACCTATTACTTCTTTTATTATTTCCATTTATGGTTTTTCCATGGACTTTATATGGACTTGATTTATATGTTTTTTTTATGTTTTCTTCACATTTAAATACAAGTTTTTTTCACTCATCTAACACCCGTCAGAGAGTATAATAGTAAACACCCGGCCGGGGGTTTATTTATTTATCTATTTACTGTGTTTTTGATGTTATACTCTGTCCACTAAGGTTGATGTCTCACCTTTAGCTAGCGCTATTTTATTTTAGGACTCACTTACACCCCGTTTTATAGTAGTAAACACCCGGCCGAGGGTATTTCTGCATCAGCAAACACCCGGCCGAGGGATTAATATAAATTAAGTTATTTACATCTCACGCTTCACATCTCCCATTGAATCACACAGTTTCTCACAGCCTATACCCAGCTGGGGGTAATACCAATTTTGTTTGCAGTAATTTTTGACTTTGTTGCACTGTCAGCGTCAGGCTGACTCTCCTCCCATTAGAACAGCGCCATACCTACACTCCCTTCTCCTTTGATCTTTTTACTCCACCTAGTGGTAGTAAATAGTAGGGGCAGCAGTTCTTCTTTTACAAACATCTTTATTTTATTTTATTTTCTGTCTTGTGTTTAAACTATGCTGTGTAAAAGCCCTGAAACTGCTGCTGGGTGCCGAACATTGACTGAGTTTAGTTGCCATTGAAAATGATTGGCACCCGAACAAGCATGCTGCATTTTGCCATCACTGCAGTGTGATTTTGACTTGCGGACAGAATTGCAGTAATTCTTTATTTTATTTTCTGTCTTGTGTTTAAACTCCGCTGTGCGGATCCACCCCATACGTTCTTTCCTTTTAATTACCGTATATACTCGAGTATAAGCCGAACCGAGTATAAGCCGAGGTACCTAATTTTACCACAAAAAAATGGGAAAACTTATTGACTCGAGTAGCTACTGTAAGCGAAAAGATGGTCAACAATGCCCATTTGCATGTCTCACTGTGCCCATTTGCACGCCTCACTGTGCCCATTTGCACGCCTCACTGTGCCCATTGCAATCTCACTGTGCCCATTGCAACCTCACTGTGCCCAACCTCACAGTGCCTATTGCAACCTCACTGTGCCCATTGCAACCTCACTGTGCCCATTGCAACCTCACTGTGCCCAACCTCACTGTGCCCATTCACACTGTGCCCATTGCAGCCTCACTGTGCCTGAGTCAGTGTACCTGAAATTATTGACAGGCTGCTATTAATTGTTTAAAAGTCGCGGTCTCCTCCTGGTCCCTTCTGTGATAGGTGTTTCTCAGCAGACACAGTTCCGCCTTTCACGGATGTTCTCTCATCCTCGGACTCAGTTTCCCAGCAGACACAGTCTTCCGCTAATCACGGACATCCTCTTGTCCGAGGATGAAAGGACGTCTGTGATTGGCAGAACACTGAACACAGTGTCTGCTGGGGAACTGAGTTCGAAGATGAGAGAACGTCTGTGATAGGCAGAACTGTGTCTGCTGAGAAACGCCTATCACGGAAGGGACCAGGAGAAGACTGCAACTTTTAAACAATGGACGCCCGCAGCCTGTCAATAATTTCAGGTACACTGACTCGAGTATAAGCTGAGGAGGGTATTTTCGGCCTTAAAAAAAGGGCTGAAAAACTTGGCTTATACTTGAGTATATATGGTAATGGCCCTGTAATCTATTTTTTATAAAAATGGTTTCATGATGTGTTTGTCTGCCTCATTGTAACATTCCCTATAAGCTCCTGATATTTTCCTTTCCCCCCTAACTTTTATGTGTTTGGAATGAGTAGTGTGCCTTGGTTGCGAGTATGTGCCCTACTCTATGCACACTACAAATCTCATAGTCCATCTCAGGAGTGAGTAAGAGAGGGTGGCTACCTACATATAATGGGACCACTTTATTGCCACTTTAATGAAAATAAAGGCATGAGAAATGTACAGTATGTACAGCTTTCATAATACTTTTGATTGTTAATGCATATTAATGAACTATGGATCTCAGGATTGCTTCCAAATGTTTGCATGCTTAGGCTTAGAATATTTTCTTTGTTTTTTATTCAGATGTGCATTGAGTGTCAGAAGGCTGGAATGCATTTGCTGTTATCTGGATGTAATGGTGAGTACATTTGCTATACATATCTAACAGGGAGGAATGTAGATACATTTAAATTTTAATTAAATCTAACTGACTTATCACACAACACAAATTTAGAATAGAATGTTATTCTGTTTGTATATATGGACTGTATATGAATATATCCCTCACTTAGATACAACAAGGATCACATTGCAAGGAATCAGAATGAACTGATCTTAGACTCGGATTGTTGTCTACATTTTACTGAACATACGATACGTAATATTCATTAGTATACATATTATAGCATAGTTACATAGTTGGTAAGGTTGAAAAAAGACAACAGTCCATCCAGTTCAATCTGTGTTGGTGTGTGTGTATAGAAAATAATTTTCCATATCCCCGTATATTGTTTTTGCTAAGATGCACGTACAAGAGTCTTTTAAAACTATCCATACTTCCATTTGACACCACTGATTGTGGAAGAGAGTTCCACATCCTTACTGCCCTGAAAAAAAAAACCTACGCAGCTGGAGGTCCACACTAAGAAAAAAAATTACACCAAAATGCTACAAAGAAATTGAAAAAAAAAAAAACACTTTTTACTTACCAGAAATTGCAGTTGCTAGGCGGATCTTCCTAATCTACCTCTTCCTAGTCCACGGCTGGTCTTCATCCTTGCGTTGTCTTTTGGGGAATGGGACGCAATGCCTTCTGAGAACTGTGTGTATCCCAGAGAGCAGATGCCCATTCATACAGCGTTGTGAGACTTGCACATGCGTAGTAGGAAACGGGCAGTGAAGCCGCAAGGCTCCACTGCCTCTTTCCCTTAGTGAGGATGGCGGCGCCGGGACCTGCCACGATCGAGGGATCAGCCTCGGGGGGCCGACATCGCGGGTGCCTAGGACAGGTAAGTGTCCTTATTACAAGTCAGCAGCTATAGTGGAACCCCACTTTAAGGTTAAACCGATTCTCTTCCAGTCCCATCGTGTGGCTCCGTGCCCTCTTACACTGCCTGGGACTGAAATTTCATCCTTCGATGGGCTCACCATTGAGATATTTGTATATTTCTATCATACTTCCTCTCAACCATCTCTGCTCCAGAATAAAATTAGCGCTTGTAGTCGTTCCTCATAATTGAGGTCCTCCAGTCTCCATATTAATTTAGTTGCCCTTCTCTGGACTCTCTCCAGCTCTAGCACATTCTTTCTGAGGATTGGTGACCAGAACTGGACAGAATACTCCAGAGATGGCCGAACCGAGATAGCAGTTCCTGGATCTCATATATTAATCTTTTATAACTGAGTATAACCTTTAAGCTTACAGTATTTTGCTTTTATTCCAGCAAAGGTTCTTAGAACACTGGTGTCTATTGGTATCATGGATCATCTCACTGAAGAGCAGGTCTTTGTAACTCTGCACGATGCCGCATGTTACGCAGAGCAAAATATGGTAAAGGATGAATGTTTTTCGTATAATGTTTTTATTTAGCTGTGTTAAATTGCTTAGAATACCTATTATATTACAACCATAGGCAGTGGCGGCTGGTGTTTTTTTCTTTTTGGGGGGGGGGCGGTTGGGACATCAAAGCCCCACACTTACCCCATCTAATAAGTGGGCGGGTGGGCAGCGTGTCTGGCGAGCAGCGGCTTTCTTCCTCCCTCCTCCTGTGGATCATGGCGGTTTCCACCGAACATCTTACTCCTCCTCCTCCCAGGTGTCCAATAGGATCGCCTGTCCTTTCAGCCAGTCTGGAAACAGGTATCAGACGCGCGCTTCCTGATTGGCGGAGAGGCGATTCAGTGTTAAAATAGCAAATATTCATTTGCTATTTTAACACACCTGGGTGGGCTCCGAGCGCAATGCTCTGCATCCAGAGCTCAACCTATTTTGAAGCCTCTGGCTCTAATCAGGTGCTTAAAAAAAAAAAACTGCCACTGTAATTCATGCCCCCGGTGTCCTGAAAAAAAAAAAATATAAAACCATTTATCATTTTCCTTCCACTTTACAATTATGTGCCACTTTCTGTTGGTATATCACATAAAATCCCAATAAAGTACATTTGGGTTTTTGGTTGTAACATGACAAAATGTGGAACATTTCAAGGGGTATGAATACTTTTTCAAGGCACTGTATAAGCATAAAAGTCTTTAAGGGAGCAATTAAGTTAGATTGTGCCAACTCACTATGATTAGTGTAGTCTCTGTAACCTGAATAGCACCCGTAGCTCTGTAAATGGTTACTTTTAATGACACATGTGGCCTTCACTCATTATGGATCAGTACAAATATACATTTTTAAGAAATAGTCATCAAATAAATATCACCCTCCACCAATAAAATTACAACTTTGTCAAAACTCACACACAAAATTGACGTCCGAATGCCTATTTTTCACTTTTATGATCTATGGCCCCAAGATTTTAAAGCTAATAAAGCCAGAAAATGGATCCATGTGGATAAAATACCTTAAAGGGTCATGAAAATCGATTTAAATCTTTTGAGATATAATCATCTCATGTGCAATGCTGTTCCTTTAAATATGGATCCCTATAAGGTAAGTAAGAGAAATATCTTGGGTATTACCGCTATCACCAATCATGTTAAAGATACTTGGGACCAAAAGTGTTACAGCAGGACTAAAGTTGACTAAGTCAATTTATCTAATTTATACATAAGGGATATTCATCATCACTACTGGATATTATCAGAGCAAAGCGACATACACAGGGTTCTATCACTTTTCACATTTGTGTAATGTCTTAACACAGAGCCTATAGTCCATTATATCCATGCTGATAAGAGTCCATAGGAGGCCATTGCTTAGATATGTCAAAAGAGGGTAAATGAAAATATCTTAGGTATATCTATCACCAACCATGTAAAATATAAATGGACTAGCCTGCTGCATAATTTTTTCACTTTGATTTTCAGGGTGTCATTGAATTCAGCCCTCTGTAGGTTGATCATTTTCATCAAACGATGTGGCATCTTTTCATTCCTAACACATTACCCAGTCCATATCAGTATAGATATCCAGCATGAGATTTTACTCATTGAGATCTGATGTGTTTTCAAAGTGTTTGTTTATTTTTGAGCAGTGTATATATAATGCAATATATATATATATATATATATATATATATATATATATATATATATATATATATATATATATATATACTGTGTATATATATATATATATATATATACTGTATATATATATATATATATATATATATATATATATATATATATATATACTGTGTGTGTGTGTGTGTATATATATATATATATATATATATATATATATATATGTGTATATGTAGTTTGGAAAAATATTACTGAATATAATGTGAAGTTATTTTGTAATGTCAGCAACCCCCTCTATGTAAGATGACCCCACAGTATAAACTATGCTTGTGATCAGTCATTCTTGATTTCCATTTTGAAACTGGTCAATTCTTTTTTTACTTTTTCTTTTGATAAAATATGCATTGCTGATATTTGTTTTGTTGTATTTTCTCTTACAGGACGACCTTACACGGAAAAGTCCAATGGTGTGGGTTTGACCATTTCATTCGCTGAAATGAGGATAGACTTGATGTGTGTGTAAACACTGGATGTGTCAGAACCAGCAGAGAACTGTGGAGTTTTAGCCCTGAAATAATAGGAGGTTCACTTTATGGAAGCTTTCAAGAAAAATGGGCAAGATATAGAACTGTGTGACAAGGAGCACTTACCATTCTGTCCAAAAAGACTGACATGAATTTGCACAGACAGTACTGTGTATAAAGTATTTTATTTTTTGTTTTAATTTGGTGTCATGAACACTTTACAGATCATGTTTATGAGAAAGCCTTTGTAGAATTCAGCCCTGTGCAAACCCTAAATATACATTTTTACTATGTCAAAAAATAAATGACTATCCCTGAAAGCCTTTGGCTGCAGGAGGACGATTTTGAGCATGTCTCATAGTTTTATCCATAATTGTTTCTAAAGGGAATTTGATCAGCTCAAAGGACACCTGAGCTGAAAGACGTATGGAGAGTACCATTGCTGACTGCCTTCTGAAAATACTAGTTCAGTTACTGTCTCTGGCTTTAATGCTTTCAGTCTGCTATAAACATGAAGCATCTGCAGTCAAAACTTCTGGTTTGTAAACTTGTTCCATCTTAGCCTGCAGCCTCAGCTCCTGATTGACAGCCCGTCATCTGGCATTTTCAGCAGATGTCAAAAGAGACAACTTGTGTATTTTTGGCAGCATAGGTTTCCTTTTAGGTGACGTGAGTCTGACACTTTCCCAACGTTTGTTAACAGAATCTATTTCCTATGAGCAGGTATGAAAAGATTCATGCTATCAACAGTGATATGTCACCTCTCTGGTTACATTGCTCTTGCTCTTGTAGCACAGCTGTAGCTCCTGTATCAAGGCAGTATTGTTGTGATGTGGTATGATTTATGGCTCTTACATAGTAGTTGTGTTCTACTTCTTCTACTATAGCCAACATTTTGACTATTTAATATGACTGTGATTCTGAATATCAGTTTACTTGCAAAATAACATTAATGTGTTTGTACCACGCCAAGTGGTCTACCAGGAATACATTCCCAAATGCATGACACTACTAAGTGCATCCACTTTCATGATGAAATCTTTGGCATGTAGTGGATGAAACAAGATGGTTATTGCTTGTAAGTGGGGCCTGAGTGGTGTACCAAACTTATGGAAGAACAATGACACAGGGTGGCATGGCACATATTTTAACATGAAGAAATTAACAAAATTGAGGAGTCAACCAACAAGGCACAAGAGTCAAATATAATCTTGACACTGTGCATTGCACCGTTTCGTTGTCTGCAGAATACTAGTAAGGAGGTCGATTTTACTACCCAGTGATACCAGTTCCACTTACACTTTCACTGTGCCAGTGGAGTGTGCCATTGGAGGGATGGTTAACTGCTGCTAGATTCTGCCAGGCCTCTGTGGAATCTGTCTGGGAAATTGGCATTGTGGACACCCTGGAGAGGAAACCTACACGTTTCTACTGGTCTGGAACCCCTACCTAGTACTGCACCTTCACCTTTCCTACACAGAGGAGCTCTTTCCTTATTGACTAGCTTCCTGCAGGCCCCACCAATATTTATAGGGGCTTACATAAAGGTGGATACCCAAATCTCACAGGACTTCTGCATACAACTGGATCACCATTCTCCCCAAGATGGCCATCTGGAGACCAAGATGGAAGACATTTCTTCCTCATTGGACTCCTACCAAAATGAAGAGGCGCAATGCCACCTTCAGGTTGGATAATATACCGCAGTCTACACCTGCCTACATGCTGATGCTCCTGGGGGAGAGGATGGGAGAAACACAATACCGAAATTGCAGTATTTCATGATAATATTACAGCAACTTCGATGGCCTTAGGCACATACACCATATAGCTGGGTGAATCTCAATATCCAAATTAAGGACTCTTTTCTTTAGTTTAGATTGCTCTCTAAAAGCAGCTACAGTTACCTGCATCTGCTCTAACCAATTTCGGACATATGACTTTGTAAGAGCAGTCTCAGTTTCCATCTTTAATAAGTATTGAATCCTTTTTTGTCAGTCAAGCTTTTACCAAGTTCTTCCTTGAGATAATTCAGGTCTGCTGGGTAAAATCTTCTAACACTGTTCTTTCTGGGCGAGGTCCAGAAAAGAAAAGACTTTCACTCACAGCACCATTTGGGGCCCAGAAAAGAATGAACACTCTGGAAGGTTGCTCCAAATATTTATCACCTTCCCTCAGCTCACACCACTGACCCTACTCTTAGTAATTTGGTAGAAAGGATAAATATTGATAACTCAGTCATTAGCTCTTCCCACTCAGACTATTGGAGTCTCCTCAACAATGCTTGGGAGAAGCCATAAATATCCTGACCTTAGGAACACCTACGGAAAGAATAAACTCCAGCTGGTTACAGACACATATTTTAGGTAGCAATAGTACTGCTTAACACAGGTTCCCTACACCAGTATTTCATTATTTTAGCATAGGAGACCTTAGTTTGTGTAACGGTCACCACCGTTTACGATATCCCATCCATCAACCACAACAGCTTATCTGACACTCCAACCAACAGGACCTGATCCATCCCATTTCCCATAATACCCAAGACTTGCTGAAAGAGGATACAATCCAGCCCATCCTGAAAAAACCTACCCTGGACCCCAAGGACCCAACTCACCGCCGTCCCATAACAGGCCTAAATGTTCTCTCCAAGGTAATGGAGACAGTAGTGGTACAACAGCTGCAACAGCATCTAGATACCCATAATCTACTTGATCCACTTCAATCAGGTTTCCGTACCAGACACGGGACGGAAACAGCATTACTCAAAATATGGGACGACGCTCTTGAGGCCGCAGACGAAGGAGAATCTTGTCTCCTGGTTCTGCTGGACCTAAGCGCAGCCTTTGACACGGTAGACCACAAACTTTTACTGACGCGGCTGGCTGAGGTAGCCAGAGTCGCAGAAGGTGATTTACCATGGTTTTCCTCCTTTCACTGGTGCTTTTCAACATCTATCTTCGCCCTCTCTTTGAAATCATCAGTAGCCAAGAACTACTCTATCACTCATATGCAGACGACACGCAACTGTATTTTCGCATTTGCAACAAAAAGGATCATCATCTCAGTTTAGAGAAATGTCTCTCTTTAATAGAAAACTGGATGACTAAGAGTTATCTTAAACTCAACAGTTCCAAAACAGAACTTCTCCTGTTTCACGCCAGTCGTAAGAGTCAACTAGCAACAACCTGGACACCTCCGCCCATTCTGGGCCAAATCATCACCCCTAGCTCCAAAGTCAAAAGTCTCGGGGTCATCTTCGACACCTACATGACAATGGATGCACAAATAGGGTCAGTAGTCAGCGGATCTCACCATCTGTTACGCCTACTACGCAGACTTATTCCATTTATCCCCAAAGAAGACGTAGCAGTCGTGGTGGGAACAATTGTGAACTCCAGACTGGACTATGCAAATGCCCTTTACCTCGGACTCCCAAAGTACCAAATCTCTCGTCTGCAAGTCGTTCAGAATACGGCCGCCAGACTTGTGACTGGGAAAAAAACATGGGAATCAATCTCATCTTCATTCAGAACCCTTCACTGGCTGCCAGTAAAGGACAGAATTGCTTTTAAAGCGCTCCGCAATATCTTTGCGACAAGATAGAACCCCCACAATTCCAATCGCGTTCTGCGATCCACCAACCAAAATCTGGTCAAGGTAACCATAGCTAGATACAAGTCCAAAGGAGAAAGAAGGTTTGCTTTCCAAGGTCCCAGACTATGGAACGCTTTACCAACCAGCATTCAGTTGGAGGAAAACCACCTGACCTTCAGAAGACAGATTAAAACTCTGCTCTTTTGATGTCTAGAGACAGGAACAACGAGCGCCCAGAGGCGATTTAGTTCGCATGTGCCACGCTATATACGTTTTTCATTCATTCATTCACACAGCTCTGGGTTCTGGTTTCAAATGAATGACATCTTTAATGGTACACTCTCAGGGTTTTATACAGTTCAAGCATGAAAGGAACAAAGACTCTCCACCCCCCTCATCACACACTGGGGCTTCAATACACCTTCAGATGGGCTAATTACTAATCAGTATCCAGACATTTCTGCACCGGGCTGACA
The DNA here is from genome assembly GCF_905171775.1 of Rana temporaria. Classification (NCBI taxonomy): domain Eukaryota; kingdom Metazoa; phylum Chordata; class Amphibia; order Anura; family Ranidae; genus Rana; species Rana temporaria. Next base: position 121,937,068 of record NC_053490.1, on the reverse strand, counting down.
TTTTTAACATGACCTAATTACTACACTTGAGAAGTCACATTCCACATCTTAGACAGACGTTCTGTCTCCGCATACAGCTTGACAAGTTTCATTCCACATCTTATATCAATAGAATTCACACAAAGCAGCATCACACAATGAGAGGTCTTTCAGAAGCAGACTCAATTAGCATGTCAACAGTCTACACAGGGGAATGAGTCACTATTGACCGGTTGGGTCAACATTAACCAAAAACTTGCAATATCTCAAGATCCTGCAATATGAACTATCAGTAATGTCCCATCTCATGGAATTTCTAATTAATATTTCTCAGTCACCCTATGCCCAAAAGGGACACAAGAGTGATTAGTGACGCTGGCACAGGAGTACCCCTCATCCTTCCAAAGTCTCTGTTTGTCACGGGTCATTCCGTTACAGTTTGATTACAACTTTTTTCTTTTTACATTTACAAATCATGTACGAATCTGCATAAACAATGCTTAAACTCAGCACTGCATTTTTCTTAATATAACTAAAGTTTCACTTTAAGACACCATTGGTGGCTACTCTTTGATTTGATGACATAACATGGTCTACTTTACAAAGTAACATAATACATGTTACACAAAAGGAAAAATTGCGCTTATCAATACAGGTGGAAATTAACACAATAAAAAATAGGGAAGCAGCAGCTCATGTGCAGATGCACATAAATAAGTATGGAAAAAAAAGAGGGGGGTAAGCTGCGCTAATGGAACCCAGACTGGGTGAAGCCAGTCCACACAAAATATGGGTATTGCTCCAACCCTAGGGGGGTGAGCAATGGTATAGGACAGTCCACACTGAGTGATTAAAAGTTTTTTTCCGTCTTTCAAGAGTCCGGATAATAACCAACACCAAATGCTCCTTCAGCTGGACAGAATTTTCCTGTGATAAATTGCAGTTGTCACCCTGTGGATCCACAGCACACTCTAGGTGAAAGCCCACCACCACTTATGACAAGCAGCTTACCAGAAGGTTACCAGTATACAGCGGTCGGCTATAACCCAGCCGCGGCCTTTTAGGGGGATCCTACTTCCGGGAATCGTACCACCTTTAGCTTCCGTACGTATGACCAACACCACCATACGATTCATAAGTAAGAGAAGGCAGACATAGTATAGCACCGCAAGATATATTTATTTTTTTAAAAAAAGCAATCCGAAAATTACTCACATGGTTTAAAAGTTAAACAGACGTTTAAAATTTTGTTTGTTGCCGGCCGGCGAACGGGTGAAGCGGAGCCCTTCCTTCTAACGCGATGACGTCACCGCACGTCCTCCCAGACGCGTTTCGTCATTGGACGTTATCAATGGGATAGGGCGTTGCGGTGAGTCATCGCTTATATGGGCTCTAACCTCATCATGAGGTGTGAACAAAGTACAGAAAACACCATCTTGGAAAGTGGCAAAAATGCCAATACCTGCCCTTAGCTATATAACTGTAGGGATATGGTGAGTGCTGGTTCAAAGGTACATACTGTGCAACGTCCAGACACTGACGAGCACGTTCCTTAATGGACAGAAAAAAATTCATAGAATAAAAACATAAAATATATATACACAGCGTAAGAAAACAATGTATGCATGGATTACTATGGAGGAAATGAATCCCACATAACAGTTAAACAGAACGGGACAAAACTAAAACATAATGAAATAAGTAATCCCACTGCTGTCTCTCTCCTGCGCCATCTATTGGTTTCTAAAGGGATGTCATTAAGATCATATTATATCCCAAGTTTTAAATAAGACCAATAGTACCTCCCCAGTGATTGATAGCTGCCAATCACGGACAAAAATTAATAAATCATATGTGTGTTAACGTATAAAATACTTAGTGTCATAATGTATCTTAAATATTTGTATTGCTCTAACTCTCGATAGAGCATTGAGAAAAAAACTTTATATTTCTGTGCAAGATTCTCTAATTTAAATAAATAAATAATAAATAGTGAATATTATGTGCATATAGAAATATTATAGAAATATTAAATTAGCTTAGCTATTTAATTAAAAATATTGAAGCTAAGCGAGTGAAAAAATAACCCCAGATAATCTCACTCAAGGGTCACTAATATAAGTGAAAAAACAATTAAGCTAATATAAAAAATATGAAAAAATATATATATAAAATTTCTCTTTCGATCTAGAGAAACTGTGCTGTAAACAAATTGCAATGTGCAATATGAGCCTAATATAAAAGACTGATATCTACAAACAGAAAACTGTAGAAAAAGAAAAAGAAAAAAAGACAAAGGAAAAAAGCGGGGGAGGGGGGGGGGATGGAAGAGATATGTCTATATGATATATATAAATATATATAAAAACATATATAAAAACCTCCTTCTGTGATAAAAACCTCACAGGGGAATCAGGTGTTTGCTATACCAATGTCAACCTCACCATGGGGTCTACATACAACAAAGCATGCAAGCCTTACAGGTGGTTAAATGTTACCCATAACATTAATCTTAGGCATTGTTGATAAACGCATTCACGTCTGTTTCAATATTGAGGCCATGCGGAGTATATGTTTTTAACCGGTATATCCAGCTCATTTCCATCTTGGAGATGGATCTAACAAGATGGCTACCCCTCCAGTTGGGTTTGAACTTATCAATACCCAGAAACAGCGTGTTGGCAGGGTTTTTATTATGTTTAAGGAGGTAATGTTTTGAAACCGAATGGTTTCTAAAACCCGACAATATGTTTGTGATGTGCTCATTAATGCGGACTTGTAGGGCCCGCTTAGTACGTCCCACGTATTGCAGGCCACATGGGCACTGCAAAAGGTAGACGACCCCTGTGGATGCACAGGTAATGCACGGTTTGATAGTGTGCTCCTGTCCCGTGACAGTGGAAGTAAACGTGGTGACACGTCTCTGGCCACAGGAATTAAAAGAGCACACTCTGCACTTCCTGCATTTATAGTAACCTGTCAATTGGTCAAAGAATCCCATACCTCTTATAGGGGGATTCAAGACGTTCACAGCTACTCGAGACCTTAGTGGTTGTGCCCCTCTAAATATAACCTTGGGCTTCTCTGGAAGTACCTCCTTAAGAACATTGTCATTCAGGGCCAAATGCCAATGTTTAACAATAATGTCCCTTATGCTCTTGTGCTGAGCCGAGAAGGTAGTAATAAAGGGGACTCCTATAGGGAAAGTCTCCTGATTAGGGACTCTATCCACCAGGAGCTCCTCTCTCCTGGTATTAAGAACTTCATCCCTAACTGCCTTCAAGGGTCCTGATCTATATCCTTTCTCTAGGAATCTCTTAGTCAAGACTTCAGCCTGAACCATGAAATCTCTATTGTTACTACAGTTCCTCCTTAATCTTAAAAACTGGCTTTTAGGCACACCAGATATCCAGGGCCCATAGTGGCAACTGTCAGTAGGGATAAACGAGTTTCTGTCGGTCTCTTTAAAAAAGGTAGAAGTTTCAAACCTACCTCCCACTATCTTGATACTTAAGTCAAGGTAATGGATTTCGGATTGACTGGCCTCAAATTTAAGGAGTATCCCCCTATCATTCTGGTTAAGAGAATCCATAAACAACAGCAAGTCTCTATGGTCCCCTGCCCATAGGAGGAGGATGTCATCAATATACCTAGCCCATAGGGCTACTTGGGGTATATTCCTGGACCCGATGACATCCTCCTCCCACTTGGCCATAAACAAGTTGGCCAAGCTTGGGGCGTACTTGGCCCCCATCGCCACGCCAGTATCCTGCCTATAGAAATTATCCTCGAACCAAAAGTAGTTCGAGGCGGCAGCGAATTTTAATAGGGTCATGATAAAAATTATCTGTCTCTCGTGTAGGCCTGAATTGAGTTCAAGATAATATTGGACTGCTTCAAACCCGAGATGATGGGGAATGATGGTGTATAATGATGTTACATCAATTGTAACCATCCAGGTATCACTAGTAGGGACTTGACCGCACAACAAATTAATGATGTGTTTAGAGTCCCTTACATATGAGGGAATCTGCTTAACGAGGGGCTGCAAATAAAAATCGATATATCTGCCCACCCGGGACGTAATGGAATCAATCCCACTCACTATGGGACGTCCCGGGGGGCAGACAGGATTCTTATGCAGTTTGGGTAAATAATAGATTGTGGGTGTACGTGGGGCCTTGGGTACCAGATACAATCTCTCTTTGGGGGTTAGAATGCCATCATACAGGCCTTTATCCACCAACAATCTCAATGTTTTAGTATACTGGGTTCGAGGGTACCAGGAGAGAGGAGCTCCTGGTGGATAGAGTCCCTAATCAGGAGACTTTCCCTATAGGAGTCCCCTTTATTACTACCTTCTCGGCTCAGCACAAGAGCATAAGGGACATTATTGTTAAACATTGGCATTTGGCCCTGAATGACAATGTTCTTAAGGAGGTACTTCCAGAGAAGCCCAAGGTTATATTTAGAGGGGCACAACCACTAAGGTCTCGAGTAGCTGTGAACGTCTTGAATCCCCCTATAAGAGGTATGGGATTCTTTGACCAATTGACAGGTTACTATAAATGCAGGAAGTGCAGAGTGTGCTCTTTTAATTCCTGTGGCCAGAGACGTGTCACCACGTTTACTTCCACTGTCACGGGACAGGAGCACACTATCAAACCGTGCATTACCTGTGCATCCACAGGGGTCGTCTACCTTTTGCAGTGCCCATGTGGCCTGCAATACGTGGGACGTACTAAGCGGGCCCTACAAGTCCGCATTAATGAGCACATCACAAACATATTGTCGGGTTTTAGAAACCATTCGGTTTCAAAACATTACCTCCTTAAACATAATAAAAACCCTGCCAACACGCTGTTTCTGGGTATTGATAAGTTCAAACCCAACTGGAGGGGTAGCCATCTTGTTAGATCCATCTCCAAGATGGAAATGAGCTGGATATACCGGTTAAAAACATATACTCCGCATGGCCTCAATATTGAAACAGACGTGAATGCGTTTATCAACAATGCCTAAGATTAATGTTATGGGTAACATTTAACCACCTGTAAGGCTTGCATGCTTTGTTGTATGTAGACCCCATGGTGAGGTTGACATTGGTATAGCAAACACCTGATTCCCCTGTGAGGTTTTTATCACAGAAGGAGGTTTTTATATATGTTTTTATATATATTTATATATATCATATAGACATATCTCTTCCATCCCCCCCCCCTCCCCCGCTTTTTTCCTTTGTCTTTTTTTCTTTTTCTACAGTTTTCTGTTTGTAGATATCAGTCTTTTATATTAGGCTCATATTGCACATTGCACTTTGTTTACAGCACAGTTTCTCTAGATCGAAAGAGAAATTTTATATATATATTTTTTCATATTTTTTATATTAGCTTAATTGTTTTTTCACTTATATTAGTGACCCTTGAGTGAGATTATCTGGGGTTATTTTTTCACTCGCTTAGCTTCAATATTTTTAATTAAATAGCTAAGCTAATTTAATATTTCTATAATATTTCTATATGCACATAATATTCACTATTTATTATTTATTTATTTAAATTAGAGAATCTTGCACAGAAATATAAAGTTTTTTTCTCAATGCTCTATCGAGAGTTAGAGCAATACAAATATTTAAGATACATTATGACACTAAGTATTTTATACGTTAACACACATATGATTTATTAATTTTTGTCCGTGATTGGCAGCTATCAATCACTGGGGAGGTACTATTGGTCTTATTTAAAACTTGGGATATAATATGATCTTAATGACATCCCTTTAGAAACCAATAGATGGCGCAGGAGAGAGACAGCAGTGGGATTACTTATTTCATTATGTTTTAGTTTTGTCCCGTTCTGTTTAACTGTTATGTGGGATTCATTTCCTCCATAGTAATCCATGCATACATTGTTTTCTTACGCTGTGTATATATATTTTATGTTTTTATTCTATGAATTTTTTTCTGTCCATTAAGGAACGTGCTCGTCAGTGTCTGGACGTTGCACAGTATGTACCTTTGAACCAGCACTCACCATATCCCTACAGTTATATAGCTAAGGGCAGGTATTGGCATTTTTGCCACTTTCCAAGATGGTGTTTTCTGTACTTTGTTCACACCTCATGATGAGGTTAGAGCCCATATAAGCGATGACTCACCGCAACGCCCTATCCCATTGATAACGTCCAATGACGAAACGCGTCTGGGAGGACGTGCGGTGACGTCATCGCGTTAGAAGGAAGGGCTCCGCTTCACCCGTTCGCCGGCCGGCAACAAACAAAATTTTAAACGTCTGTTTAACTTTTAAACCATGTGAGTAATTTTCGGATTGCTTTTTTTAAAAAAATAAATATATCTTGCGGTGCTATACTATGTCTGCCTTCTCTTACTTATGAATCGTATGGTGGTGTTGGTCATACGTACGGAAGCTAAAGGTGGTACGATTCCCGGAAGTAGGATCCCCCTAAAAGGCCGCGGCTGGGTTATAGCCGACCGCTGTATACTGGTAACCTTCTGGTAAGCTGCTTGTCATAAGTGGTGGTGGGCTTTCACCTAGAGTGTGCTGTGGATCCACAGGGTGACAACTGCAATTTATCACAGGAAAATTCTGTCCAGCTGAAGGAGCATTTGGTGTTGGTTATTATCCGGACTCTTGAAAGACGGAAAAAAACTTTTAATCACTCAGTGTGGACTGTCCTATACCATTGCTCACCCCCCTAGGGTTGGAGCAATACCCATATTTTGTGTGGACTGGCTTCACCCAGTCTGGGTTCCATTAACATAATACATGGCTGTATAGTGAGTGTAACTGTGAATTTCTTAAGGATTTGTTTTTATTTTTCTTACTTTTAAGCTGAGGAAAAGGATGGTGTGTGGCCTTAAATTTGTTAACTAAACTGTTTTTATCCATAAATTAAAACCACTCATTTAGATTTTAGTTTTTTCTATCAGCTGAGAGATAAGAGAACTCTTTTTGGAAAGAAATAGTACTGGAAAAATTTGTAAGGGGCAAATCATTTCATAACCAGCATCAAACACATTAATCAATACCATATTTGAAATCTGTCTCTTCAAATATAAAATTGGCATATTTCAAACTACTCTATTTCATGTTGTTCCGGCCTGAATATTGCCTTTAACCATTAGGCTGTGCAAGCCATTGATGTATACTGCTTTTCTAGACAGTCCCCTGCTGGGGGAGAACTGCGAGCATAGGTGAGTTAACATGGGTACTGGGTGTAGGTCTGTGCCCATCGTCAATAAGTTATTAAAGCAGATGCAAGTATGACTGGAATATGTACGCTATGTCTGAAATGTTTAGGTTTACGGAATTATGGTACTAACAACTAACAGACCCCCTTATGAACAATCCTTGTCTTTGAAAGCCAATAAGCCATAGGAACAAACGTCTCTTAACGAATATGATTGCAATAATTTAAAATCAGATTGGTTACTCACTAAAGTTTTCACATTCTCATAACATTGAGACATCTTACTTTTTTCACCACTCTGTCCTTATCCTTGAGGAATAATAAAGAGGATTCAAGACACTACTTATCCTATGTGAATGAGTATGGTTATTCACAAATAAATATATATACTGTAATAGTAACAAAAGACACCACATATTTTAAAGTCCTTTATTAAAAAAAAAAAAAAAAAAATCCCACAATGTACCTCCATCATGAATCACACCATCCTGATTGACCAAGGTTGACAGGTGGGCAGATGACATCATGATCTCCGTCTCAGCCAGTTGAGAAAGCTAGGCTTACCTGTAGGTGCAAGTTGTTTACAACCACTTTAAAGAAGTTGATCTTTAATTTAGGCTGGGTTATTTTATGGTTTGCTGCACAATCCACCTTCTCAAGAAATCCAATGCCATGGTTAGGCACATGTAATATTTGTCAAGCAATAAATGCAAGTCAAATACAACAAATGCTTTGTTGTTGGAACTATAATGCATTTCTTTAATCTTTATCAATTGTGGTGAAAAAAAGAGCAGGATGGTAAAAATAGACAAAATTTGGTTTGATGAAATATTTATTTTCGTTGCTTAAAATAATTTACAACATTAAATACCAACATGTACAAATATTCACATAATTCAGAAATTATATTACAACCTCTAGTTTTCTTTCAAAAATTTATAAACAGTCTTTTTTTCAGTGCTTCACAAAACATGGTATTGTGTATTCGGATACAATAAATTATAAACTCACATAAACATCATGGGTTACCAAACTTCATATATTGGCACAATAAAGTGACAATTTTGTTTTGGGTTTTAAGTAGACTAGGGAAGGGTTAAATCTCTATGAAATTATTTTTTGCTGTGTCCATCTAGGGAAATTTCCTTTCATTTCGTATTGTAGAGATGACAGGAAATCACAACATAATTCCCATCTTACAGTTATCATAGGAATGATTTCCATCACCTATACTACGATGACAATAACATTTTTGAATATCCCACTAAAATTCCATGTATTTGCACTTGTTAAACTTCATCCTATCCACCGTGCTGTTTACGTGAAGTGATTTAAAACCGCAAATGCTAAAAAAAATTGTGCTCCACTGCCAGTGATACTACTATTGCACTCACCAGAGCCCTGATGCCCCCTGGACCAACACGCATTTGTTATATAACCCAGATAACCAACATGGAACTCCAACTCAGCATTTTTTCATCCAACAGATATGTTCTCCCCTCGATGGATGTGCACTGATCACCCAAAAGGAAATGACAGGGTAATCGTGCAACACGGTTTTATTTTATTGGGTTGTATAACAAATGCGTGTTTGTCCAGAAGGCTTTAGGGCTCTGGTGAGTGCAATAGTAGTATCACTGGCAGTGGAGCACTTACGGTACATTTACGGTTTACAATCACTTTACATAAACAGCATGGTGGATGGGATGAAATTTAACAAGTGCAAATACACAGAATTTTGTGTTTGAACAGTTTGAAAATAACTTTTATTTTTCTCTTTTTGTTCTCTTTCTTTAGATTTTTGCATCATATGTTTTTTCACAAATGGGGCATTGATAATTTATTGCATGATATTGCAGGTGTGTGATATTTACAGTGTTTTTATTTTGAGGTTATAACCATATATTGATGTTAACACAATTTTTTAATGCGGAGGAATAGCGCATACTTTATTTAGAACTATTTTAGATTTAGTGTGTTTTACATTTAAAGGGGCAGCTGTCACAATTTTTAACACATGGCATTTTAGGTTGGCGCTATTTATATTAGGAAAACAATTGTAATTTACCCACTCTATCCAAAATTGTAAAAAAATGCCTTTGATTAGAAAAAACATAAACATTTTAACAAAAGTGTAAACTAATTTAGTACTCTTATTTTTAGAATGAAACTAACTGAGCACCCTACATCAAGTATTGCATCCTCTGTCAGTTTTAAAGCCTGTTGTCTGCTCTCTGGCTTGTGTGTAAGGGGATGCCTCATATGCCCACGGAATAGGACAAGAGGTGGATTTGCTTGGTGTGAGAGCAGATCAACTCCCTCGACTTCCTTCAAAACTTCCCTTTTAAATAAACCTGCATAGGCAAGTTCCCTTTTAAATAAACCTGCATAGGCAAGTACGCATTGTAAATATACACTTATGCCCTGTACACACGATCGGCCCATCTGATGAAAACAGTCTAAAGGATTTTTCCATCAGTTAACCGATGAAGCTGACTGATGGTCAGTCGTGCCTGCACACCATCGGTTAAAAAAACGATCGTGTCAGAACACGGTGACGTAAAACACAATGACGTGCTGAAAAAAAGTTCAATGCTTCCAAGTATGCGTCGACTTGATTCTGAACATGGTTAAATTTAAAACAAGTTGGCTTTTTTTTAACCGATGGATAAATAACCGATGGCGCCCACACACGATCGGTTTGGACCGATGAAAACAGTCCATCAGACCGTTCTCATCGGTTTAACCGATCGTGTGTATGCGGCCTAACACTTGCAATGCCTGTAAACATAAGTATATACAAAATGTCGCTGTATACGGACTACAAATTAAAATGGCTGCGCAGCATTTATCACTGAGTATTTTAGTTAGGGGTTAAAAGAATAGTTTTAAATCCAAGCACATGACTATTTTATACATATAGTATATACAGGGGAGTGGACTGTACATAGAGCTTTAGTGTCGCTGTTCCAACACATGCAAATACATTTATAATGGCTACATTGATGAGCGGTGAAGGGTGGCAGATGGCAATAAATGCCCCAATCCAGCCACTACACTAAACTGCCATGCTCCTCAATAGAGGTAACATTTTGGTATTTTATATAGTGCAGATAATACAAAATGTATCATTTTATAGTAAATAAAAAAGTAAATTGCAGTTTGTGTCTCAGAAGAAAATCACAGACAGGTAAAGCTGGCTATATACATATAGTTTTTTTTTCAGCTGAACTAATAACATTTTGCCAATTTCTCCATCCATGCAATACATCACAGAAAAACAAATCTCCAGCTGTGCATATTGTGATTTAATTGCAGGCCCACCTGGATGCAGCCTCTGTTTGGCCACCAATTTTCCTCCCTGTTTCGGCTTTTAGGAAGGAAGGTGGCAACAGGGCCATTCACTGACTGAATTTTAGACGGATCTTCAGGAACCAGCAATAATTTGCACAGCGCATTTGCCAGCTCAAGACATTAGCTCACAGTCTAGATGAAAGGGTTTACACACCACCAAAATGGTAATGCTCAATAAATCGCCACAACAAGGGAGCTGCGGTGGCTCAACGCGATTGGCACTGTGCTGACAAGCCATTCACCTCTGCAGCTAGAGGTTCGGATCCCGGTCTCGGCTTCATGTGAATTGAGTTTGGTGGTCTCAGCCCGGCTCCCGGTGGGTGTGCTATGCAAGGTAAGCCTGTGCTTAGTACGCCCACCCCCCTCCCACAAAAACCACCACACCTACACACGCACTCTAAATTGGGTTAACACACGCACTTTGACCACGCGGTCTCTAAAAGAGAGGCGAAGGACTAATGGGGCTGGTTGAGCTGGCTAATCCTCTCACTCCCTTATAGGGAGTCCCTCTGCCCCGTTGGGCTTCAAAGCGGAGCAGGTAGGGCGGGCTGTGTGGGAGGACCCCCTCACGCACCCGCCATTGCCACCTGGGGCATGGAGAAAGATGGCAGATTGCCTCTGGGGGAGGCCTGCCTACTCCCAACTCCTGCAGTCCGGCTCCTCTCTCGAGTACACGCACAAAATACACTTTAAAAAAAGAAAAAAAAAAAGAAAAAAAAAATAAATCGCCACAACCAATCAAAAATATTTATATAAATATTTAAACAGCCTTGACAAACACTAGTTTTGACAGATCCCCACAGCAATTTACACTCTAGGCAATCCGAGCGGAAGTCCTCCTCTCCCCCTCCCACCCTGTAATCTTCTGGGACATGTCAAAGGTCCCTGAAGATTGCCCGATCATTGAGCAAGCGCAGCGAGACTCGCACATGCGCACCCAACTGTGAAGCTGCAAGCGGCCTGGTACGGCTCAGGAGGGGGGGGGGGTTGCTCGCTCGTCCCTACCCTCATTCCTGACCGGCCAGGTGGCATGCTCGGATAAGAGTCTGGTATTGATAATGCCGTGTACACACGACCGTTATTCATGACGAGAAAAATGCCATTTTTTAAATTGGTCGTGAAAAACGGTCGTGTGTAGGCTCCAGAGCATTTTTCTCGTCGAGAAAAAAATAGGCAATAAAAATTTAGAACCTGCTCTATTTTTTCTCGCCGTTTTTCACGTCGTGAAAAACGGTCGCGTGTATGCTTTAACGAGGGGGAAAAAAACGCGCATGCTCAGAAGCATGTTATGAGACGGGGAAATTAGCATAAGCAACCCAAAGGGTGCGTCGTATGTACGCGGCATTACAGTGGGCCTGAACTGAAGTGGCATTTTGCTGCCTTATAATGAACATCTAGAAATTGTACCTAAGCAGTGCCCTTTGCACTAAGCATTCCTTGGCCATCTGCATGATTTTTATGGGCACAGCTTCTACAGTGTAGGTCCTCTTTACAAATTACTAGTTGATTTTCTTGCAACTAACGGTATCCTCAGTTATAATGATAGTTCAAGACTATCTTTTTTTTTTTTACTTTCTAAGGGCATGAAACAAAACTGGCACAAAGTTTGGGCAAATAGTTTGTTTTGCTTCCCCTGGACCGAAACAGCTACAGTCAGTAAAATCTTAAACGTCATAATTTATTGTCTTTCTCAAAATGAATAAACTATTTCATTTTGTGTCTTTACCCTAAATCCACACCATGACTGGGTAAGACTAACGACAAACTCAGCTTAGAATGGCATAGATAGGTTCAACTCACAGAAAACCTGATCATCCAGAAGGTGGTCACCCAGTCCCAGGTTCGTGCCTATCCTTTGTCTCCACCGAAACAAAATGATTGATTTGAGAGGACTCATCCTCCTGACATACAGTCACTTATACATATCAAGCAAAATTGCACAAGTCTAGGAAGGAATTTGACACAATTCCCCAAGATCCTCCCGCAGGTGCTGCTATCATACATGTAATCAAACATATCTAAGAAGAAAATATTTTGGAGGTTTAACAGGTTACTTGTGCATGAAACTGCTGTGTGTGAATGGAATCAAAAGTCATTCAATGTTTCCTATAATTACACTTAAACCTTCAAATGTGGACCTGTCAAGTATATCAGAGAAAATTAGTGCACTAACTTAACAGTTAACATTACCATAATCTGCAAAACTGTGCAGATTATCGCTCCGTTGATCCCCGCTGAGCCGGCAGATGACAGGTCTGTCTCTGCACACATGGTGCAGAGACGGACCAGTCAGATCTCCACTCTCCTCTATGGGAGATCGGATGAAAACTAACCGTCTGTTCGTTTTCATCCTAACCAGTCCGCCAGATGGATACAAAATAGGATTTGCATCTGTCACATTTTAGCGGAGAGGATCGGATCGGGTATCAGCGGACATGTCACCACTGACATCCGACGCTCCATAGAGATACATGGAGCGCCCGTTCAGATCCGCCTAAAAAAACTGACAGGCGGATCTGAACGGTTCGCAGGTGTGAAAGGGGCCTAAAGCCTTGTACACACACTCGGTTTACTCGGCAAGAACCAGCAAGAAAACTGCTGGCAGAGCTTTCTTGCTGAGTAAACTGAGCGTGTGTACGAGGCTTTCAGGTTTCTCAACAAGAAAACTGCCCAGAATCTAGACGAGAAAAGTAGAGAACATGTTCTCTATTTTCTCGTCATGAGATTCTCTGCAGTTTTCCTGCCGAGAAACCCGAGAGTGTGTATACTTACCCGTCGCCGCGGAAACCCGCGCATGCTTGAAATGACTAGGCATAGGTTGGGTGCAGCAAGATGGCGGCGACAACATTGAATGTGACGAGCGCATGCTCATCGTACACGATAACGTCACTGCGTTCTTGCCTTTCAAAAGAACCGCGTTTCTTTTGAGAGTAGTGTTTGTACACTCGGGCGGCAAGAGATTCTTGCCAAGAATCTCGTCAGGAAAACCTTTTTTTTTCTGACAAGATTCTGGCGCATGTGTACAGGGCTTCACTCTTGTATCTTGCTAGAGCATACAGTCTATTGCCCCAACCACAACTTCTGTACAGGAACCAAACATCAATTTGCACCAAACAGAAAAGCATATCTGAAGTTGTTGTACTAACCTACCTATAGGACTTGAGGCTGCAATTTCTTCTTATAAACTTGCAATTAGACTGTCTCTAAATCGAGTAAAGCCCTTTACACACCGAGGGCAAAGCCAAGAACCCGGCAGGAAAACTGCCATGGAGCTTTGGCCAGGAATCCCGGCTTTGTGTATGCTCCATTGGCACTGCCTCACAGTGTTTCCCATAGGTAAATAGTAGATCTGGCGGGAAAAAAACACCGGGAATTCGGACGGGAAAATAGAGAACAGGTTCTCTATTTTCCTGCCGGGATTCCCGGATATTTTCCTGACGGGAAAACTGTGAGGAAGCATACACACGTCCAGTTTTCCCGGCCAAAAGCTCTCCTGCCAGTTTTCCTGCCAGGAAAAACGGTTGTGTGTACGAGGCTTCCGTCTTTAGATGTACAATAAATAATGAAAAATCTGCTTGTTATGCTGGGATTGCTGTACCATTGGCCTCGATACGACTCTCCCTGACTTGGGCACTGAGAAAAAACAAAACAAAAAACAAATTCCCTTTGTTTATGTAAAAGAGTTCTTGCCAAAGAGATCAAAGATTTTCCTATGCTTTTGCCTCTTCATTAAACCAAGTAGTATCCCTGCGGCAATAGCTAAACGCAGGAAGTCATTTTCAGTCAATCCAAACAGGATTAGGAGCTCACTGGATTTTTGAAATATCACGGGCATTGTTCCGTACATGCAGCATGTTTTAACGGACATAACATGGGGAAATGTGCATGTATTGCTGAGGCGTACAGATTTTTTTTTATGTTGTCCTAAGATATACTCCAAAAAGAAACAGAAGCATACACACTCCATGCAGGTGGTGTACTGTTTAGAAGTACCCTGACAAGGCAGGTTATGTTTCACATTGATTTCTTATTCAGTGATCCACCTGTTGATGTATTTAGCAGCATATTTAGCGGTCAAATGTCATTGAATCTGTCATTCCACTTCCAAAAAGCAATGAAGGCGTTGGTTTAAAAAAACCTTGAGATGGTATTATCCAAGGAGTTTTCTATCACTGCTTCTAAGAGGTATACAGCCAAGGATACGCTGTAGGCTACAGTGTAATTTGGCTGGTCTGTAAAAAAAAGTGTCATTGCGTAATCTTTGCAGAATATTATTCCTCTTCCTCGTTTTTTACCCCATAACAGATGTGACTGTAGTGACAAAATCTACAGTCAGGGCGAATGATTTTGAAAGCAGCGCCTCCAATTGTAATTTTAGGACCAGATGTTTTCTCCCCATCCAAGTCCATAAAAAAAAAAAGAATTCCTTCCAAATCATTTTCTTGTTTTTGTTCATTGGACAACACTTGGATCTCTCTTTCAGTTTCCAGTCATGCACTTGAAGCGATTTTTAAAGTAATACAACTCATGTTGGATACTTTTCGTAGTTTTAGGATAACGGAAATTCAAATATTCCTTATCTGATTGTGTTTGAGACCATGGAAGGTGGATTTTTGAAGCATGGTCTACAATGACGTCATCGCACGACCCTACGTGTAATTCTCCAAGTCCGTCTACAAAGAATTCTGCATAAAATAAAACAGACATAAATATACTTTTCTCTTAACAGAGTTACTAAAATAATTAATTCACTAGATAGGCAGGATGACTAACAGAAACAAACGATTGATAGATAAATACATTGTTTTGGGGGACTAATTTCCTTTACAGTATTGTTAAATGACGTCAAAAAGTTCCTGTCAGAGAGATTTACTAAAACTGGTGCACATCCGCCGCTATCCATTCCAATCCTTCCCGCAAAATCCAGATGGATAGTGTTTCTATTTTACATCCATTTGGCGGAATGGGTCGGATAGGATCAGATGAAAACAGACAGGAGGTTCCGTTCCCTCCCACTTTCCACAGTGGAGCACACAGAACCTGTTTTCCCCCGGATTCGGTGGTGTGATGACCTGCTGAGCAAGTGGAAGCGTCCGTATGGAAGGGGGCTCAGTAAATCTCCCCCATGTGTCTAAACTGGTCCCAGTGCTGTCAATCCAGAAAGCAATGGGCAGGGCTAGGTGTGGACAACTAAAAACTGACAGCCTACAGGCTTTTGAATCAGCAGTGCCAAACCCTTTGCAATGTCTCCTCATCACATTTTAATGCAGGCAGGCATATGGCCTATATGTGGGTGACAACACTGCTCTGAATTGAGGATCAGTGCAGCAGAATTGTCTCCTCATGCCAGGAAGCTATACAAGGTGGACTTTACTGGCAGGATCATCAGGCATTTGTGAGACTTTATAAGAGAACTAAGGGAACACTAAGTGCAGATCTATTTACATATAAAGCACTAATAAACCCTAATAAACCCAACATGTAATATATTGCAGCTTACCAGTCAGTAGATGTGGTGGCCGCATTATTTTCATTTTTTTTAGACTTTACCCCTCTGTAGTTTTCACCTGGTGATCTGGCAAGTAACACACCTCCTGTACTAAAGTGCCTCCATTCTGGATGAAGGAGCATAGCGGAACTTTTGGACAGCAGCATTGCCATTTTGGGAAAAGGGTTTTTTAGATGTACTAGCACTTTTAGATACACTAACAAATTGAAGGCAAAGACCTGGGATAAAGGTTTTACATAAATAAAAGCTGATCATTGTAAGAGCCGGTTCACACTACCGTGACCTGGGGGGCAACTTGTGTCGCCCCAAGTCGCGCGACTTGACAAATTACATGGAAGTGAATGAGAGCCATCTTAATGTACACTACTGAAGTCGCTCCGACTTCAGAAAAAGTTCTTGTACTTCTTCAAGGCGACTTCTAGGCGACCTGTACCCATTGATTTCAATGGGAGTCACCTCCAAGTTGGATCCCCTGTCTTAACTGAAGCAACTTTCCAGGAAGTGAAAATAGTTTTTCGAAAGGCAAACCCCTCCCTCCCACAGAGCAGATTATTATGTTATTGGCCACTGGCAAAGTCGCCTGTCCTGGAGTCGACTTGAAGTCACGTTGTAAGTCGCTCCAAGTAGCGATGAAGTTGCCTCCAAGTTGCCTTGTAAAGTCGTGCTGGAAGTTGTGTTGCCCCAGTGTGAACCATTGTCAACAATGTAAGAGCTACATTTAAAGGAAAGCTTGTTCTGTTGAAACACAACAGACTTCCTGCAGTAATCACCAGCTGAAAATAACAAAAAGAAAGCTAAGTAAAAATAATGCAGTCAAAACATCGAAGAAATGGTAAGCTGCAATTTAATAAATTTTTGCTTTTGGGTTTAAAGGCCAAGTTCACCTTTCTTGCTCGAGTGTGACAGCAGGTAGGGGATCTTCTCTCTGCACCCACTGTCTTCATCCAAAAACAGTGTGGCTGTTGCAGGGCTCCATCCACACAGCCCCATCATTCATTCACAGTTTCCTGGGAATGAACTGTCAGCCACCACGGATGACGGTTTGTAGTTCTGAATGGACTGTGAGGGCACTGATGAGCGCTCTCATACTACATTCACAAGCCCTGCAGCTTGTTAACAGTCAGCCCGTATTGGAGGTACAGACAAAAAGCTGCAGGGCTTGTCTGCAGAAGCCTGACATTGCACCCCCAATCCACTGATCACAGGGGCAATGCTTTCCAGGCTTCTGCAGGAAAAAATAATAAATGTACATTTTTTTCTGCAAAAATATGTGCATTCATAATTTTTTCTTGAGGCTGGGTTCACACCTCCAATAGATAAGGCTACGGATCAGGGCCCAATTATTGTCTGAATTCGGCTCTAAAACCAAGCCAAAGACGCACAGCATTCCTGTGCAAGCCGCTCTGCAGCCGCAACGGAAATATGCGAACTGGCTCCATAGAGAGCCGGTCACAATCTCCTGCTATGCGAATTGGATGTGGGGAAGCCGCATCCAATTCGCATAGGTGGGAACCCAGCATAAAAAGGTGAACTTATCCTTTACTACCACTTTAAATCCGTAGTAAAGTCAGACTAGTAAGCTAAAAAATAGGTCCCCCGAGAGTTTAGGTCAAAATATACTAGTATGCACTGCATACTAGTACATTATGACAGAATTCCCTGCAGACTGGGGCCCTCCAGCGCATTGCTGTCAACGCTCCCTGGCGCTTCCATCTTCGCCCGGTCTTCCACCCAGGTTCAGAATTTTCGGCCGCTTGAAAGGCTCGGGCAGCGATGACATCACCCCCACGCATGCAAGTGGGAGTCACATCGCTGCTGCATGCAGAGAGGGCAATAAATGTGATCTGAGCTGCTCATGTGCAGCTCAGATCACATTATGAACTGACAGGCAGGGGGGAGATTTATGAGAGAAGAGACCTTCCCGTCAGCATTTTTTTTATTTCTTAAGTTTACTACTACTTTAACCCTTTCACTGCCAAGTCCATATGCACCTACAAAAGTGCCCACAGGTGGCCAAGTCATTACGGTGATAAGCTTATACCAGAATTGTTCAGAAGACTCTGCTGAACAATTTTATAACTCTGATCAGCGGATTACAACCCACTGATTAGTTTCTTTTTTTTTTTTTTTTATCAGATACTTTTTTATTGAAAATTTTTCAAGACATACATATAAAAAGACATACACAAACATTTTTCTACCCTTTACCCCCCACCCCCTTTTTCCCCCCTCCCCCCTCCAAAAACCCTTCCCAATATATTACAAAACTTATTTCAGATATCAGGAAAACAGAAGAAAAACATTACACCATATTTATATTCTTCTACTCTATGTGTCATAAATTCAATCTATCCAGGGGCATTACTATTATATTGTTACTGTTATCTCTTTAGGGGTCCACCACCATACACCCTATCTCTCTTGATAGTCTTTTTAAGGACATTATTAGCTATCCCTTTCTCTTTTACCTATTGCCATCTAGCTAGGTAGAGTAGTCACTGCGGCTCTATCTCCATAGATCCCGCTTTGTACAAGCCGTAGTGGTGCCAGTCCTTGAGTACCTAACCAGGGCTCCCATATGTTCTCAAACTTCCCTGGATTACCCCGATGCTTATACGCAAGTTGTTCCCTAACAAGAGAGTCATTTACCGCCGTGATCCATTCTATGTGTGTGGGGGCTGCTACAGACAGCCACCTTCTAGCAATGAGTTTCCTAGCGAGAAATAAAACCCTTATGATAGCGGTAGAGGTACATGACCCGTACCGCTCTTCATCTAACCACCCCAACAGACAAATTTTCGGATCAGTAGGCAATTGAAGGTTCCATATGCTTTTTATAGTGGTCACTACCGCTGCCCAATAGCGCTGTAGCTTTGGGCACCTCCACAGCATGTGAACAAGTGTCCCATTATCCACCAAACAGCGGGGGCAGAATGGGTCATCTCTTCTATGCCATTTATACAGATTTTCCGGTGTACGATATGTACGATGAATAATAAAAAGCTGTGTAAGCTTCTGAGTTGATGACAATGATACCTTGAGAACGTTACCCAATATTACTTTCCACTCCTCATCGGAGAGTTGTCCTATATCGTCTCCCCAACCATCTCTACATCTCAAGGTCATTGCCCCAGAGACGTGATCAAGTAAAGAGCCATACACAGACGAAATTTGTCCTTTCCTAGAGGAAGCCATAGTTAGTTTCATAAGTACTACCGGTCTGGTGGGCTCCCATATGGAGATTTTGGCCTGCGCCGAGATAGCATGTCGTAATTGTAAATATTGAAAGAAAGACGTGTTTGGCAGCTCAAATTCCGCACGCAGGGATTGAAAGTCCCTAAATATACCTTCACAGTATAGTTGTGAGATATACCTTATCCCCCGTATTTCCCAATTGAAAAAGTTTTTTAGCTTATTAAGTTCTAAATAGTTACTGTTCTTCCATATATGTGACCATTTAGTGTATCCAGTGTATTGCAAATGCTGTATAATTTTGTTCCATACCTTATCTATAAGTATAATGGTAGGGCACTGGTTCCTAGCACCCAGTTCCCCCGCCTCTATACATTCCACCAGGTTATTCCCTATTACCTGGGTACTTACTATATTTCTAATAGGGTCTAAGTACTCTGGATATAACCATCCTGTCAAATGTTGTAGCTGTGCAGCCAAGAAATAAAAGAATGGGTTCGGTACCGCTAGCCCTCCCAAGTCCTTCATCTCCTGTAGAGTTTCCAGTTTAATTCTAGGGACTTGTTTCCTCCATATTAATGCCCGGTATATGGTGTTACATCTTTTAAATACATACATAGGGATCCAGATGGGAGCATTATGGAGCACATAAAGTAGTTGGGGGTTCCAGATCATCTTGATCAAGTTAAAGCGTCCAACCACAGACAGCGGCAGCTTGATCCAACTAGTTGTTTTTTCTTGAAAATTTTTTAGGATCGGTTCCACATTCAACTTACTATATTGTTCTAAATTGGGATGGACCATAATACCTAAGTATTTAAATTTGTCCACCACTTTAATCTAGTCCGCACTCTGCGGCAATGTTCCCTGAAGTGGATCCAGTGGGAGGAGAGTAGATTTATCCCAATTAATTGTAAACCCGGAAAATATTCCAAAGGTATGAACCAGTTCCATAAGGTGAACCAGAGACCCATTTGTGTCCCCCAAAAACAGCAATGCATCATCTGCATATAGTGCCAGTTTGTCTTCTAATACTCCCCGCCTAAAACCTTGTATATTTGGGGTCCCCCTTATAGCCGCCGCCAGAGGCTCTATGGCCAGGGCAAAAAGAAGGGGAGAGAGGGGACAACCCTGTCTCGTTCCCCTATATAACTCAAATGAAGGTGAGAGGGTGTTGTTTATCCGCATGCACGCCTTTGGTGTTTTATACAATAGTTTAATCCAAGAAATTATTCCCTCACCCAAGTTAAACTTCTCCAATACTTTCCACAGGTATTCCCATTCCACGCTATCGAAAGCCTTAGCGGCACCTAATGAGAGTATAGCTCTATTACCCTGATTGTCAGTGGGGATCTGCATATTAAGAAAGAGTCGTCTCAGATTATTTGCCGTGGATCTATTTGGTATGAAGCCGGACTGGTCCGGGTGAACTAATGTTGTTACCACCGCCGAAAGTCGTGTAGCAATTACCTTGGTAAGAAGTTTTAAGTCCGTATTCAGCAATGAAATAGGTCTATAAGAATCTGGAT
This sequence comes from Rana temporaria, assembly GCF_905171775.1. Classification (NCBI taxonomy): domain Eukaryota; kingdom Metazoa; phylum Chordata; class Amphibia; order Anura; family Ranidae; genus Rana; species Rana temporaria. The sequence continues at coordinate 121,916,293 of NC_053490.1, read as the reverse complement.
TATTCGGTTCCTGCCCTGGTTTCAATATTACTACCACTACAGCTTCGTACATAGATCCAGGCAAGGAGTCTGAGTCAAATGCATTTTTAAGCATATGGAGTAGCTCCGGTAGGAGCACTCCCCCAAACTTTTTATAAAATTCAATTGGTATTCCATCACTACCCGGGGCTTTTGAGTTTGGAAAAGTGGCCAACGCTGTCTGGAGTTCTTCAAGAGTGAGAGGTGCATTAAGATGCTCCCTATCCGTCTCCTCAAGTTGGGGAAGTGTGATAGACTCCAGAAAGCATGTCAAATCCTCTACTGGGTATGTCACCTTAGAGGAGTATAGGTCTTTATAGAAGGAATAAAATTCCTTCAGTATAGAAGGCGTATCTGTGACGGTCACTTGCGTTGATGTCGTGATACTATGGACCACTTGAGATGGCTGCTGCGACCTAGCTATCATTGCCAGCATATGGCCAGTTTTTTCCCCCTCCTCAAAATAATTTTGGGAAGTAAAAAATATTTTATTATCAGCTTGCTGCAGATGAATAGTGCGATATAGTTTGTGCGTCTATCCACTTCCTCCCCCGTTCGGGAGTGGGGTCCAATAAGTAGCTCTCCTCTGCTTTCTCCACCACCCTCTCAGCATCCCTGGCCCACTGTCTATTTCTCGTTTTAATATAACTAATTTCTTTTATACACATCCCCCTAATAAAGGCTTTTAGCGTGTCCCATACAACTCCAGGCGCAGCTGACAATTTATTATCATCCAAAAAATATTGGATCTGCATCCGCATGCTCTCTACATCAGTGAATAATTGAAGCCATAAAGGGTTCATCTTCCAATGCATAGGGAGACATATTGTATGGAGATCCAAGGAAAGTTGCAGCGGGGAGTGGTCAGATAGACCCCTAGCCAAGTATGTCACCACTGGGTCCAAGGGGAGCGTTAGGTCATTGCCCAAAGCAAAATCTATGCGAGACAGCATGGAATGGGTCAGGGAATGGCAAGAAAACTGGGCCTGAGAAGGAAATTTGCATCTCCACAAATCTATCAGTCCCAACTCAGTCACAAATCTAGCTAGCGGGGTATATACCCTTGGGCCCTAAGAAGAATTTTTTTTATGTATGTCCAAAGAGATATCCATTGCACTATTAAAGTCCCCCAGAACATATACGGGGAGCTGGGGATGTTTAAGCAGGAACCTAGCCAGACATTGCAATACTATCAACGTAAAGGGTGGCGGTATATATATATATATATTAGCAATAACACATATATGGGAATCCCATTTCCCCTTTAGGAAAATAAACCTACCCTCAGAATCTACAAGCACATCCTGCTCAATAAATGCAGTGGTTCTAGAAAACAATATACTAACCCCCCTGGAGTATCTAGTGTGAAACGAATGATACTGCACAGGGTATTTAGACATATATAACAATCGAGCAGTATCATCCGTAAGATGAGATTCCTGTAAACATATAACGGTGGGTTATTGTTGTGCAAAAAAAGAAAATAAAGCAGTCCTTTTTCTGGAGTCATGCAAACCCCTGACATTCCAGGATAGGATAGTTTCTACCTGCCTACCTATAGAAAAAAATCCATTATTTTATATACATAGCTTCTTAGACTCTATTTTTAGCGTTCTATTCTGCTTTCTGCGTTGATTAATTTATGTCCTTAGACATTCTATTAGAGCACCCAAGTACCATCCATGACCCCCCAAAAAACATGTATCAAAAACAAAAATTTGTTATCACACCAAACTTTAAATTTTCCTATTACTACTGTTTAGTGTACTTGTGTCCATCTCTATACTCTGTAACATCTGTGCTTATTCTTTTTAAATATATTATCTGTGTTAGTTTCCCCTTTACTGTAATTTGTGTCATTTGTAGCATTTGTATATGTGCATATTCTCTCCCCTGTGTAATCGAATCTTTCCGTTTCCCAAAGTGTATCACATTAAAGTGTTCCCCCCTCCTTCTACTCTCCCTCCCTTCTCCCTTTCCCTCCCTCCTCCCCCCTAGGTAATCCCTATGGGCCTTTTTTGTGATCGGTTCATCCACACTCACCCTCCCCTCCCCGCCCCAACACCCCCTCCCTCCCAATCTCAACGCATTACACTTCCCTTCTCGTTCTAACCAACCCCTTAAACTACATGTGTCTCCCATTATCCATCCCTTCTAAAGTGCTTATTATTATTCCTTGAATTCCCTATTTCTACTTCTCTAAAACTACATATCCCGTAATTTTGGTACTAATTGGTCCTTCTTATCCTCCAACCATCTCATCGCATCCTCTGCAGATTCAAAAAAGAAGATCCTATCCAGTGCGGCCACTCGCACTCGGCGTATGTTAAATTAAACTTTTGCATTCTATGTTTAACTTCAATAAAGCTAGCCCTCCGCTTCTGTAGGAGGGGTGAAAAGTCTGGGTATAGTGAAACCTTCGATCCTTCCCATGTAACACTCCCCATCTCTCTACTTTTTCTGAGTAGCATTACTTTGTCCTTGAAGTTCAAGAGTTTCATCAAAATTGATTGTGGTCTCCCTCCTGGTGGGGGGGGGGGGGGGGGGGGTTTAGCAGGAACTCTATGCGCCCTTTCTATAGAGAACTGTGGCGAAAAAGCTTCTCTTCCGAATAACTTTGAGAACCAATTTTCCAGGAACTGTGTTGGATTAGTCCCTTCACATTTTTCCGGTAGTCCCACCAATCTCACTGATTAGTTATTAACCCCTAATGTGACTGCCTCCCTGTCCCCAGCCTCTATACCCCTGCCACACTCTTCAATCTGAAACTGCCCCCCACTCTCTTCACCTAAACCCTTCAACCACCCAGCATTAATTACCCCCCCTCCACCCGATCTGACCCCCCCCCTGCAAACTCGCTCCCACAGCCACCATCATTAGCCAAAATCCCTCCTCTTCCACTCCCGTCAGCTTCAGGTGCTGCATGGGACCTGGGGGGGACCAGATGTTAGATCACCCCCTAACTGCCCCCCACCCCCGATCCATGGAGCTTGGAGATCGGGGGGGGGAGTGGTGCAGGTGGGGGTGAAGTAGGGGCTTGGGGGGGTTTATCAAACATGTGTTTACTAAGATCCCCCAGTAAAAGAGAGGGCACATGCAGCGATCACTGCTGTGTGCCCACTGACACTGACTACTGATATATTATAACCGCGAGTGTTACAATGTATCACTTTGTCATTTTCTGAATGAATGGAATCTCTATACAATTCTCATTCTTTCAAGTAAAGTAATACAGCGGAAGGGACTATCTTCAGTCCCTTTCTCTGTCTCAAAAAAAGAGATATTGGGGTCTGTTTAGACCTCTGATATCTCATCAAAGCCCCCCCCCCCCCCCAAAAAAAGAAAAAAAAATCTTACTGTAAATAAAAATGTAAAAACAAAACTGACAGTCCATTTATCGTCACCACCAAAACACAGTGGCATTTACCATAAGTGGAGAGTGCAAAATGTGATGCAGCTGTGCATAATAGCCAATCGGCTGTTTACTTCAACTTGTTCAATGAAGCTTTGACAAAAAAACAAAAACCTTGAAGCTGATTTCTATGCAGAGTTGCATCAGGTTTTGCACTCTCCAGTTTTAGTAACTCAACCCCCATGTGACAGTGAAGGAGTGGAACTGAGATAAAGTTGATAATTTCATACCAGGAGTCCCCTAACAAGGACCTTTATGGGAGCATCAATCTTTATAAAGATTGAAAGCACTTTTTGAAATGACATTAACATGTTAAGCTTGTGATTTTTTAACTGGTCTAGATCTACTGCAGCACCTTCACATTGGCATAGAATATTTCCCAATGCATACGCATGAATTACTGGTTAAAGTATGTAACAAGGAGGCACTCATTGTACAGTGCCTTGAAAAAAGTATTCATAGCCCTTGAAATTTTCCACATTTTGCCATGTTACAACCAAAAACATAAATGTATTTTATTGGAATTATATATGATAGACCAACACAAAGTGGCAAATAAGTGTGAAGTAGAAGGAAAATGATAAATGGTTTTCAATTTTTTTTTTTTACAAATAAATATGTGAAAAGTGTGGTGTGCATTTATATTCAGCCCCCCTGAATAATTTCTAGAACCACCTTTCGCTGCAATTACAGCTACAAGTCTTTTTGGGGATGTCTCTGCCAGCTTTGCACATCTAGAGAGTGAAATGTTTGCCCATTCTTCTTTGAAGATAGCTCAAGCTGTCAGATTGGATGGAGAGCGTCTGAACAGCAAATTTTCTTTACACAGATTCTCAATTGGATTTAGGTCTGGACTTTGACTGGACCATTCTAACACATGAATATGCTTTGATCTAAACCATTCCATTCTAGCTCTGGCTGTATGTTTAGGGTCGTTTTCCTGCTGGAAGGTGAACCTCTGCTCCAGTCTCAAGTCTCTTGCAGACTCTAACGCCGCGTACACACGATCATTTTTCAGCATGAAAAAAAAAAAACTTAGTTTTTCAGCATGTCCAAAAAACGAAGTTTTCTCAACTTCATCATTAAAACGACGTTGCCCACAACACGTACGACGGCACTATAGAGCAGTGTTTCTCAACTCCAGTCCTCGGGGCGCACCAACAGGTCTTGTTTTCAGGCTTTCCATTATTGTGCACAGGTGATTTTATCAGTTTCACTGCCTTAGTAATTACCACAGCAGTTTGATCTGAGGGAAATCCTGAAAACATGACCTGTTGGTGCGCCCCGAGGACTGGAGTTGAGAAACACTGCTATAGAGGGTAAGTTCCATTCGCCTTTGGGCTGCTTTCCGTGTTAGTAAAAGACGATTTGCACTTTTCTGTCTGTTACAGCGTGATTACTCCATTATGAACGGTAGTTTTACCAGAACGAGCGCTCCCGTCTCATAACTTGCTTCTGAGCATGTGTGGGTTTTTTACGTAGTTTTAGCCCACACACGATCATTTTTTACAACCCGAAAAACGACATCGTTTAAAACGATGTTAAAAAATGCAGCATGTTCGAATTTTTTTTTTTTCGTTTTTCAGAACCTGAAAAATGATGTGTAGCCCACACACGATCATTTTAAATGACGTTTTTGAAAAACGTTTTTTTCATGCCGAAAAATGATTGTGTGTATGCGGCATAAAAGGTTTTCTTCTAAGATTGTGCTGTATTTGGCTCCAACCATTCCCATAAACTCTGGCCAGCTTCCCTGTCCCTGCATAAGAAAAGCATCTCAACAACATGATGCCACCACCATTTTTCACAGTGGGGATGGCTTGTTCAGGGTAATGTGTAGTTTTAGTGTAGATGTAGCTTCTTGCTTTTAGGCCATAAAGTTCAATTTTGGTCTCATCTAACCAGCGCACTTTCTTCCACATGTTTGTTGTGTCCGAGACTTCTTATGGCTTTCATTCAACAATGGCTTTCTTCTTACCACTCTTCCATAAAGGCCACATTTGTGGAGAGCACGACTAATAGTTGTCCTGAGGACAGATTCTCCCACCTGAGCTGTGGATCTCTGCAGCTCTTCCAGAGTTACCATGGGTCTCTTGGCTGCTTCTCTGATTAATGCTCTCCTTGTCCAGCTTGTCAGTTTAGGCGGACGGCCATGTCTTGGTAGGATTTCAGTTGTGTCATACTCTTTTCATTTTCGGATGATGCATTGAACAGAGCTCCGTGGGATGTTCAAAGCTTGGGAGATTTTTTTTATAACCTGACCCTGCTTTAAACTTCTCTACAACTTTATCCCTGACCTGTCTGGTGTGTTCCTTGGCCTTCATGATGCTGCTTGTTCACTAAGGTTCTCTAACAAACCTCTGAGGAGTTCACAGAACAGCTATATTTATACTGAGATTAAATTACACGCAGGTAACTCTATTTACTAATTCAGTGACTTCTGAAGGCAATTGGTTCCAGTAGATTTTAGTTAGGGGTATCAGAGTAAAGGGGGGTGAATACAAATGCACACCACGCTTTTCAGATATTTATTTGTAAAAAAAAGTGTAAAAGACATTTAGAATTTTCCTTCCACGTCACAATAATGTGCCACTTTGCATTGGTCTATCATATAAAATCTCAATAAAATACATTTATGTTTTTGGCTGCAACATAACATGTGAAAAATTTCAAGGGGTGTGAATACTTTTTCAAGGCACTGTATGCTAGTAACTAGGCAACTACTCTGCTAGAACGCTTGAACAAGACCCAATACTTTGTTTTTAGTGTATATGTGTGGTGTGCCCATGTGAATGAGAACTTCATTTGTTGGTTGCCTATTAACTGAGGTACTTCATCTTACCTAAATGAGCAACTCTTGACAATCGTGGGTCAAAACCAGCTTTCCTCAATTTTTCTGTTCGCCCCAAGAAGAAGTTCACTACTCCATCAACCACGACACAGTTGGGGAACCCCTCAATGACATGGTGATAACCCTGAATTGTCTTAAGGCAGTCACCTTCTTTGCCACCTGGTTCGATATTAATCTTCTGTCGATATGTTTGACTATATCCTGTAATTTCCCTCACAGCACCACCAACCTGGTAGAGGAAAGAGTGACAGCAAGGATTAGAGTTCAGAGTAACCATTTACATGTTATATTTCCTTCTAGATTACAAAACAAAAGCATACATATAATTGCTTGCTATAGGCAGCACAAACATGTTTCTCAAGTTATCAAACATGATGCTGATACTGCCCCTGGCTAATATTCATCCATCACAAAACTCTTGGCAAACATATTAGAATAAATTAGGTAAACTGGCTTTGTGTGTAAAGGCATACCGTATATCCAAAACTCTAATTTCACTATAATCTTCTTAAAAATATATATTGATTGTACCAATATATCAACATAAGGCATGCAAAGTATTAAGGCTACTCACTATATCCAGGCTTGTCTTCTCTAGAACTTCAACCAGTTTTTCGATCTTGGTGCGAGAACAAAATATAAAATCATCATCAACCCACAAGACGTACTTTGTGGACACTTGGGAGATGGCCAGATTTCTGCCAGCAAACCAACCCTTGAAACAATAAAAAATGAATATAAGAATGCTGTTATTCTGAAGAAATCTGATTTCCATTAAAGATACATTCTAAAATAATAAAAACGTAGGTGTAAGCAAACGACTTAAAAGAGTTTGGGATTTCGAAAAAATTATACTCACCTAGGTAGATGCAGCATCGACCCGATGCTGAATCTACCTAGGTGAGTATAATTTTTTCTGTCCCCCCGGTGGCTCTGTACTGAGAAATGAGCAAAGACCGCTGATAGCTCAGTTCTCAGCATTCTGTGAGCAGAGAGCTAGGGACTGTCAGTCTTCTCTAGCTCTCTGCCCCCCCCCCCTTATCACTGAGCTGTGGAGGGGAGGGAGTGGCTGGTTTAGGCTCTCAGTGGTTTACTGAGAGGCTGAGCCAGCTGCTGGTCCAGGATTCTGAGTGGATACCAACCATGTGGTCAGGATTTTTTCAGAGCCTGGACCGGCTCTGTCATGTCAGCTGACAGCAGACTTAAACACCCCCCCCCCCCCCCCCCCCCCCGGGCTGAAAACAGGTCACAGGAGTGCAGAGAAGTATAGCCAAAATAGCTTTGCTTATACTTCCCTTTTAAGCCTCATGCATACTGGACGTTAAAATAACGTTATAAAAACGCCAGTAGCTTTGCAGTGAGTTTTTCAACTTTTTTCAACATTTTTGCAATAGCGTTTTTAAGCGTTTATTAGCATTCTTTAGCATTTTTCTGCGTTAGCATTTTTTTTTAGCGTTTTTTTGTTGACGACATTTTTTTTCCCTAATGGATCAAAAACGTTAAAAAACACTGGTGAGTGAAGTTTTTGAGCATTTAATCGACATTTATCAGTGTTTTTACAGCTGAAAAACGTCTCTCAGAACCCACTATTTTTTTTTTTTTACTGCTTAAAAACACCACTGCCCAAAACTGCTGATAACAGTCTATGTGTGCAGGGATACATAGGATAACATAATGGAGAGTTTAAGGACTGTAGAAAAAAAACGTCTACTGCCAAAAACAGCTGTTGTAAAAATGTCCAAAAACGTCCAGGGAGGCCTTAAACTGCATAAGGTTGGTTTTAATAAGCACGGCAAGCATATATGTCCTAAAAGTGGTCAGAGTTTAAAATACAGTCAAAATCCCATTGTTAGCACTTGGTTTTCATTGAGAAACAAAAACATAAAACATGTGTCCTTTGACTCAAGGGACACAATCTACATTTTTCATATCAATATCTCCTGATTGGACGTGAATCAAGTCAATAAAAATGCATCCCAGTTTTTGGTTTAAGAACTGACCACTACGACCTCACTGGCATCACGTGGCAAGGGCCTGCATCCCCTCAAATCTAAACAGAATACCACAATTTAACTGCACCATTTGTGTCAAATACAGTTTTTAGGAAATTTGAACTTTCTCACTTAAATGGGAGCTGTAGTCTTTTAATGTTTTAGATATAAATAATAGACGAGAGAGAGAGAGGCCAGTCACATGCTCTGCAAGCCAAGAGGTGCTGCAGGCTGATTTTGTGCGGTATCCAATCCATCCATCCCCTCAGGCTGAAAAGGGACCAATAGGTGGTGTGTTCCAGACTTCTTCGCCATCGGTGTGTTTGTCTGTACAAGAGCTCCTAGGAAGCTATCACACCAGAAATGCGTCAGCGTTTGTCCTCTCAAGCCAGATTGTGTTACGCCTTGCAAGTCAACTTATCAGGGGCCCCGGCAACTGAACTGTGCCACAGTGCCTAATTGGAGATGGTGTGTTACTGGCCAGATCACCAGGTAAAAACAGAGAAAAAAAGAAAAAGAAAAACGAATGCAGCCACCACATCTATTAATTGATCTCATCCTGTGCCACCATCTTTTGGGAGCTGGCCCGCTGATGACGTGGCACAAAGTCTTGCGCATATGGAGATCAGACGCCATGTCATTCTGTTTACACTGCAGGAACACAGTGCGGGCGTGCCCCACTTTTGAGTGCACGGTGGGGTTTGTTTGCTGTCGCTGGGGGGGTGCGGGGGCGGGCTTGCTTCTGCGTGGAGGCCAATCGGCTTCTAACCCCGTCTTGTTCAATTAAGCCTGGTAATAAAACCTGGAGGCTGGTTGGCCTCTATGCGGGGGTGGGCCTGGTGTTGCGCTCTCCGGAGATGGTGGATGGACCCTGTTGTGTGCTTGGAGGTGGGGTGTGCCTGTATCCTGGATTTCCTGGGCAATACAAACTACAGTCTCCTGGAATATGCAACTTGGTATACCAGAACTATCTTCAGCTTAAAGAAGAACAAGGAGTCCTAGAAGTGATGGTTTGGCCCCCACAGAGCCCTGATCTCAATATCATTGAGTCTGTCTGGCATTACATAAATTGTCTGCAGGTGTACCTAGAAGAACTGATGCTGGTTTGAAGTCAAAGGGTAGTCACACCAAATAATAATTTGATTTAAGTTTTTCTATTTGCTAATTCTGCATTTTCTAAATTGATAAAAATAAAACAACTAGATATAAATAATAGTTGCTGTACTTATTTGGGTTTTGTTTTAGCATTCTGTATTTATTGAATTTTTTTGTTTTAATTTTACAACAAGAAAAATAGAATAAGACAGACAAAATGCAGTCTCAAATACAAAAATCATGTTTCTCTGGTAATTATAATGATAGGTCCACTTTAAACTGAGTGGCAAAAACTCGAATACAGAATTGGCAGTTCAGTGATTTATTTTTCTTGTTAACTGGAATTTCTTAATGTGCAGCCTGTTTGGTCTACATGCTATCATTGAGATAAGAACAGTTACTCACCATAATGTGGTGTATTTCTATACAAGGTGCACTGGATGGATATGTACTGTTGTGCAAACAGGCCAGACTCAGATTCTTTGTATATACACTGTGAGAAAGTCACTGATCTTTAGACAGAAATGGCGAATAAATGCAGCTTTACTGCGACCAATGAAAAAAAGTAACACAAATAAATAGGCCTACTCCATCTTAGGAGGCTAACTAAACATGAGCGTCCCTCACTACGCTTTACTAGAGCGGCTATTCCGGCTCTAGTATAAACAAACAAAAAGATAGTCCAATATAACATATAACTAATTGTTCTGACAGACCTTGATTCCACGCATACACAGACACTCTCCAGTCTGTGTCCAATCCAGTCCAGCCTGGATCTCGCTCTGAGCAGGTGCAGGCTAATTAATAGAGGGAGAGAGGAGGTTTACCTGTTGGGCCAGGCTTAACCCTTTCCAAGATAGGGAAAGCTGCCCTTTCCAACCTCTCACTGACATACACAGAGTCGTGTACCCTGTCACACATCCTCCCCCCCAGCTTAACACCTGCGTGGGAAGCGGCCACCTCTGAAAACCAATGTACCCGGGACAGAGCATCTGCATTACTGTGGAGGAGACCTGCCCTATGCCGTACCACAAAAGTAAAGGGCTGTAGGGACAAAAACCATCTCGTGACCCGAGCGTTCTTGTCCCTGTTGGTGTGCATCCACTTTAACGGAGCATGGTCGGTGACCAGGGTAAACTGTCTGCCCAACAAATAGTAGCGGAGTGTTTCTACTGCCCACTTAATCGCCACTGTGGATTCATTGTCATTCTCTGTCAGGTAGTCACACGCTGTGATGGCAAAGGCAAAAAAACTCTCCCTTGTTGAACGTGGTCGGGTTGCTGAACTGCATAAGCAGGGTCTCTCATCAAGAAACTGGACGATCCTCGACCCAAATTAAGGCCCTTACTGGTGCTGACTGCAGCCCCATAACCATCAGACGGCATCTGAGACTGAAGGGCTTCAAAAACAAAAAAACGTCTTTAAAAACCTTGTCTCCTTGAACGCCACAGAACTGCTCGTTTGGACTTTGCAAGAGAGCACCAAACATGGGACATTCAAAGGTGGAAGAAAGTTTTATTCTCTGATGAGAAAAAATGTAACCTTGATGGTCCTGATGGTTTCCAACGACAAGCAAATCCCACCTGAGATGTTTTCTACGCGCCACAGTGGAGGGGGCGCCATAATGGTCTGGGGTGCTTTTTCCTTCAGTGGAACAATGGAGCTTCAGGAAGTGCAGGGGCGTCAAACGGCCGCTGGCTATGTCCAGATGTTGTAGAGAGCATTTCTCATGACTGAGGGCCCTCCTCTGTGTGGTAACGACTGGGTTTTTCAACAGGACAACTCTACAGTACACAATGCCCGCAGGACAAGGGACTTCTTCCAGGAGAATAACATCACTCTTTTGGCCCATCCTGCGTGTTCCCCTGATCTAAATCCAATTGAGAACCTTTGGGGATGGATGGCAAGGGAAGTTTACAAAAATGGACAACAGTTCCAGACAGTAGATGGCCTTCGTGCGGCTGTCTTCACCACTTGGAGACATTTTCCCACTCACCTCATGGAAAGGCTTGCATCAAGCATGCCAAAACAAATTTTTGAAGTGATCAACAATAATGGCGGAGCTACTCATTACTGAGTTCATGTTTGGAAGTTGGATTTCTGTTTTGGGGGGGTTAGTTTTTTTTTGGAGGTGTGGTCCTAAACTTTTGATCAGCTGAAAAACAGCCTGTTTCAGTTTATTCGTCGTTTTCATTAAATTGAATGCTCAAAAAATGTTTTGTCTCACTCTCATTTCTTCTTGTTGCTCTACTTGGAACCTTGTTAAGATCCAACAATGTAAAATATGATTTTTTGCCATTTTTCAAGTGGTCTTAAACTTTTGATCAGGACTGTATTTAGGGACTTTTTATTTTTTTATAGTTTTTACTAGTAATGGCAGCGATCCGCGATTTTTAGTGGGACTGCGACATTGCGGCGGACAAATTGGACACTAAGTGACACTTTTGCCATATTGGCAGCACAGTGGTGTAGTGGTTAGCACTTTTACCTAGCAGCAATACAGTCGCCGGTTCAAATCCCAAACACGACACCATCTGCCTGGAGATTGCATGTTCTCCCGGTGCCTGCATGGGATTCCTCCAGGTACTCCGGTTTCCTCCCACACTCCAAAGACATGCTGGTAGGTTAGTCAGACCCTGTTTATAAATTGGTCCTAGTATAAGTTTTGTAAGTGCGTCGGGATCCTATGGGGTAAATGACCGCGCTTTATCAAGGTGCAACCCAACACTTAACTCAACTTTTTGGGGACCAGTGACACCAATACAGTGATCAGTAAAAAATGCATTGGTTACTGTATTAATTGACACTAGCAAAGGGGTTAACACCAGGGGCGATCAAAGTGTTAAATGCGTTCCCTGGGAGGTGTTTTATAACTAAGGGGGGAGTAGATATACTGGAGCTTAGCTGAAACACAAATACTCTCTTTTGCTCCCTGACAGAGCAACGGTGTGCCTTGTTTACATAGGCACACCGCTGCTCCGTCTCTCCTGTGAAGGATCGGCAGGTCTTGTGGGCCATCGGAACCCGTTGATTGGCTCCCACTGTGTCCAATCACAGCAGGAACGGTGCTGCCGCCCTGCGGTCGAGAAGCTGTTAAAAAAAACTACTTTTGCTTGCATGTGATTTGATGATGGAAGTCAGCAGAGCTTCACCTCATTCACTAAGCTCTGGGGAAAATTCCCTTGCAAAGTGAGCATTCTATCTGCCTTTAGTAAATCAACCACGGTGTCGCTTTAAAGTTATGCCAGAGACTTAGAATAAAATCCAGAAATCAAATAGTATTTTTCTCTTTATCCTTTCACAAAACACATTCTTGACCAAGCACAATGAAGTTAATTGGATCTAAAAACATACATCTAGGAAAAAACAATCTATGTAGGCATAGTATACCTTTCCAAAGGGCATGATGTACTGTTCCACATGGGCACCTTCAACTTTCTGGGGTGTTTTACTGTCATCGGCTATAATGATGGGTACCGTAGGGTAAAATTTCCTGATGCTGTCTATTAGATCCTGCAGCTTGTCATATCGAATAAACGTTTTGGTCGCTATGGTGACGAGGGCGCTAATGTTGTATTTTGCTGTGGAAAGAAACAACACCGTTGAAAGTTCTGTTTGAAAAGTATAACTATTCAAAAATTTCTAGCCACACATTGTTATTACATCTGAAAACTCTGATAAAATTAACTCTTCTATTCTCTGACAATCTCCAGCTTTTTCTCATTTTGCCTGTAATAGTTTTGGATTGACCCTGCAGATGCTCCAGGAAAATTTCTGACATTGAAAATTGTGTCCCGCCTCTTATGTCCTGCAGACTGTCCAATCAGGCAGACACATGAAGAGGAACATGGCACAGGAAAGCGCCCACCCAGTTATTCTGGGAGCGAAGCCAACAACGTCATGTATCCTAAGGGTAGCCAAGCGTCCCAGCCAGGACGCAAAGTGTAAACGCAATCAATGATTTTTATTTTACAGAGAAAAGAAAGAATTTGCATCTATGCCTGGGTAATCTGTGCTTCTTAGTGATTGGATACAGTGATGTATGATCCGGTATTAACGTGACTCTTCTGTGTGACGTTGTTTAGGGGAATGGTTTGAAACATGCATTTCTACAGATTAGACAGTTTATACCCCAAAGACTGGAAACAGTATTTTTGGCAAACTGCAAAATACTATGGAGGCCAAAGCCTTGGTATAGGTTATCTTTTACTAAAAGCAGCTTCCAATACTCACTTTTATCCTTGATCCAGGGATTTTCTGGATGGGTCCTCTTCATCTAGCACATGCATGACGCACCTCCATTAATTCCTATGGAGAGAGCTGTACTCTGCTTTACCCCAGGAAGGACGAGTACAGCTCCCCCATAGGAACCGATAAGGCCACAGCACAAAGGCTGAAGAGAAACTGGTGGGGACATAGTAAGAACCAAGGCTTTGTAGCATCCAACAGGGTGAAGAATGCTGGAATGACAGCAAGGGTAAATATCGGAGCAGGTTTGCTGTATTCAGCAGGAGGCGGCAACCACTTAAGCCCCGGACCATTTTGGTGGTTAAAGACCAGGCCACTTTTTGCGATTCGGCACAGCGTCGCTTTAACTGACAATTGCGTGTTTCCCAAACAAAATTTACTTCCTTATTTTCCCACAAATAGAGCTTTCTTTTGGTGGTATTTGAACACTATATATTTTTTTTTGCGCTATAAACTAAAAAAGAGCGACAATTTTGAAAAAAAAACCCAATATTTTTTGCTATAATAAATATCCCCCCCCCCCAAAAAAATAAAAATAAAAAAAATATATATATATATATATATATATATATATATATATATATATATATGTATAAAAAAAATGTTTTTCCCTCAGTTTAGGCCCATACGTATTCTTCGACATATTTTTGGTAAAAAAAAAAATCGCAAAAGCATTTATTGATCAGTTTTGCGCAAAAGTTATAGCGTCTACCAAATGGGGGATAGTTTTATGGCATTTTTATTAATACATTTTTTTTTTACTAGTAATGGCGGCGATCAGCGATTTTTTTCGTAACTCCGACATTTTGGAGGACACATCGGACACTTTTGACAAATTTTTTGGGACCATTGTCATTTTTACAGTGATCAGTGCTTACTGTAGGGTTAACCCTAGTGGTTAAGTGTGCCTAGGGATGTGTTCTAACTGTAGGGGGGGTGGGCTATGTGTGACACGACAGTGATCACAGCTTCTGATTACAGGAAGCTGTGTACACTGTCCTGTCACTAGGAAGACTGGGGAAATGCTTGTTTACATAAGCATTTCCACCTTCTTCCTCACCGTGACACGATCGCGGGTATGCCCGCGGACATCAAGTCCACAGGACCCACGGTCAGAGTCACGGAGCTTGCGGCGCGCGTGTCCACAATGCCGCTTCTTAAAGGGGACGTATATATACGTCCTTTTGCCTGTCCATGCCATTCTGCCGACGTATATCTGCGTGCTGGCGGTCGGCATGTGGTTTGTCTCATCCATGTAAACTGATACATTCTGCTGGAGTGCTTGAGCTTTTGAAAAACAACAGATTTGCTGGCTGGATCATCAGATGAAAATTAACCCTCCTAGCGGTATTCCCGAGTCTGACTCGGGTGAGATTTTCATACCAAAAGCGGTAACCCTGAGTCAGACTCGGGCTTGCCTCGCTGCAGCAGCAGACAAAGTTACTTACCTTGTCCCTGGATCCAGCGATGCCACCGCGCTGTGTGAGCGAGCGGTGTCCTCCTGTGCCGCCGATCTCCGTTCCCTGCGACATTACGACGCACGGGAGCGGAGAACGGCGCCAAATTCAAAAACGTAAACAAACACATTACATACAGTATACTATAATCTTATAGATTACAGTACTGTATGTAAAAAATACACACCCCCCTTGTCCCTAGTGGTCTGCCCAGTGCCCTGCATGTTCTTTTATATAATAAAAACTGTTCTTTCTGCCTGCAAACTGTAGATTGTCCATAGCAACCAAAAGTGTCCCTTTATGTCAAAAATGGTTTTAATGCAGCTAGAAAACAGCGATAATAAATTATAATCACTTGCAGAAATGTGCGATAGCGATTTGTGGGGAAATTCGTCATAAAAAAAATAAAATAATGACAACAACAATTCTGCAACTGAGCAAATTTCAGTGATTTTGAGTTGATTTCATTATTGAATATTTTTTATTATAATTATATTATTACTTGTTATAATTATTTATAATTATTTATTATATTATAATTTATAATTTTGTTTTAAAAAAAATGTCATACCCGGGATGCCTATTAGAATCTTGTTTGGTCAGATTTAAGTGAGTTATTCCTAAAAATTAGAGACCTACCGTATAAAACGCCAAATTTCCTTGCAAATAATGGTACCGCTTTCAGCACCTTTTTTCTGAAATAATCATACCGCCAGGGAGGTTAAAGTGATTGTAAAGGCTCGTTTTTTTCGGGTTTGTTTTTTTAGCCACTTGCCGACCGCGCACCGTCGAAATACGTCCACAAGGTGGCTCTGCTGGGCGAGAGCACGTAATATGACGTCCTCTCTCCCAGCCACCGACTCCCGTGCGTGTGCCTGGCTGGCGCGATCGCCACCGGGCACACGCGATCGCTCGGTACAGAGCGGGGACACAGCTCCCGGTCCTGTCAGCAGGGGAAATGCTGATCTTCGGTTCATACAATGTATGAACCGAGGATCAGTGTTTCCCCTAGTGAGGCCACCCCCCCCCCACAGTAAGAACACACCCAGGCATACTTAACCCCTTCCCCGCCCCCTAGTGTTAACCCCTTCACTGCCAGTGGCATTTTTATAGTAATCCAATGCATTTTTATAGCACTGATCGCTATAAAAATGCCAATGGTCCCAAAAATGTGTCAAAAGTGTCCGAAGTGTCCGCCATAATGTCGCAGTACCGAAAAAAAAAAATCGCTGATCGCCGCCATTACTAGTAAAAAAAATATAATAAAAATGACATAAAACTACCCCCTATCCGTTTCCGGGACGGTGGTGTGAGCATGGAGGAGTGAACACGCGTTAGCGAGGAGAGCCTGAAGTCCAGGGTGCGCTGAAGCAGGAGAGCGGCAGATCAGAGATCCGAGACCCCTCTCCCCCCACGGAGAGCCGCTGTGAGTAGGGGGAGAGAGCGGCACTTAATAGAGGTCCCTGACAGCTGATGTCGCGGCGGCGAGGAAAGAGCCAAGGAGGACGTGCAGGAGGTGTCCAAGCCCCCAGCCACTCGTATATCACTCGTTATATGACAGTGAGAAGGGGGGCTGAACAACAGGAGGACGCCGGGGGAAGCAGCGCTCTGAGGAGGGAATCACTGACCGAGAGGTCCCTTAAAGCTGCAGCAGTAACTCTGAGCACATCTATACCTGTCTCCGCGGCGGTAGAAGGACAACAGCTGATCGCTGGTGGGGGGTGTGTTGTCACCCCAGGACCTGTCCTTATCCCGGCCGCTGCAGCAGACAAAGCTTTGAACGTCATAGGAGACCGGGACCGTGCGGGGGAGATTGAAAGATCACCAGCGGAGGAGCAGACGGAGGTGGAAATAGATTCAACGGCTTGGAATAGAGGTACTTCACCATTTTCTGCTGCGACAAGGTCAGTGGGGCTGGGAATTGATGACAAAGTAGCGGGGGATGTGACTGTGGGATCCAGTGAGCAAACAAGGACACTATTTACACTGGCTGGAATGTCTGCACCCTTCATACCCCCTGCCCTCCCTTCATCTTTAACCCAGAGAGAGAAGAGTGCACTAAGTGGTGCTATACTAAGTACTAAGGGGAGTGAACATCTATCAGATGAGCTTAAGCAGCCTAGCACACAGAGCACACAAAGTATGTGGGACACAGGGAATGCATCTGAACCAGAGCTGATACCAGACATGCGACAGTTAAGCAGGCTTATCCAGGCTCTCCCATCCAAAGACGACATCCAGAAAATGTTAATGTCAATGACGAGTACCCTGAAAGAAGAGTTGGAAGAGATCCGGGTGAAAGTGGGGGTGGGGGAGCAAAAAGTGGGCATACTGGAGGAGCAACAAGTGGTCGTGGACTATAGACTGGGTGTGCTAGAGGAGAAGTGTGAGAAACAGCAGCAGCAGTTGGTAAGATTGCAATTAAACGCAGAGGAGGCAGACAACAGAAGCAGGAGGAATAATCTGCGAATAAAAGGAATACCAGAAAGCTATGAGGGGGGGGCGGTAAGGGAAGCGGCTTTGGCCATTTTCAATAAAATTTAAAAAAAAAGCCCAGACTCCCCCCTTGAATTAGATAGGGTCCATAAGGTCCCTACAACACGGAACCCAGACCAGACCAACCCTCGCGATGTGTTATGCAGGATTCACTTTTTTAGAGAAAAAGAAGAAATTCTTAGGGAAGCGTGGAAAGAAGGAACGGTGAGGTGGGAGGGGTCGAATATACAGATATTCCCGGATTTGTGCTGGCAAACCAAAGCCCGACGGCGGATGTTAAGACCCCTACTAGAGCACATACGTGGTCAAGGAGCCATGTATAGATGGGGGTTTCCACTGGCTGTCAACGTGAAGAAGGAAGGAAGGAACTTTAATTTAAGAGAACCTTCCCAGCTCCCAGCGCTATTCGAATTTCTGGGGTCAGCACCAATTGTAGTCTCTAATTGGCTAGATCTGCCGGCGGCAGCTGAAAGAGACATTAGATGAAGGGGTGGGAGGGAAGGACAGAAGGGGTAAGATCGCAGCGGACCATAGAAGATATGGGGGAACCCCCCCCCTTTTTTGAAGAGACAGAGAGAGAAAGAGGAGAAGGAGAAACCGATGGAAGAATGATTACTTTTTTTTTCTCTCCCTCCCCCTTTTTTTTTTTCTTTTTTTTTTTTTTGTGTTTTTTTTTTTTGGGGATTACCCAGACTTGGACTAGGGATGATGATAATATTTCTCCTGGTGAAGGATATAATTTAAGAGAGCAATTCTCTGGTGGGCTGGGCTGGACCCCACCTCTCAAATGTGTATGGATTTATGGATGCTTCCTTCTCCCTGGGACTGGTTTATTATGGCCCTATGGCCCTATTAGGGGTACAGTTAAATGAAATAGGAGGATCTAAAAATATAGGAGGGTTGGTAGGCTAGCACTCCTAGACCTGCTCATGGGGTAGGAGGGATAGGGGTGGGGGGTGGGGGGGGGGTCTCACTAATTCATTAATTCACTAACGTCACTATGTCACGACCTCTAGATCCGATGGATTAAGGATCAGAGAAGATATGAGATAAGCTACACAAAGGTGTACAGGGAGTACTATTAAGGGTAAATAGGGGTGTGTGGAAGTTGAGAATCTGGGGAAGGGAAGGGAAGGGAATGGGGGGGTTCTCTCTTTTTTTTTTGGGGGGGGGTCCTTTTTTTTTTTTTTTGGTAAATATCTGATGGAATTTTCAGTAATATTTGTAATATTTTTGGGGATACAGTTAAGAGGGTGGGGGGGGGGCAAGTGGGGTCACGATAAAATATTGATATATTGACACATAGACACTAAAGGTCAAACAGGCCATGACACCTATTTAGAAGTATGACACAGGGGTGAGGGGTAAGGGTAGAGGGTATTGGGGGAGGTATAGGGTGAGGTAAGGGGAGGTAGGGAGAGCGGGGTCTGGAGGTAACGGGGGCCTAATAAGAGGATCTAATGGGAAAATTGGAAGAGAGAACAAAGAAGAGTTGGGACAGGAAAAGATGGAAATGATGGCGGGAGGGGGGAGTAAAATATAAGGAGTAACATGCTAACACGCTAATAGATTAAAGAAGTGGAAGAGAGAGAGCTGGGAGGGAGGGGGGAGCTCAGAAGGAGGCCTGTAGGTCTTATTTTTTTTTTTTTTTTTTTTTGGGGGGGTGGAAAGGGGAAAGAAGAGAATAGACCTCTAATTGGTTAGACCGTAAGACAGAGATTTTTATGTCTAAATAGGTTTATGTATGTCTATATATTTTTATGTTGGATTATGTTTAATGTTTTAAGGTCTATTGGGAGAGGGGGGGTACCCCATCCTGTGTGCAGAGTTTATAGTAGACAAGAAATGGGGGGGGAGGGGAAAGGGATCTTATGGGTGAATTCAGGGAGGCGCACCCGGACCTATAGTAAGGCTTGATTCTCCTCGGTGCTTACACACCTTAGCCCACTAAAGCGTCTCTCCTCCGTGTGGAGGGAAGTCGGAGACGCTCATATATATATTTTTTTTTTTTTTTTTTTGATTTGTCCTCTCTGGGATCCTAGGGGATCAACCGGATTGGAGGACTAAGGAGACTTTTTTTTTTTTTTTTTTTTTCTTTCTCTCCATTTCTTCCTCCTCCTCGCCTCCCTATTTTTTCCCCTTCCTCTCCGGGGGGGATTCTCTTGCCCACCGCCCTTTTATCTACTTATTGGGCCCCTTTGATACCTCTACTGGTGTCCCAAAGAGTCACGTGACTGAGACCCCAAAATGGCAAGGATTAATCTGATGTCTTATAATGTGAAAGGGCTAAATAACCCTGAGAAAAGATCTAAATTGCTAGCAGAATTATGGAGACTAAAGACACATATTGTTTTTCTCCAAGAGACCCATTTCAAGAAAAATAAAAGTCCAAAATTGGGTAATTATAGATTTCCAACTATATATCAGAGTTCCTCATCGACAACAAAGACAAAGGGGGTTGCAATCATGTTAGCAAAGACGACTTCATGGAAAGAAATAAAGGTTATCCAGGACGAGGAAGGACGCCTACTTATAGTAAAAGGCTATCTAAACGATCAGAAAGTAACTTTGGTTAATGTTTATATGCCTAATAAAGGACAGATTGTAGCGTTGGAGAAATATATTAATTTAATACAGCTGAATGCAGAGGGTATGATTATTTTTGCAGGGGATTTGAATATGGCCCTGGATCCTATCCTAGATACATCGAAAGGAACATCGCATATATCATATAGCAAATTAAGTAAAGCAAAGAGCCTGATACAGGAGATACAGGTAGTAGACAGTTGGAGGACCAGGCACACTCAGGAGAGGGACTACACTTTCTTCTCAGCTAAACATAAAACATACTCGCGAATAGACTATATATTCGTATCACAAAATTTTTTACAGAATATAGTCGAGGCTTCCATTGGGTCATTCACAATCTCTGATCATTCACCGACAAACTGCACACTAGAATGGGGAGAACCTGTAGCACGCGAGTGGCACTGGAAAATAAACGAATCTCTCCTTAAAGACCCAGAGTATGAGGGAAAGATAGTCCAGGAAATGGAGGGGTTCTTTTCGGACAATGAGGTGGGAGAGGTTTCCCCAAGCTGCATTTGGGAAACACATAAATGTTTCATGAGAGGGATTTTAATCTCAATGGGAACACGACGGAAACGTAGGATAGGAATAAGGATGGAAACATTACTGAGAGAAATTCGAAAATTGGAAAGGGTACATAAAAAGTCACTGGCAATCCAGATTGAGGAGAAGTTGAGGCAGGCGCGAGATGAATTGAATTTGCTACTAACAGACAATGCAAAAACCTCATTAAGAAGATGTAAACGTGCCTTCTATGAATACGGTAATAAGCCTAGTAGGATGCTAGCGAGGGCATTAAGAGAAACGAGGACCCAAAACCGCATAGAAGGTATCAAAACAGGGGATAGGATAGTGAAATCATCACAAGAAATTGCAAAAGTATTTAAAAACTATTATACGAAGTTATACCAACTAAAAGAAGAGCTGGACACAGGAAAGACTAGTGGGCAGGAGGAAAGGATAAAGGAATACATTGAGAAGTCAGGAATGCCGAAATTAGCAGAGGAAATTGGGAGAAGTATGGAAGGGCCGATTACAGCGGAGGAATTTACAAACACCCTCAAATTGTTAAAACCAGGTAAAGCTCCCGGCCCTGATGGGTTCACTCTTTTCTACTATAAAACCTATGCAGAAAAACTTATGCCAAGATTTTTAAAGGCATATAACGCGATAAGAGAAGGACAGGGGATTCCGGAGGAAGCTCTTTTGGCACATATAGCGGTTATACCTAAGGAGGGAAAAGATTTAACACTATGCTCGAATTACCGTCCTATATCGCTTCTAAACGTTGACTTGAAGATCTTTACCAAAATTCTAGCAAATAGAATATTACCATATATCCCTGACCTGATACACCAAGATCAGGTGGGATTTACCCCAGGAAGGGAAGGCAGGGAGAATACGCAGCGGGTGATTAATACGATCCATTTCTCCCAGGTATTTAGGAAAGCTCTAGTTCTCGTATCAACTGACGCTGAAAAAGCGTTCGATAGGGTAGACTGGAAGTTTTTAAAAACAATCATAAAATATATTGGTTTAGGGGAGGGGATGCAAAGATGGGTCATGAGTCTATATTCGCAGCCGAAAGCTAGAATAAAAATAAACGAGATTATGTCGGAACCTTTTGAGATACGGAATGGGACGCGACAAGGCTGCCCTCTGTCACCAATTATTTTTATTTTGACACTTGAACCCTTTTTGAGGACAATAAGGCAGAACACCGATATCAGAGGTATTTGTGTAAAGGGAGGAGTTTACAAACTGGCGGCTTTTGCCGATGATTTGTTGTTTTCTCTTACGGAACCTATTTTATCTCTCCCTCCATTGCTGGCCGAGATTGCTAGATATGGTGAGCTCTCAAATTTTAAAGTAAACTATGACAAATCGGAGGCAATGGGGGTAGAGATGAACATGGCACAACAACGACAATTGGCCTCTTTTTTCCCATTCAAATGGACAAATTCACATATTGGATATCTGGGGACCAAAATCCCGAAGAAATTAAATAGAATTTTAGAACTAAATTTAGCACCGCTGGTAAGACAAATAAAACGTGACCTACAAAAATGGGATAAGGAGGTATTTACTTGGTTCGGTAGGGTCAATATCGTAAAGATGAATGCAATGCCGAGGTTATTATATCTATTACAGACACTCCCTACTAGCATACCTCAGGGATTTTTGAAAGAGATCAGAGCGAAGTTTGCGGGATTCATTTGGGCAGGGAAACCAGCCAGAGTTAGGAGAGACATTTTAACTTTACCAAAGGAAAAAGGAGGCATAGGTTTTCCAGACCCACTCACATACTACGAGGCTGTGCATCTGTCAAGAGTGTTGGATTGGTGTGTCACCCCGAAAGTTAAACCATGGATTCTTTTAGAACATGCAATGATAGAATTACCATTGGAAGGACTAATTTGGCTTTCTAGAACTATTTTACCACAAGCAGTTAAAAAGCATCCAACGATTGGGACGACAATTAGGGTGGTGAAAAAAGTATTTAGAAAATCAAATGATGAAATAGAAGTAAATCCGATGACACCAGTCCTGGGAAACCCGGCATTTATGCCAGGTTTGAACGACCCAGGGTTTGGGAACTTAAAAAGACATGGCAAAATTAGATTGATTCACTTCCAGAAGGAAAACCGGGTAATGACATGGGAGGAAATAGAAAGCGAGTTAGCAGAGGACTTGGAGCCATATAGGAGAAGACAGTTAAGGGGCTTTCTGCGATCAATACAGAGTCAGACTACGGTGAGGGTAAGATTATCGGAATTCGAAAAATTGTGTCTAAAGGGAGAAGCGGTTAGACATTCACTATCACTGTTCTATTCCCTGATCAATGAAATGAAAGCTCCACAAGAAATAGGTTTTATACAAACCTGGGAGAGAGACTTAGGGGTAACCTTTACTGAGACTCAGAGGAAAAATTTTTTTGAATTTAATCATAAAGCCTCCCTAGCATCTAAGTACCAGGAAGGAGGATATAAGATTCTGAGCAGGTGGTACAGGACCCCAGAAGTTTTAAATCAAATTTTTCCACAAACTTTAAATATGTGTTGGCGATGCCTAAAAGAAGAGGGAACTCTGCTACATATTTTTTGGAATTGTGAAGGAGTGAAAGATTTTTGGAAGATGGTTTCAGACGAAATAGAAGGGATAACTGAAATGTCTCTTGGAGAAAATCCAGCGGCCTATCTACTGTTAGATATTCCGATATCAGTAGCAAATTACAAAAAATCCTTGGTAAGACATCTGTTAATAGCAGCCAGAGCATGTATTCCAGCGTTATGGAAGAATACGTGCTCACCAAGTAGACCACAATGGCATGAAAAAATTAGGGAAATCCAATGTATGGAGAGTCTCACGATGGCTCTGAGGGAACAGGAGGAGAGGTTCAGGGAGGTATGGGCCCCCTATGATAGTTATAGGGAACGAAGGGAGTAGGGGGGAGGGGTGAGGAGTGGGGGAGGGGAGGGGTGGAGGAGGAGGAATAATTTTGGAGGAATGATTGTTTTTTTTTTTTTTTTGGGCTTAGGAAGGTCTTGGACAGGGGCCCGGATTTTGGGGTGGGAGGGGGGTGATGGGGATTTTTCACTACCTCAAAAAGGGGAGAGGACATGACAAATGGTTTAGGGGAATAGGAACTCAGAAAAGCCGTAAATTAACGCGGGAGCTATATAGTAGTCTAACTACCTAACGGTAAGCAGGGCTAGAGATAGGTCAGGAACAAGGACAATGTATAGTTGCTTGGTTGTTGACTTTTATTCTCCAATATGGCATGGTAATGTCCCTGTTTTTGTGGAATTGTGAAATAAGGAAAAATGAAAAATAAAGAATTGAAAAAAAAAAAAAACTACCCCCTATTTTGTAAACGCTATAACTTTTGCGCAAACCAATCAATAAACGCTTATTGCGATTTTTTTTTATGAAAAATATGTAGAAGAAAACGTATTGGCCTAAACTGAGGAAAAAAAAAGTTTTTTTATATATTTTTGGGGGATATTTATTATAGCAAAATGTAAAAAATATTAATTTTTTTCAAAATTGTCGCTCTATTTTTGTTTATAGCGCAAAAACTAAAAACCGCAGAGGTGATCAAATACCACCAAAAGAAAGCTCTATTTGTGGGAAAAAAAGGACGCCAATTTTGTTTGGGAGCCACGTCGCACGACCGCGCAATTGTCTGTTAAAGCGACAGAGTCCCGAATCGCAAAAAGTACTCTGGTCTTTGGGCAGCAATATGGTCCGGGGGGTAAGTGGTTAATGAATAACAAACATGTCATACTTAACTGATCTGTTGTAGTGGATTTGCAAAGAGCAGCCCAGGTCCTCCTCTTCTTGGGTTCCTCTTCGGTTCTCCTGGCCCCTCCCTCCTGTCAAGTGCCCCCACAGCAAGCAGCTTGCTATGGGAGCACCCGAGCCGAGCTGCAGCTCCGTGTGCCGATTCAGACACAGAGCTGCCATCGGACCCGCCCCCTCTCCCCCGATTGGCTAACTGACATTGATTGACAGCCGCAGGAGCCAGTGGTGCCACTGCTGTGTCTCAGACAATCAGGAGGAGAATCCGAGGGAATTGTGGACATCGCTGGACAGAGATAGAGCTCGGGTAAGTATTAGGGGGGTGTCGGGGAGGCTGCTACACATAGAAGGCTTTTTATCTTAATGCATAGAATGCATTAGGATAAAAAACCTTTTGCCTTTACAACCCCCTAGCCATCCTAAGAATTGGTAAGTTGAAATATAATAAATTGTTTCTTTTTTGTTTAATACTGCTTTAATAAAGCACCACAATATAATAAGGTCTCCCTCTACTTCTTGCCTTTATCGATATTCAGTTTTTCTCTCTATTATATTTGGTTTGACATCAAATTCCTGGGATTAGGGGTGGGACTTAAGATCACTAAACTGCTTGTTTTAAAGGATACAAAAAAAAAAACTCAGATAAATCCTCACTTTTAATATAGAAAATTATTTAAAAGTTTTATGTTGAAATTACAAATGCGCACAAATATAAAAGGGACAAACACCACACTATAACAACCATTTGCAGTATAATATTTTATTAGCCTAATAAACATAAAAAATTATATAGAATTGTGGTATTTTATGTATTACGACAAAGGTATAATTTACTTCTACAGAGAATTTGAACATTGCATTGAATGTTGCAATCCTAGATGAATAAATACGTTCTTGTGGTTGAAGTGCTGGCTCCCCGGATGCCACAAGTGGTCGCTGATCACAAGAGTTTTAATGTAGTGAGTTCTTAGCAACACGGGACTAATAACTCAAATATGCTTTCTCGGTATTACTGTAGTTTAGGAAAAACTGTCGGGCTGCCTATCCCCTGTTAATAGCTTTGTGTATGTCACTAGTCAGTGGAATTAAAAGCAATTTTCTACTTAAGATACAAAGTGGATAACAGCCCTTACATTAAATTTAATTGGAGAGAGACTTTCTAATCCATTCCAAATCACCCATCCCCATTTGTTCCCACAATGCACTCATCATTACCTGAATCATTTCTAATAACTATAGAATGTATAGATCAGAAAATGACGAGTTTCAAAATGATTAATTGGTTAATACGGTACAAATCTACATAGATTTGGATTCACCCTGTCCTGTGCTGATGCAACAGCTTACTGTCTAATTCATAATGACACATTTGTTGAAGAAGTAATAGAACATTTATAACTGCTACATGAGACATTGTGATAGCTAGCATTAAAGCTGAACTCCAGGCAGAGAAAAGTCAGGTCCCCTGCCCTGATAAGACAGGACAGAGCTGTGAAGCAAAGCTGTATAAATCTCAGGGCTGGAAAGATAAAAAATAAAAATCATTTGGTAGGTTGAGCATCTGGCTGTGCTGTGTGGCAGAGATGCATAAATTATAAAACTCCACAATCACATACTCAAAGAGGTGCTGGGAACTTTTAACCACCAAGGGTGGGTGGTATTTTTTTCTAACACCCTAGAGAGTAAAATAGCGGTCACTGCAATACTTTTTTTCACACCATATTTGCACAGCGGTCTTACAAGCGCACTTTTTTTGACAAAAATTTACTTTTTTGAATTAAAAAAATAAGACAACAGTAAAGTTAGCCCAATTTTTTTTTTATTGTGAAAGATAATGGTACGCTGAGTAAAATGATACCCAACATGTCACGCTTCAAAACTGCCCCGCTCGTGGAATGGCGTCAAACTTTTACCCTTAAAAATCGATGTTTAAATAATTCGATAGGTTGCATCTTTTGAGTTACAGAGGAGGTCTAGGACTAGAATTATTGCTCTCACTCTAACGATCGCGGTGATACCTCACTTGTGCGGTTTGAACACAGTTTTCATATACAGGCGCTACTCGCATATGTGTTTGCTTCTGCACGTGAGCTCGTTGGGACGGGCGCTTTAAAAAAAAAAATAGTTTTCTTATTTATTTTACTTGATTTTTTTTTTTTTTTACACTGTTCTTAAAGTGGAGGTTCCATCAAAAAAACAATTTTGCTTTAAACTGTAGATTACGACAAAAAAAAAAAAAAAAAAAAAAAGAAACATTTTTTTTTTACTCATCTGAAAATGCCTGTTGCTATGCGGTCCCACGAAATGTGCCTTTGAAACCACCTAGGATTCTGACATCATCTCCCTCTAATGCTCCTGGGAAATGTGTGTCATCATTTCCCAGGATGCAGTGCGCTGTCCAATTATCACTCCCCATCCAAGACTTCCAGGAAGTAAGTGCTTGTAGGCTTCACAATGCCCACAAGCAAAATGACAACAGTGTAGATATCGTTTTATAAACTATCTTTTTTGAATATCTATGCGGATCGGCGGCGGATTGTAAAATAGTAAGTGACCAGATTTATATTATAAAAACGCAGGATGAAAGGACATACATTTAAAAAAAGAGATTTTTAATACAGCTTACCTGTAAAATCTTTTTCTTGGAGTACATCACGGGACACAGAGCGGCATTCATTACTATATGGGTTATATGGAGTACCTTCAGGTGTAGACACTGGCAATCTTCAAACAGGAAATGCCCCTCCCTATATAACCCCCTCCCATAGGAGGAGTACCTCAGTTTTGTAGCAAGCAGTATGCCTCCCAAAATGGTCCTCAAAAGAGGGGTGGGAGCTCTGTGTCCCGTGATGTACTCCAAGAAAAAGATTTTACAGGTAAGCTGTATTAAAAATCTCTTTTTCTTTATCGTTACATCACGGGACACAGAGCGGCATTCATTACTATATGGGATGTCCCAAAGCAATGCTTACAATGAGGGGAGGGAGAACATCTCCAAGACAAAAGGATTTAATTTAGAGATATACTCAAATCATAATAAATCCAACTTATTTGAGAAAAATAATCTTAAATTTTAAATTTAACTCAAAAAAAGAGGAGCCCCCGGAATCCGAGGGTCTCAAACTGCAGCCTGCAGCACTGCCTGCCCGAAGGCAGTATCAGTATTCCTTCTTACGTCCAACTTGTAGAATTTTGTAAATGTGTGGACAGAAGACCAGGTTGCCGCCTTGCAAACTTGAGCCATAGAGATCTGGTGGTGTGCTGCCCAGGAGGCGCCCATGGCTCTAGTAGAATGAGCCTTTAATGATACTGGAGGAGGCAACCCTTTCAAGCCGTAGGCCTGAGTGATCAATTGCTTAATCCACCTAGAAATGGTGGACTTTGCAGCTGCCTGCCCCTTCTTGGGCCCATCCGGCAGAATAAACAGCACATCTGTTTTCCGGATCTTCTCTGTAGCTTTAAGATAGGCCTTCATGGCCCTGACAATATCCAAGGTATGCAGCAACCCTTCCTTTCTGGAAGTAGGTTTAGGGAAGAAGGATGGTAATACCAAATCCTGGTTCAAATGAAAACTGGATATGACCTTCGGTAGGAAGGAAGGATGAGGGCGGAGAACGACCCTGTCCTTATGAAAAACAAGATATGGTTCCTTACAGGATAAGGCTGCCAGTTCCGAAACTCTTCTTGCGGAAACTATGGCAACCAAAAACACCAACTTCCTTGTCAGTAGAACCAAAGGAACTTCAGCCAACGGCTCAAACGGTTGTTTCTGTAAACTCGACAGAACAAGATTTAAATCCCACGGGCAAAGCGGGGATTTAACTGGAGGTTTAATACGTAAGACCCCTTGAAGGAAGGTCTTAACCAGCGAGTGGGTGGCCAGTGGCCGCTGAAACCACACTGACAGGGCAGAAATCTGTCCTTTGATTGTGCTTAATGCCAATCCTTTATCCACTCCTAGCTGGAGAAAACTTAAAACTCTATCTATGGTGAACTTGCGAGGAAGCCATAGCTTGGACTCGCACCAGCCTATATAGGCCTTCCAGACCCTGTGATAAATCACCCTAGAGACCGGTTTCCTGGCTCTGATTAGGGTAGAGATTACTTTCTGAGACAGACCTCTACCCCTGAGAATCAAGGATTCAGCTTCCAGGCCGTCAAATTTAGATGCCGTAAGGCAGGGTGGAGGATCGGACCTTGCGATAGCAGGTCTGGCCTTAGAGGCAGAGTCCAAGGGTTTCCCACTACCATCCTTAGGATTAGTGAGTACCAAGCCCTTCTGGGCCATGCTGGAGCTACCAGGATAACTGGTATGTGCTCCACCCGGATCCTGCGCAGCAGGCGGGGTAGTAACTGGAGCGGGGGAAACGCATAAAGAAGCTTGAACTGATGCCAAGGGCAAACCAGAGCATCGGTTCCGCAGGCCATCGGATCCCTTGAGCGGGACATGAACCTGTCTAGCTTCTTGTTGAGTCTCGATGCCATGATATCCACGTCCGGCACTCCCCATCTTTGGCAGAGTGCTTGAAAGACTTGTGGATGCAGAGACCATTCCCCCGGCCATAGAGTCTGGCGGCTTAAGAAGTCCGCCTGAAAGTTGTCCACTCCGGGAATGAATATTGCCGATATGCAGGGCACATGAGCCTCTGCCCATAGGAGAATCAAGCTCACTTCTCTCTGAGTGGCCTGACTCCTGGTCCCCCCTTGGTGATTTATGTATGCCACTGCCGTGGCATTGTCTGATTGAATTCTCACCGGGAGCCCCTGCAATTTCGACGTCCAAGCCCTGAGGGCTAGTCGAACAGCTCTGAGCTCCAAGATGTTGATGGGTAAAAGCTTCTCTGGCTTTGTCCAAATACCTTGGCGAGTGGAACCATCCACAATCGCTCCCCAGCCCGTCAGGCTGGCGTCTGTGGTCACTATCTTCCAAGCCACTGGGCTGAAAGACCTCCCCTTCAGTAGATTCTGAGGGTCTAACCACCAACACAGACTTTGTCGGACTCTTGATGAGAGAGGCAACGGGATATCCAAGGCCTGTGGCCTTCTGCTCCATGCTGACAGGATGGCTGCCTGCAGGATGCGAGTGTGGCTCTGGGCGTATGGCACCGCCTCGAAAGTAGCCACCATCTTGCCTAGTAATCTCATACATAGGCGAATAGTCGGTTCTTTCTTGCTTAGAACCAGTAGGATTAATTCCTTGATGGCTTTGACCTTCCTCAGAGGTAGGAACACCCCTTGTTGTTCTGTGTCTAATCTCATGCCGAGATATTCCAACTGCCTTGTGGGCTGGAATGCTGACTTCTCTCGATTTAGGACCCAGCCGAACCTCTCGAGGTATTGGACCGTGAGGGCCACTGCTCGTTCCAAGCCGGGAGACGAGTGGTCTATGACTAGGAGGTCGTCCAGGTATGCTAGGATCGTGACCCCTTGGATCCTTAGCTTGGCTAGGATTGGAGCTAGAACCTTCGTGAACACCCGGGGGGCCGTAGCCAACCCGAAGGGAAGCGTCACGAATTGGAAATGACGCGAAGCCACCATAAAGCGTAGATATCTTTGATGTGGCTGATAAATTGGAACATGAAGGTAGGCATCCTTTATGTCTATGGACGCCATGAAGTCGTCCTTTTGGAGTGTGGCAGCTGCTGACCGCACGGATTCCATCCGAAATGAGCGGACTTTTAAGTATGCATTTACCATCTTTAGGTCCAAAATTGGCCTGACATCTCCATTGGGCTTTGGGATGATGAATAGGTTGGAGTAGAAACCCAGCCCCTGTTCCAGGACTGGTACCTCTACTATCACTTCCTGGGAAAGTAGATGATCTAGAGCCGACTTTAATGCGGCTCCTTTCTCCAGATCGTTTGGAATCCTCGACTCCTGGAAATGAGGAGGAGGAAACCTTAGGAATTCTAGCTTGTAGCCTGTGGCCACGGAAGACCGTACCCACTCGTCGGGAATGCTGGCTTCCCAAATCTCCGAAAAGAGTCGCAGCCTTCCCCCCACCTTCGTGGGTGGGGGCGCCCCTTCATGAGGTAGACTTGGGGGCTGGTTTTGCCGGCTTGCGAAACCACTGCCTCTTGCCCCTAACAGCCTGTCCTCTTGATCTGCTGTTGAAGCCGAAGTTTGTTCTTGCAGGAGGCCGTCGATACTGCTTGGCATTAGAGGGCCCCTGCCCAGGGGAGGACTGTCGTTTAAACGCAGGCCCCTGAACCCTCTTCTTAGTTGGCAAGAGAGTACTCTTGCCGTTTGAAATGGTCTGAATGTATTTATCTAAGTCCTCTCCGAAGAGCCGTCCTCCATGGAAGGGAAACCCTGCCAGGAGCTTCTTGCATGGGGGCTCAGCCTCCCAGCTTTTTAACCATAAGAGTCTTCTCATATGGATAAGGGATAATGATAAACGTGACGCTTGTTGGATAGAATCCTTGATTGCGTCTACCGTAAAACATATGGCTTTAGGGACATCCGAAAATTCTTCTGCCTGCTCGGCAGGAATAAGTTCAAGCATTTGTTTAAATTGATCCGATAAAGCTTGAGCGACTCCAATCGCAGCCACGGCTGGCTGTACTACTGCCCCTGCA
Organism: Rana temporaria; assembly: GCF_905171775.1. Taxonomy (NCBI): domain Eukaryota; kingdom Metazoa; phylum Chordata; class Amphibia; order Anura; family Ranidae; genus Rana; species Rana temporaria. The sequence continues at coordinate 121,885,256 of NC_053490.1, read as the reverse complement.
GAAGTGAAGGAGTTCTTAAGTAGGGCTTCCAAGCGTCTATCAACTGGATCTTTGAAAACCTGTACGTTTTCTACAGGACATGTTAACGATTTGTTAACACATGAGATGGCTGCGTCTACTGCAGGAGAAGCCCATCTCTTGGAAAACTTTTCTTCCATAGGATATAAGACAGAAAATTTCTTAGGTGGAAAGAAAACCTTGTCTGGTTTGTTCCACTCTTGGAACAAGACTCCCTCTAAGAGAGGATGGATCGGAAACACAGCCCTGCTTTGAGGCGCCCTCAGTGAGCCCAAAGCTGAAACCGTCGATACCTGGAGATCTGGTACAGGCAGGTTGAATGCCTTATGGACCAAGTCCGTCAAGCCCTGAATCCACCAGCTCTCCCTCAGGGAGACTGCCCCAGACTCCTCTGTATCCGGATCTTCGATCCCTGAACCTACTTGGTCTCTGTCCAAGAGGTCGTCCAATTCCCCAGAGGAAAGGACCTCCTCTTCCGAGGGTCCGCGCACGGGTGACGGAGATCTATTCCGCTTACTACCCCGCATGGCTGCGGCTATCATTTCTCCCATGCTTCTCCGCATCTCATTTAAAGAGGCGAGTAACACCTCCTCCGTGACCACCTTAGGGTTGGGTTGACTCGCGTCAGCTCTAGCCCCAGACCCCGATGGCCCAACGGCTCCCTGTGGGGAAAGCAGCGGCATAGCTCTATCCGAGACCTCAGACTCTGCGGGGGAATCCCCACCTTTTGTACCCTCTGATCTTGATGCCATGGTACAATACCGAGGTACCCCTGCTACTTATTGGTACCTGGGACTTATAATAGTTAAATGCCCAAACACCTGTTTGGGGAATAAAAAATGTTTCCTCTACCCTAGATGACACTTTTTTTTTTTTTTTTTTTCAATCTAGGCAAGAAAAAACATTCCATCCCCCTGAGTAGTATTGCCAAAGAAAAGACTATGAGATGGAAAAGAAAACCAGCCTATTCCTAGGCTAAACCACAATCTTCTGAAGACTGTAGTATTCTTTCTGGCCACTGTGTGTCCTCAGCGCCCCGTGCTTCCCTCCAGTCCTTCCTCCCTTAAGCCAGAGAAATGAATGAGCTGTGGCATCTAAGGAAGGGCCGCCCCTTCCTTTAAACCACTGACCCGCCCTTCCCCCCCAGCTAAAACGGCGCCAAATGCGTCTATAACACGTGCACGCGCACCGCGCGCGCGCCCGCGACGGGGGGGGGGGTTGGGAGGAAGGGCCTCTCT